>NC_072477.1:94435455-94748339 GCF_027574615.1 Eptesicus fuscus
AAACAATATGGTGGTTTCACAAAAAGTTCAACATAGAATTCCATATAATCCAGGAATCCCATATACCCAAAAGAACTGAAAGCAGAGAATCAAACAGATACTTGCACACTAATGTTCACAGCAGCATTATTTGCAAGAGCCAAAAGTTGCAAACATCCCAAATGTTCATCAACAAATAAATGGATAAACATAATGTGTTATATTCATACAATGGAATACTATCCTGACTTACAAAGGAAGGACATTCCGAACCTTGCTACCATGGTACAACAAGACAAATATGGTCTGATTTCACTAATATGAAATTTCTAAAGTAGTCAAATTCATAGAGATAGAAAGTGGAATAATGGTTACCAGGGCCTGGAGGGAGGGATCAATGTCTCTGGGCCAGAGTTTGTTTCTGAGCTACAGGCATGACTATGAAAAACTTTATACTTAGACTCCGCACATCCACCTTGAACACATCATCACCCTTCCCTCTACAGAACCCACTCGCCCTTGCTCCTCCTTCTCCATTCTCTATCTCAGCCAGTAGTTCTGCTCTCACTTGTTCAAACATCCAAGGAGTCATTCTAGACTGCTCTCTCTCCATCCCCACCATAAAAAAAACCATCTGTTAAATCAGAAGCAATTTATCCATCTCTCTTTCACTGCTCTGGTCCATTCCTACTTTATTTTTCACATTCATTTATACAACAACTTGCTAATCACCTTCACTAGCGGCAATCCCTTGTCATCCATTTCCCACCCCTTTGCCAAAGTATCGATCTGATCATCTGTTTCCTGCCCTCCACCGCATCTTCTTGGTCCACTTCTTAGAAGCTCTGCCTCATCCTCAAGATGATGGCATATGACGTTCTTCACAACACCAGCATTGCCCATTTTACTCTCACATATCTCCCTTCCCATAAGTACCCAACTTTCTCCCCAAACTGGCTTGGCTTACTTATCATGCTTTTTTGACTTTGCAATATTATTCCCCCTTCCCGCAGCACCTCTCTCGTCCCTCTCCTTCACTGACTGACTTCTCTGTGGAGTCAGTTCAGGCGTCACCCCCTCCGGAAAGCCTTTTGTGACTCCTCATTCCTATCCCTAATGTGGATCAGTTGGCCCTCCTATGTTTCCTCACATCATCATAGATGGCTATTCTACATTCATTTCTCCATCTTCCCAGTTGTCAGCTCTTTGGTCAGGGACTCTGCCTTTGCTTCTCGGCACCACAGCACACCTATGTGACTGGAATATCTAGATAATCAACAAATGTCTGTGGTCACCACTAAAGGGATTCGTTGCCTCCTGGTATATGTAACAAAGGCAAGCTGCCAGCCAAAAAACAAAACAAAATGAACTAAATGCCAGATATACATTGATGCATTCATTGCATAGTCAATTGCATTTCAAATTGTTTTTTTTTTTTTTTGTTTTTTTTTAGATTATTGATTGTCATGCATGGAATTTTCCTATAACAGAAGAGTTAAAGTGAAAATATAAAATTTTTCTGTTTCTGAGGGCTGATTGTTTCAAGAATTCAAACATAGATAAAAATAAAACACAATCAGAAGCTAATGAATTACTCATTTTTGCTCACCCTGGTCATGCTTCTACATGGGAATAATTCCATTTATATCTCTAGAAGGAAAATCTGGGTTTCATTTTGTAAATTCAGAGCAGAAATAAGGTGCCTAAAGACATCCTGATACTCCAGCAGCATTTTAGAGAAATTCCAGTGTATTGCACATTTCCTGATGACAACACCACTCTGAAATGTGTAGTTTTCTAATGAAGGGGAAACTATTCTCCATCCATAATCTGATAAGTCACCTCTGAAAGCTGAGTTTAGGACGGATTTGCTCCTAATTCCCAGAAGAACATCCTCATGCAACTTCTATTTATAGGCTACATTGAGTCACCACAAACATGCACAGTAACCAAAGATCACTACACCCCAAGGGGATGGCCTACCTACAGGAACACCATTGATCACTAGAAAAATACAGACCACAGAAGACTGAACCCAAGTGTTACTTCAGTGGAATTTGACCTGTGTAACCATTTCCCTTCCTCACATAACAGTTCTGCAGCAGGGCTTCTCCACAGGCTTAATCCAAACCTTGCTTGCTGCTTTTCCTGATCCGTTTCTGGCAGATGGTATTTTGTGGGACTGGATTGAGTTAAGAGAGCTAGACAGTTTCAGTGGCTAGGTGTATGAATGTATGAATGAAGGCATGGTAAATTCAAGTGCTCTCACTTCATTAAAGATAAGCATGAGCCCCATATAAGGTACTGGGATAAAATCCCTCTCCTCTTGGCCGTAAAAATATTAAGAGATTTTCATGGTATGAATAAACAATACTTCATTTCTTCTGTAGATGAACATTTCACACAGTGTTCTAGTCCAGTGTTCATGTTTGCAATCCATCATGTTCCACATTCTTATTTTAAGAATAATAGATCAGCTTAGGCATCACAATTTTATAAATGTGGAAATTGCCTTTTTCAGGGATCACATTAGTACTGAGTATAAATCAGAATGACAACAAAGTTCAAAATCATATCATTCTTTTTCTGGCCCTCCCTCACCGCTTTCTTTGCCTTCCATGACCATCCATCTCCAAAAGGTACATCTCTAATTTCTAAAACCTCCACTGTTACAGAAATAGCCCAAACTTGCACATGCATTCCTGCAGGTTCTGGCCAGCACCAAGACCCCAGACTCTGCAAACATCTTCAAATCTGAGACCATCCCCCAATCTTGAGGATTTCTAAAAGAACACACCAATCCAGGCATTCAGATCTTCTTCAGGTCACTGGCATCCCAGCAATCTCCTGGGACTGCAGAAGGCTATGATTCCTTTCCTCATTCCACCATGACAAGGTCTGAGCCATAGAAAAATTACAGCAAGTACGACTGTTGAGGGTTGCCAGATATCAAAACATACTGTCATGTCACATTCACCAAATTAGTATAGAACTCTTACAGGAATAGAAAGATAGGCCAATGAAAAAGAATAAAGAATCCAGGAACTAGACACACACACACATACACACACACACACACACACACACACACACACACGAATTTTTTACATGATGCAAATATTTTAAATTGGTGGTTCATGGAGAAAATACTGTTACTTAATACTGTTGAAACAATGGACTACCAATTTGGAGGAAATGAAGATTGATCCTTACCTTACATTTTATTTTTATTTTTTTGGTCTTAAACTTTTTAAATTTATTTTTATTTTATTTTATTTTTTGTTTAAATTTCTTTATTGATTAAGGTATCACATATTTGTCCTCATCCCCTCATTCCCATCCCAAACCCCTCCCCACGCATGCCCCCACCCTCCTGTTGTCCTTGACCACTGGTTAGGCTCATATGGATGCATACAAGTCCTTTGGTTGATCTCTCCCCTTTATTCCCACCCTTCTCTACCCTCCCTCTGAGGTCCGACAGTCTGATCCATGCCTCCTTGTCTCTGGGTCTGTTCTTGTTCATCAGTCTATGTTGTTCATCATTTCCCCTAGATGAGTGAGATCACTTACCTTACATTTTATATCCAAATAAATTATCTTAAGATTTAAATGTAAAAAAAATCCCATAAAAATACTCTAAGAAAATTAGGCAGAATATTTTTATAATCCTACCATTAGGGATGTCTTTCTAAGTGTGAAAAAAACCTCAGAAATTACAAAGGAAAGGACTGATGGATTTAAAACTTCCATATCATTTTATTTTTTTTAAAAAAAGGTATGAAATAAGTTTATAGGTAAATAACAAGTTAGGGGAAATATTTGTAATGTATCTTTTTAAAGATGAATATAGAAAGACATTTCATAAGTCAATAAAAGAAAGAGGAATTCTCCACTAGAAAAATGGGAAAACAACAAAAAGGCAATTCACAAAAATAGAAATACAGATGCCATGAAATGCTGTTAGAGATCAAAGAAAGTCCTATTAAACAACAATGATATATCATATTTCCCCTATCAGATTGGCAAAGAATAAAAAGAGTGATCCTACCCAGGGTTAGGTAGGAAGAGGGAAATAAGGCTCTTTGATCCACCGCTTTTGGAAATGGAAGCTGATAACCCTTTCGAGAGAACATTCTGGCACTGGATATCTAAATTCAAAATATACATATCATTTCACCAGCAATTCCACTTCTGGGAATCTGTCCTGGAGAAAAAGCCAGGTATGGGAAGGAGGAGGCACACAGCAGTGAGCTATGTACTAGACGGTGAGGATGGGAACGCAGAAAAGAGGTGCACCAGGGGCTCTTGGGACCAGGAAGATTCCAGCAAACTTCCAAGAGGAAAGACAAGAAGGAGGAACAGAGAGGAGGAGAGGTCAGAAAAAAAGCAAGTAACAAGAATATGGATAATGGCTAACAGCGATATCCACTTTCTAGGTGAGAAAATTGAGGTTTGGCTATACAGTTCCCGTTAACACAGCTGGTCACACAACTTGTTAAGAAAGAGCAGAATTTGAACTCAAGTCTGTCTGACTGTGGAACTCAGGCCATAGTCAAGGATGTGGATACTATCCTGAGGGCCATGGGCCACTATGGAAGGCACGCGGAAGAGTTAGGTTCACTTTTCAGGATGTTTTCTCTGGAGGCAATGCGGAGAGTAGATCAGAGGCAGCCTGGGAGGAAAGGGGGGAATCAGTTAGGGCTCTATCACAAGAAGATAGGCTAGGAAAGATGACGTGGGAATGGAGCAGTGGAGGGTTTAAAAGATGCTAAGAAGATAAAATTCACAGGACTTGGGAACCTGTTGAATGAAAGATATTGGAAGGCAGAGAAGGAGTCAAGAATGACCTCTGATTTCTAGCTCACACTACAGGATGAGCGGGAGCCAATATCCAAACAATAACTTACTGCTTCTTAAACATACTTTATGTCCTCACCTTTGTTCTCATTCTTCTTTTCACATGAAACATCAACCCCAATTGTCTCCAGGGTGAAACCCCATTCATCCTTCAAAGCCTATCTCCAAAACCACCTTTCTCATGAAGTTGTCACAGAAAACTCTCCCTTCACCCTACTCAGAGGAGTCTTGGCACATTTTGTTATCTCCTGTTTGCTTGCCTGATAGTTAATCAATTATGCAGCTATCTTGTTTTCTTGTCAGCCTTCTGATGGCAAGGGCCACATGGCCACCTCATGCCCCTTTCCACATTTTTGTAGTGTGCAGCACAGCCTCTTGTGCATGGTTGACATTTAAATAGTTGAAATAAAACAAATCGGTCTTTCCCTCTTTCTTCTCTTAGATTTTGCCTTTTCAGCTGTTAGCAAAGAAATAGCTTAAACATTTCTTGTTCCAGGAAAAAAACAAAAGAGTTGGAAGGAAGTTTCAGAATGCCTGCAGGAGATTTTCTTAATCCTTAACTGGCTGATAACACCACAGGAAACTATCTTAAGAAAAACACAGTGATGAAACAGTGGGTCCTATTACCACTTCCCTGCTATACTAAACAGAACATTTTGAGAGTAATATCCAGTGGAATGTCTTCCAAATGTATATAAATAGTCATGGTCAGCTTGGTGAAAGTGTGTGTTTCCAAGATGAACAGATAAGCTAAGCAAGATAAAAGAGGTCAAGTGGCCAAGATGGATTGCATGGGACATTTACAGACGTAGTTAGAGCATTTTTCTGGAGAGCAAGTACATAAGAGCTCAGACACTTTAGGAGTCTGCCCCATTTTAGAGCGCACAGTACATAACTTTAATCTAAAAAAACTATATAAATAAGCAAATAAATAAGGGGAGAATTGTTTATAAAACTAAAATATTCTAAACTCTATAGTAGGTCAGGCACAAACAGTTACTTATGCAAGAAATAAGGCTGGTCCTTGGTTTAAAAAAAAAAAATGAGTCAACCCAACACCCTCCATCATGTAATGCTTTGACCATTGCAGTGGCATGATGTGGTCCCTTTTGGAGTTGCCATTCTTTTCAGCCACTTCATACACCAAACCAGAATTATTATTTTTTTCTTTTTTTAATCCTCACCCAAGTACATACTGAGACAGAGAGAGAGAGAGAGAGAGAGAGAGAGAGAGAGAGAGAGAGAGGGAGAGAGGGAGAGATGAGAGAGAAACATTGATTGGTTGCCTTCCATATACTTCCCAACTGGGGATCCAACTCAGATATGTGCCCTGACCAGGAATCAAATCAGCAACTTTTAGGTATACAGGACTGTACTGAGCCACTCTGGTTGGGCCAGAATTTCTTAAAGTGTGATGCCTGGAACAATAATCTCAGAATATTTTCTACCAAGCTGGTACCATGGTCAAATGCATTTAGAAAATTTTAAAATCTCAGAGAACCACAATGCATCTTGGCATCATGGAGGCTCTGAAAAGTCCTTTTACAAATTAACTTTTCCTTTCTTTAAGCATGTGTTTTCCCAACTTATTCAGTCATGGGACCTCTGAGAGGAGTAAAGTAAGACCTACTAACTCCAGGTTGAAATAGTGTTCCCCCAAATTCCTCTACCAAGACCTTACCATCTCTGATTTTCCTTCCTTCTTCTGAACCTCACCTCATCCCTTCAAAATTCAATATCCTTATTGCTCATTTCCTCAGAGCCCAGAGAGGTGACTGGAACTCATGAAGAGATCACTTTACTTCATTTAAAGTTGCTAGTAGGTAATGAGTTTTTTATTATCTCTCCCTAGGAGAATTCACATTTTTATTGAGGCCTGCTGAAATATAAGGGCTCAATTCAAAGGAATAGTGCAAATGCCAAGAATCTCATGCCTATATGTCATGAATAGGGTCACCACTAAGAAAGTGAAGGGAAATGACTCCTTCTTTCCCTGCCATCAAAGCAACTGCAGTGACAACAAAATATCAAGCTCGGCTCCTTTGTAAACTGTGCGCTAAGATTCACCCATCATCTTTACCTGGCTCATTCCTTCTCATGCTTTAGGAATCAAAGTAAGTATTGCTTCCTCCTCTATGACCCTAAACTGGAATAAAAAATGGGCTACCCCCTTTCATAAAAGCCAGTACAACCCTCCTTCCCTGCCCCTGTAGCATTTATCACTCTGTATGCAACAGCTGCTTACTTCTCGGTCTCAACCACCAGATTTTCAAGTGGGAGGAGCCAAAATTCTGTCTGTCTGATCTACTTCTGTATGCCCAAAACCTGACCCAAGATAGGATACATAATAGGAAATCCATAACCTGAAGAACAGAAATATGTATTTGTTTGTTTTTACTCCTATGAGACTAATAACCCCATTTTCAAGAAGGAATTTAAAAGGAGAAGATGAATGTAAAAAGTGAGTAAGTTGGTGAAAGTCCAGTGGTCCTGTTCAGTCATGCACATTAACTGAGCATTGCTATATAAGGCAGTATAGGAGAAACTGTAGGAAAATAAATGTCATATAAAATTCAGTTCTTACTGTCAAGGAATGAAAAATAATAAAGTGACAGTTCTAACTTTTCCATTGGCCTTTAAACATGGCTGATGCAGGAGAGCATTTCTGAGATCTAACAGTGTCCTGTACACTGTGGGTTGGCCATTCCCTCTTGATCTGCTAATGAAGAGCACAAATGTTTATTAGATGAAAGTTTTACCCTGGTCCCAGTGCCAACAGCTGACAATAGGGTAGCTTTCTGTTCCAAGGAAGGTTGCCCACAGAATACCTGACTGACTTAGTGTGTTCCTGCTACTAAATACTGTGTAGACACGAGGACAGCAGGCCAAAGTGCAAGGGACCAGGCTTGGGGGAGGGGGACTGAGGAAGTCGGGGGTGGAGCTGTGCAGCTTGCTGGTGTGTGTGATAGCAGCCAAATGGAGAACATCTGGGTCCTGTCAGAGTTTCCCAGAGATCTTCTCTGTCTAACTGCAGCGTGAGCAAATTAAGATTGATAAATTGTATGGCTCTTTCTGGCTTTAAAGATCCCAGATGCTCTGTTAAATTAATGAATGCTCTATCTCCACTCAATCTGACACCAAAACAGAACCTTGAAAACATTCCAGACCCCCACTCCTCCAACCGTCCAAGCACACCCAGGGTAGCACTGCTTCTTCCAGCCTGGATTCCAGCGTACAAACTCATGTATTCAGTTGGTGTGTGTGTGTCTGTGTGTGTGTGTGTGTGTGTGTGTGTGTGTGTGTGTGCTTGCACTTACACTTTTTCAGACTAGAATTTACCTTCACTGTAGGGTATACGTGCACAGTCTTGACCAACACATGTACATCTGGAAACACAAATTACTCCACCCACCGAGAGTTCCTTAAACACCAAACTGTCCACTACAGAATAATTCCAAGAAAGATGAGGTCATTTGTGTCATTTGGAAACTATCGTTTTACACAAATATAACACGTTGCTAATAATAACACCTAGGATTGTTCTGTTCTTATTCTCCAGTGCTCAGTTCACTCACCGAGTTGTCTACATGGCTGTCAGTAGAAAAGAAACCATCAAATGTAGTTAGAGGATAAGGAGTTGGGGCCCACAGCTAAAGCTATTCTGTTGACGATTCTTAGAGATCAAATACAATTGGAGAATGGCTTCCTGGTGCCCACTGAGATACTTCCAAATGAAGTACCTCTTCTAATGATACCTCCTTTAGAATGGAAAAATCTCTAACAAAGGAAAAGATCTGAAGAGGACATCAAACCCAAAAAGGGAAAAAAATCTTATAAATTCAGTTCAGATAAAAACCACTGAATCAGCTACTTCTATATTCTCTTTCTGATAAGGGCACTCTAGGGAATTAGATAAGATTTATCCTTCCTGTCACTGTCAGAAGTTTAAAGTGTTCCTAAACATCCCTAAATTCCTTGTCAAGAGTTGGTAAGAATAAGTTAAAACAAGGAGTCTGAGTGTCCATGCTACACTGTCCTAAGTCAGAAGCCTCCAACATAGGAACCACACTGGTTTCCTCAGTTGTTTATTATTTGGTTTTCAAATTTCTCCCATTTCCAGAGCCCCCTGGTCATATCAGCAAGTCAGCATTCATTCATTCATTCATTCATTCATCCCTCCATCCCTCCATTTGGCAAGTGTTTGTGGAGCTTGTACTATTCCCCATGCTAGGATGGCTTGGTAAATAACAGACCTATGGTTCCCAAAATGTGGTGCTGGGACCAGGAACACCAGGATTACCTGGGAAATTGTTAGAAATGCAAATTCTTGGCCTCCCCCTCAGACCCACTAAATCACAAACACTGGAGTTGGGGCCCCAGCAATCTGTTTTTTAACAAGCCATCCAGGAGACTGATGCACGTGCAAGTTGGAAAACCACTAGCGTAGATCAAGGCCCCACCTTCCCTGAGTGCATCTTCATTTGGTGGCAATAAACAAGAAACAAATGTGTAATCACTGTAATGTAATGTCAGGAAATGAATGATGTTAGTTTTTTAAAAACGTAAATCAAGGAAACAGGGAGATAGTAATGAGTTGCTATTTCAGATAGGGAGTCAGAGAAGGAAAGGCTGCACTTTGGAGCAGTGAATGAAGTGAGGGACGGGGACATGTGTAGAGCTGGCTCAGCATCGTCCTGCTGCATTCTGTTTCCCTTGAGAGTTTCTGGATAGATATCAGACCACGCTGTAAAGAAGCTTGTCCCACCAGCCATTCAAGAATGCCTATGGGAATTTGAATCTTGAAGAAAAGTAAAAATGTAAACCTCCAACGAATTTTGGAAATAGGAAGATACCAAAATAGCCAAGAGCCTCAATTATTGCAGTTACTGTTTGGAACAGACATGAGAAAAAACTTCTTAACAGCAAAAACAGAACAGGCTGTTAAAGAAGACAGGGGAATGCTTTCTTGAAGGAAAGATTATTCTCCAACACTCATGGTTCAAGTGCAATTCTGGTGGGAGGCAAGCCCAAAACAGATAACCCTGGGGGATCACATTTATTCCCACAATCATAACCATCTGCGATATCACTTTTTCCAATGATTTTGATGAAAATTCTCAAATGTACTGAAGAATAAGACAATTATGATACACTAGAGGCCCGGTGCACTTCAGCCCAGCCTGCACCCTCTCCAATCTGGGACCCCTCAAGGGATGTCTGACTGCCCTTTTAGGCCCGATCCTAGCAGGATCAGGATCGGGCCTAAATAGCAGTCGGATATCCCTCTCACAATCCAGGACTGCTGGCTCCCAACTGCTTGCCTACCTGCCTTCCTGATTGCCCTAACTGCTTCTGCCTGCCAGCCTAATACCCCCTAACCACTACCCTGTCAGCCTAACTGCTCCCCTGTCAGCCTGTTTGCCCCTAACTGCCTTCCACTGCAGGCCTGGGTCCCCCCAACTGCCCTCCCCTGCAAGCCTGGGTCCCCCCCCAACTGCCCTTCCTTGCAGTCCTGGTCACCCCCAACTTTCCTCCTCTGCTGGCCTGGTCCCTCCCAACTGCCCTTCCCTGCTGGCCATCTTGTGGTGGCCATCTTGTGTCCACATGGGGGCCGGATCTTTGACCACATGGGGCAGCCATCTTGTGTGTTGGAGTGACAGTCAATTTGCATATTACTCTTTTATTAGATAGGATAGAGGCCTGGTGCATGGGTGGGGCCCAGCTGGTTTGCCCTGAAGGGTGTCCTGGATCAGGGTGGGGTTCCCTTCAGGTGTGGGGCAGCCTGGGTGAGGGGCCTGTGGTCATTTACAGGCTGGCCACACCCCCTGGTGACCCAAGTGATAAATCCCTGGTATCTGGGATTTACGTATCTTCTATAATTGAAACGTTGTAGCCTCGAATGGAGCCAAGCCTCCTGCTTGCTCCATGGCCACAGCCATTTTTGTTGGGATTTATTTATCTTCTATAATTAAAACTGTAGCGGAGGCCAAGGCAAGCCAGGGCTGTGGGAGCTTGGCTTCCTCCATCACCGGAGGCAACCCAAGCCTCCTGCTCTCTCCAGCTCCATGGGTGCTGCCATTTTTGATGAGATTTAGTTATCTTCTATAATTGAAACTTTGTAGCCTTGAGTGGAGGCCTGGGCCCGCCAGGGTGTGCGGAAGGCTTGGCTTCCTCCAAGCCTCCTTGGGGAAACCCAAGCCTCCTGCTTGCTCTGTGGCTGCAGCCATCTTGGTTGGATTAATTTGCATACTCACTCCTGATTGGCTGGTGGGCGTGGCTCATGGGTGTAGTGGAGTGGTGGTTAATTTGCATATTACTCTTTTATTAGATAGGATAGACATTTGGAATCCAAAATTGTTAACATCCTATATAATAAAAGAGTAATATGCAAATTGACTGTCACTCCAACACAAAGATGGCTGCCCCCATGTGGTCAAAGATGACTGCCCCCATGTGGACACAAGATGGCTGCAACAAGATGGCTGGCAGGGGAGGGCAGTTGGGGGCGATCAGGCCTACAGGGGAGGACAGTTGGGGGGGACCAGCTCCACCGCTGAAAGTCATCCAGCCCCACATGCCCAAGTCTCTTCATGCGCAAATGAGAGGGTTGGAACAATGATTTTCAAAGTTCCTTTCAATTCCACAGAAGATAAAACTGCTATTACGAATATTCAGTTGAGTAACTGTGGTGAGAATTTGTCATGCAAACCTTCAACCACAGAAAGTGTAATCGACCAAGAGGTCAGCTGCTTGTTGGGGAGCCCAAGAGACTTGGTTGGAAAGTTGTAAGGAGGACATTCTGAGAAAAGGGGAGTGTGTGGAAGGCCACCTGCCCTGTTTATCAGAATTCCGACTTAGGGGAGACTTAGGGGAGTGTCGAAGGCAGAGCTCCTAATTATTCCTTGGCCTTTCCAAACAAGTCTGTGCACAAGCAGACCCCCGGGTGTTTACTGGAATCCTTATGCTTAATCCCTGGATTCCCTTGCCTAGAGGACAATGTAAACACATTCGTCTTCCCAAGATTATTCACTCTACTTCCCAAGATAAAAATTCCAATAAGAGCCTAATGAGGCAGGCAATTGCGGCTGCCTGGTTTCTCCAGCTGGACCATCCCTTAGCCCTCTTCCCCACAGTGAGACTGTGTTGGAGTAATCTGTTCACCCGTCGTTCAGGGGCTGCTGTTCAGCCCCGGCACAGGCTCTGAAATCCATCATCACATTTGAATACAGGTCATGCTTCCCACAGGCTGCTCCCAGCCAGTGACTGAGCACAGCAGGGCATATCTGGGAGACAGGTGACTAATCTGACATAGAATCTGGCTTTGGCCCCAAAGCCACGGAGCCTTTCTTGAACTACACAGGAATCTTGGACATTTCCACCCAACTTCCCTTCCTTCTCTCCTTCACTCAGGGTCAGACTTGCCTGTGGTCTGATGGCTCTCCATCCTTTCCTGTCTCCCTCTGCATTTCCTCTCACACAGGTGTTTTCCTTACAGAAATCTTAGCTCATTAATCTCATCTTGCCATCTACTTCTCAGAGAACCCAGATTAACCCAGCATATTTGTAGATCCACAAATTACACGTGTGGATAGAAAGACTGAACAGGAAGCTTCCCAGGTGGCACAGCTCCTCAGAGGACTATACACCTGGTTTATACTGTCTGTCCTGTTGTTGTTTTTTTCCTTTTTAAAACAAATGTCAATTATAGTCCAAAAACAATAGTATTCTATTGCTTATAGGCCAGAAAAAAAAATTTTTTTTTCAGTAAGTTTTTTCTGGGTTTATTTTAAACTTGCTCTTGGTTCTTCCTCCGTATCAGTCATATGTATCTTTTCAGCAACTTCTGACTCCTCACTTCAGATCAGATAATAAACTTCATTCTTCATTTCTGTCATCTACAACATTAGAGGAATCTCTCTCTGAGATTTAAAGTACAATTAATCACTTTCATCCCAGTGTGACCCCTTCTGGATGGCTAAGGGACAATTTCTTGCTAAAATCTTCTACTTGAATACAACGGCTTCCGCCTTTCGTGGTTATTTGTCAGCCTTTGTCCATCTTAATAACTCCTTTGAAGATGGCAGCAATTCAGCCCTTGCCGGTGTGCTCAGTGGTTAGAGCATTGGCCTGAGCACTGAAGGGTCACAGGTTTGATCCTCGGTCCAGAGCACATACCTGGGTGGCTAGTTCATTCCCTGGCCTCGGTTGGGGCATGTGAGGGAGGCAAGAAATCTCTCTCTCTCCCCTCCCCCTTCCCTTTTTCCCTCCCACTTTATCTAAAAGCAAATGGAAAAATACCCTCAAATGAGGATTTTTTTTTTTTTTTTTTTTTTTTTAAGCAGCAACTCAGAATTCCTTGGCTCTTCTGCCCATCTCTCCCAGCTTGAGGATACTGGAATCCAAAGATCTTCCTCCTGTGTTGTTTAGAATCTCCTTTGCAAGCTAAATGCGGTGACCTCACAAATTTAAATTCCAAATCAATGTCCAAATCAACATTTCAGAAAAGACACCCTTACGCTTTGGTAATTAAGAGGAAAAATAAGCAAGTCTCCGGGAAGTAGAGTTCTTCCTTTGATGAGCGCTGAGTAATTGGTTACTCCTTGGCAGACATTTCTTCCTCTGGGTGAAGGGCCGCAGGTCCTGGGGTGGGTCACCACCTAGGATGCTGCTAGTGTTCTCTTCTGTCCCCTGAGCGATGGGTTCTGTCTGTGGGCCTTGCACATGGTGTGTTTCATCTTCGTGATGTCAGGTTTGGCTCTGGTTCACGGATTCCTGTGGTGATTGTTGTGCCTGTGCCAAAACCCTTACAGAGCCATGCTCAGAAAGACGGGGAAGGAGAGAGGCTCCTGCATGTGCACAGACACGATCAACCAGTTGTGACAAAAGGTCCTTTGATTTTGACCCTTTCTCCCTTAGCCGAGGCTATAAGGCTGTCTCCGACTCACCCTGTACCAGAAAGCCTCAGGTTGCAACAGACGAGACGGATGGAGAACTAGCGGATGCCAAGAGAGCCCTGCCCAGAGAGAGAGCTGGTCCGTCCAGTCTTGGAGGCGTGGGAGTGGGTCTCACCCTGCCAGATATAATCATCTAACTCTTGGGCCCAAAAGCACTGAATCAGCTCAGGATCAAGTGTCCCCAATTCCCTTGTTTGACCAAAATGACTAAAATAGAAGCCTTTACTCAGCAAACAAATAACAGATTTTTTTTTTTCTACCTCTTGTTCCTGTTTCTATTTTATCATCCTCGGAGAATGTAGAAAAAGCAAATATTATCTATAGCGATTTCCTCTTCTCAGAGGCCACATGCATGAGGCTTTATGTCCCCCCAAAATTTGTAGTCTTTCTCTAATATCCTTTCTTCAGTTGTTTATTATGACATTTCCAAAACAAACAACTAGACAACCGAAACACGGCCGTGGACAGAGAAGCTTGGGGACATTAGATTATTGGTTTTCAGCAGCAGGCAGGACGCCTGCCTGGGGAATGAGGGAGCCCATCCCTTCGGCCTGAGGAAGTCTGTTGAGTTTCTTCAGTCACCCGTGAATGCATTAACAATACACATGACTCCTTTTCCCTTCCCTCCGGAGAGGAGGCCACTTTGCAACAAAGAAACTCTGATTTCTCAACATAAATCTCTTGCTAATACCCACATTCCTCACACACCATTCAAGACACGATTTGGAGTTCCCTTAGTAAACTTAAACTGAAACTTAAACACTTGTTAATCAAGCTTAATCCCAGGTTACAAATAGCCTCACTAAGAAGTAAGGAATTTTATCCCCTCTGGTATGGGTGCAATTCTCTTCCTTCCCAAAGTAGTCTCCCTCTATATAAACTCTATTGCAAAGCTCCTAAAATGGAAACAATCAAATGGTGGTGTCAGGGAGGGGGAAATGATAGAGTTAGTGAATTAAAGATAATGAAATAGACCAAGCTTTGGAGACTATGAATATGTCATGAATTTAGCAAAAGAATGACAAAGAAGAAAGAAGAAGCTCCGAAACAAGTTTGGGGATTTGGGATACATCCTAATTATGGATGGTCTCTCCAAGAGAACTCTCTTTAAACACATTCACCTTATTCAAGTACATCTCCACAGAATATTCCAGAAATTATTGGCTGCTTTACAATTGAATTAAAAGCATTAACCACCTCTGACAAATGAACGATAGGTTAAATTCTTCAACCTGGAAAATACAATAAGTGGTCCAGTAGTATAAGTTAGTGTGAAATTATTGCATCAATAGCTCATTTTTTTAAATCTCAATGAAACTAAATGTAAAACGAGTAAGAAAATACATCACTTAATTTTCTTGAGAAATTGGGTTGGTGCCACAACCCAATTAAATTATGTTAGAGCTGAGCATAGGGCATCTTTGTTAATGACCTAGAGGATGAAAAGTGGAGAAAGTAAACAAATTTGGAAGGAAACACAGAGAGAAAGAAAATGGAATTAGAGGTGTGAAGTTTTAACACAGGAAAGATTCTACTTCCAGCAGAAAATGACCCCAAACACAGACCTGTAAAAATATGAATGAGACTGGAATAGAGTAACAGGCCTGAGGAGCATGGGGGCAACACCTGGTGAATATATGTTGAGGAATAGGGACAATTAAGACCAGTGTTCTTTAGGGATTAATGAAACTGTCCCTCCTTTGAAAGATGATTAACCTACATCCTGCAAGTTGATTAATTTTCACCTCCAATTGCTAAAAGAAAATAATTCCAGTGACCTGAAGAAAATAGTTTGGGTTGTATTTTGTATTATAGGTATGGGGACTAATATTCTCACTTGCCCTGGGAACAGTAACCCCTATGACACCAGAAGGCTATAGTTATGTTTCAGAGTTCACACTGTTTGTACATTTACATGGTTTGCTTGAATCCATGTACAGTGACAATGACTTAAGAAAATTTTTTTTTAAATTCAGTGTACATGTCCAGTTTTCCCAATACCACTTATTGAATAGACTGTCTTTACTCCATTGAATGCTCTTGCCTCCTTTGTCAAATATTAATTGAGCATTCATGGCTTGGGTTGATTTCTGAGTTCTCTGTTCATTTCCTTTTATCTATATGCCTGTTCTTGTGCCAGTACCAGACTGTTTTGAGTACAGTAGCTTTGAAATATAAATTGATATCTGGTATTGTGATCCCTCCAACTTTGTTCTTTTTTCATAAGATTGCTGAGGCAATTTGGGGTCTTATCTTGTTCAATATAAATTTTTGGGATATGTATTATTCTAGATCTGTGAAATATGGCATTGGTATTTTAATAGGGATTGCATGGAATCTATACATTGCTTTAGGTAGTATGGACATCCTATATAACAAAGAGGTAATATGCAAATTGACCATCACTCCAACACACAAGATGGCCACCCCCATGTAGACACAAGATGGCCACCACAAGATGGCCTGCAGGGGAGAATAGTTGGGGGAGACACAGGCCTGCAGGGAAGAACAGTTGTGGGTGACCAGGCCTGCAGGGCAGGGCAGTTGTGGGGGACCAGGCCTGCAGGGGATGGCAGTTGGGGGCAACCAGGCCTGCAGGGTAGGGCAGTTGTGGGGGACCAGGCCTGTAGGGGAGGGCAGTTGGGGGTGACCAGGCCTGCAGAGGAGGACAGTTAAGGGCGACCAGGATGGTAGGGGAGGGCAGTTAGGGGCAATCAGGCTGGCAGGGGAGGGCAGTTAGGGGCA
This sequence comes from Eptesicus fuscus, assembly GCF_027574615.1. Classification (NCBI taxonomy): domain Eukaryota; kingdom Metazoa; phylum Chordata; class Mammalia; order Chiroptera; family Vespertilionidae; genus Eptesicus; species Eptesicus fuscus. The sequence continues at coordinate 94,451,991 of NC_072477.1, forward strand.
ATTGGGCCGGCAGGGAAGCAGTTAGGCGTTGATCAGGCTGGCAGGGGAGTGGTTAGGGGGTGATCAGGCTGTCAGGCAGAAGCAGTTAGGGGCAATCAAGCAGGCAGGCAAGCGGTTGGGGGCCGGCAGTCCTGGATTGTAAATGGGCAGTCAGACATCCCTCAAGGGGTCCCAGATTGGAGAGGGTGCAGGCTGGGCTGAAGGACACCCCCACACCTCCATGCATAAATTTCGTGCACCAGGCCTCTAGTTTTAATGATGTTAATTCTTCCACTTCATGAATGTGGTGTATGTTTCCACTTGTTTGCAGCTTCCTCTCTTTCTTTCTTCAATGTCCTATAGTATTCCAAGTACATGTCTTTTATCTCCTTGGTTAAGTTTATTCCCAGGTACCTTATTTTTATTGTTGCAATAGTAAATGAAATTGTTTTCTTAGTTTCTTTTTTGATAGTTCATTATTCATGTATACAAATGCCATCAACTTCTGGATGTTAATTTTGTATCCTACTGCATTGCCAAATTCATTTATTAAATCTAATAGTTTCTTGGTGGAGACTTTAACAGTTTTCTATGTACAATATCATGTCATCTGTGAATAATGACAGTTTTACCACCTCCTTTTCAATTTTGTTTTATTTTTTTCTAATTGCTATGGCTAGGACTTCCAGTACTATGTTGAGTAAGAATAGTGAAAGCAGATATACCTGTCTTGTTCCTGTTATTAAGGGGAGTGGTTTTGGTTTTTGCCCATTGAGTATGCTGTTGGCTATAAGTTTTTCATCTATGTCTTTTATTATGTTAAGTTCTGATTACCCCTGTTTCCACTTAGCTGAGAGTTTTAACCAAAAATGGGTGTTGGATTTTGTCAAATGCTTTTGCTGCATCAAATTGCTATGATCATGTAATTTTTGTGTGATATATCACATTTATTGATTTGTGAATATTGTACCAGCCTTGTATCCCCAGAATAAACCCCATTTGGTTATGGTGTATGATCTTTTTAATGTATTGCTGGATCTGATTTGCTAATATTTTGTTGAGGATTTCAGCATCTGTGTTCATCTGGGATATTGGCCTGTAATTCTCTTTCCTTGTAGTGTCTTTATCTAGTTTTAGAATTAGGGTAATGCTGGCTCCATATAAAGAGCTTGAAAGTATTCCTTCCTATAGGTTTTTTGGAATAGTTTGAGGAGGATAGGTGTTAACTCTTTGAATGTTTCATACAACATCCCTGTGAAGCCATCCAGACCTGAGCTTTTGTTTCATGATAGTTTTATTATTATTATTATTACTGTTTCAATTTCATTGGTTGTTATAGTTCTATTCAGGTTTTTTGATTCTTCCTGATTCAGTTTTGGAAGATTGTATTTTTATAGGAATTTGTCGATTTCATCCAGGTTGTTCAGCTTGTTGGTATATAGCTGTTCATAGTATTTTCTCAAAATCCTTTGTATTTCTGTGGTGTCAGTTCTTACTTCACCTCTTTTGTTTCTGATTTTATTTATTTGGGTCCTCTCTCTTTGTTTCTTGATGAGTCTGGCTAAAGATTCATCAATCTTGTTTATCTTTTCAAAGAACCAGCTCTTAGTTTCATTGATCTTTTATATTGTTTTTTAGTCTCTATGTCATTTATTTCTACTCTTATCTTTATTATTAACTTCCATTTACTTACTCTTGGCTTTTCTTGTTGTTCTCTTTTGAATTCTTTGAGTTATAGGGTTAACATAGTTTATTAAAAATTTTCCTTATTTTTTTTGAGGGAGGCCTGTAATGCTATAAACTTCCCTCTTAGGACCACTTTTGCTGTGTCCCATAGAGTTGGGGTTGTTGGGTGTTTATTTTCATTTGTTTCCAGGAAGCTTTTTATTTCTTCCTTTATCTCATTGCTAACCCACTCATTATTTAAGAACATGCTATTTAGCCTCTATGTGTTTGAATGTTTTTGAGTATTTTATTGTAGTTTATTTCTATTTTCATGCCATTGTGATCCAAGAAGATGCTTGATACAATATCAATCTTGATATATTTTCAGTCTGTGTAAATTTTTTGTCCTGATGTGTGTCTCTTGTAGACACCATATATATGGGTCATGTTTTCTTATCGATTCAGCTACCCTATGTCTTTTGATTGGAACATTTAATCCATTTACATTTAAGGATGTTATTTATAGGAGATAACTTGTAGAGACCTGCTTGTGTCCTAACATGTGGTCTTTCTTTGAAAATGTTCCATGTGCACTTGAAAAGAATGTGTTTCTGCAGCTTTAGAGTGAAATGTTTTGTCAATTAAATCCTCTGATCTAGTGTGTCATTTAGAGTCACTACTTCCTTGTTGACTTTTTTTTTCTGGAAGATATATCCAATAAAATCAGGGGGGTATAAAAGCCCCCTACTATGACCATATTGTTGTCAATTTCTTCCTTAAAGAAGTGCTCCAGAAGTTTTATAATAAAAGGGTAATATGCAAATTGACCCTAACGGAATGACCAGAACAACCGCTCAACCAGTCACTATGAGGTGCACTGATCACCTCTCAGTCCCTTTTCCTGGCTGGCAGGCTCTGTTAGCCTGATGGCAAATGGGGAACTGGGGGTGGGTGGTGGGGGATGCAGGTGGTGCCAAGCCAAGAATATATATATTCTTCTATATTAGGTGCATGTACCAGAGTTATATCCTCTTGTTGGATCAATCTCTTTAGTACTATGTAGTGACCTTCATTGTCTCTTGTTATGGCCTTCATTTTGAAGTCTATTTTGTCAGATATGAGTATTGCTTCTCCAGCTTTTTTTCATTTCCATTTGCATGGAAAAACATTTTTCATCCTTTCATTTTCAGTCTGTGTAAATTTTTTGTCCTGATGTGTGTCTCTTGTAGACAGCAAATATATGGGTCATGTTTTCTTATCGATTCAGCTACCCTATGTCTTTTGATTGAAACATTTAATCCATTTACATTTAAGGATGTTATTTATAGGTATGTACTTATTGCCATTTTTATTCTTTATGCCTGTGTTTCTCTCTCTATTTCTTATTATTACACTTCCTACCAGACTCAATTCTGTCTCCTCCTTGTGTTCTTGGTTATAAGGGTTCTCACCAGCTAGTCTTCAGTTAGTTATTCCAGATGATTTTTCTGTAGTTTAGTTGTAATTCCAGTTTGGTCCTGGAAGAATGTCAGTGCAGCTTTTACTTAATCTACTGCAATGTTCTCTCTGTGATCCTTCCAACTTTGTTCTTATTCTGAAGATTTCTGTGGCTGTTCAGGGTTGTTTTTTGTTCCATATAAATTTTTGAAGTATTCATTCTAGATCTTTGAAATATACCATTAGTATTTTATAGGGATTGCAATGAATCCATTGATTAGTTTGGGTAGTATGGATTCTTCTGATCCATGAACATGGTATATGCTTCCACTTGTTTGTATCTTCTTCTTTCAATGTATCCTTCAATGGCCTGTAGTTTTCTGAGTACAGGTCTATTATCTCCTTGGTTAAGATATTGCACTACCCAGTTTGGCTCAGTGGCTAGAGCGTTGACCTGCGGACCAAAGGGTCCCAGGTTCCATTTCAGTCAAGGACACATACCTTAGTTGCAGGATCCTCCCTGGCCCTAGTCGGGGCTCTTGCAGGAGGCAACCAATCGATGTGTTTTTCTCACATCTATATTTCTCTCTGTCTTTCCCTCTCTCTTCCACTCTCTCTAAACATCAATGGAAAAATATCCTCGGGTGAGGATAAAAAATAAAATACTTAGGAATAAACTTAACCAAGGAAGTAAAAGACCTATACCTGGAAAACTACAAAACCTTGAAAAAAGAGAGAAAAATATAAACAAGTGGAAGAATGTTAGTACACACTGTTCATGGATTGGTAGAATCAACATCATCAAAATATCCATACTACCCAAAGCAATCTATAGATTCAATGCAATCCCTACTAAAATACCAACAGCATTTTTTTAGAACAAAAACTCCTAATATTTGTATGGAACCAAAAAGACCCCCAATGGCTGAAACAATCTTGAGAAAGAAGAACCAGATATCCAGTCTTACTACAAAGCAACTATAATCAAAACAGCCTTGTACTAGCACAAGAATAGTCATATAAATCAATGGAACAGAACAGAGAACCCAGAAATTGACTCAAGCCATTATGGTAGTTAGGACCTGGGTGGGAGGAGGGTGGGAGTGGGCTAGAGAGATCAATGGGGCGGGGGGGGGGGGGGGAGTAGGACTTACATAATACTTTCAACAATAAAGATAAAAAAAATAATAATACATCTCCTCATTTCTCCTGCACTTTTGTAGTCAAAGTATGGTCTGATTAATTAGATATTAGTGGGGCCCAAGAGTACTGGAATCCAAACTCAATAAATTTCATTTCTGAAAGACAAACAACAACAAATCAACAAGTGACAAGTGCTGGTGAGGCTGTGGAGAAAAGGGAACCCTAAAACACTTCTGGTGGGAATGCAGACTGGTGCAGCCCCTGTGGAAAACAGAATGGAGTTTCCTCAAAAACATCAGATATGGAATTGCTATTTGACCTAGTGATCCCACTTCTAGGATTATATTAAGAAACCCGAAACACCTATCACCCTTATGTTCATAGCAGCACAATTTATAATAGCTAAGATCTGGAAACAGCTGGAAACAGCCCAAGTGCCCGTTAGTAGATGACTGGATAAAATGCTGTAAATACCATGGAATACTATGCAGCAGTAAAAAAAAATCTCTTACCATTTGAAAAACCTTGGAGGGACCTATGGAGTATTATGCTAAGCAAAATAAACCAGTCAGAGAAACATAGGTATCACATGATTTCACTCATATGTGAAATCTAATGAACAAAATAAACTGATGAACAAATTGATCCAGAGACATGGAAGCATGGAACAGACCAATGAATCCCAGAGGGAAGACGGGGAGGGGGTGTGCCAGTAGAAATAGATTAACTGGGGAAGTTATATGCATATATGCATAACCCATGGACACAGACAGTATTGTGGTGAAAGCCTGGGAGGGGTGGGGGAAGTGTGGAGGGGGGGTCAATGGGTGGGGAAAGGGCACATCTATAATGCTTTCAACAAGAGAGATAATTTTTTTAAAAAGCTGTGATACATTTACACAGTGGAATACTATGCAACTATAAAAAAGAAGGACCTCTTACCCTTTAAAACAGCATGGAGAGACCTAGAGATTATTATACTCAGTGAAATAAGCCAGTCAGAGAAAGACAAATATCACATAATCTCATTTATATGTGGAATCTAATGAACAAAATAACTGATGAATAAAATAGAACCAGGACAGGGAAACACGGAACAGACTGACGAATCTCAGAAAGCAGTGGGGAGGGAGAGTGGGAAGAGTTTAACCAAAGAACTTATATGCATACAGTATATGCAATGCCCATGTACACAGACAATAGGGTGGTGAAGGCCAGGGGCATGGCAAGATTCGCGTGGAAGGGGTAAATGGGAGGGAAAATGGGGGACATCTGTAATACTTTCAACAATAAAGATAAAAACAAAACAAAAAAACACACCGCAGTGTACATCTTTTAACTGATACGGCAGTGGGGAAGAATGGAGTGAAAGCAACGCCATAACACAGGTAAAAAACAAAATTCATATAAAAATTCATTTTTAGCACTCCTAGAAGGCAAAAGAAAGGGTGAGAAAAAAAAATTTCAGTGGCATTTAGAAGGAATAAAAGAACCCTGCTCAAGAGTGACTCTATTATGAAAATGGATTTCCAGATGAATAGCTTAAACAATTTTATCTTGCTCCTTTAATGCCAAAACAGACAGTCCCCTAACGATGTTATAAGTATCTCAAGGGAACAAATGCTACATTTGTGAAACTGAATACAGTCTTGTTCGGTACTGAAAAATGCAGAAATATTTATTGAGAATCATTGTGGACCAGGGACTGTTGGGGACACTTTAAGCACATTAAAAGAGTATATAATAGAATTATCAAGCATTTTTTAAAATTGGAAAATCACTATTTGAAAACAGCTATTAAGTGATAGAAGTCAATACAAAGCTGTATTGTGTTATTGGGATAGTCATGAAGTCCAAGAGAAATTCATAGGAGAGTGAGAACAGGAACATCCATGGAGGCTTCCTAGAAGATGAGGTCCTGGAGGCTAAGAAAGATGTAAATAGGTAGAAGGGAAGAAACGGACTTCCATAAAATAAAAATAAATTAACACAAAACAGCAAACGAGGCTTCCAGGGAAATGTCCTGGAGACAGTGAGGACACTGGCCCAATCATAGGAGAGGGGCTGTGATGAGGAGCACTGGCATGACAGCTTCTCGTAGGGCTAGTGTGGGGTCAGATGAGGAAGGACATTAGAGCAAGACAGGCGTATGTGCACCTCATGACATGAAAATAAGGAGCCACTTAGTTTCTAAGCAGGGAGTCAGGCCAACTAGCTAGAAGGGCTAATGCCAACATCCAAGCATGGGTAATGAGTCTCAATTAAAAAGTGGAGGTTATGGCAACAGAGAGGGAAAAAGAAAATAAACATTCCAAGGAAAAAATGAGAGAGATGTTTCAAAGTCACAATTTAGAGCTCTTGGTAACTATCTAACCCAAATCTCTGCGGGGGGGGGGGGGGCAGTGGGGGGGGGGGGGGGAAGGGGGGAGTCCCCAGATTCCCTGCCACCAGGAGTCAGATGAGATCGTCTGAGCTGGACACCATGTGTAACTCATTTTCCCAAAATGCCCTTTGTAGGGGTAGATGGTGAGTAAAATCTGTAGTCTGTAAACTCAAAAGGCAGTGTCTGAGTGTTTGAAGACCACAGTGTATGTTGCGATCTATGGTCTTCAACTGTGGGTTAAACCTGAAGACCATACATTGAAAAAAAGATGGAATGCAATGCAATGTAGTCCCCAAATATCCACACTGAGGTCCCCCTGTTAGCAAAATCATTGATAACTAAGGAAAAAGCAAGGGTCCCTTCCTTAAGGAAAAAAATACTGCATGGGGAAGAAGGATGGCTGCAACTATCCTATTCCTACCCTTCCCCAGTCCAGCCCCCACCACCAATTTATTTGAGTCTCCAGCTTTGGGATATACAATAGCAAGCCCAGCAATAGTCTCTATCTATACCACTCCTAAGCCTTTCTATAAGGAAGACCCTTTAAGAGTCTTTTTTTTTAATTGTTTAAAATATTACATATATTAGTACATACATCTCCTTTTTTTTCCCCCATTGACCTTCCCCCAGCCTCCACTACCCCCGTCGCCTGCCCTCATCCCACACGCCCCCCCTCCCCCCGCCCAGTGTTTTGTGTCCATTGGTGTGCTTATATGCATGCATACAAGTCTTTTGGTTGATCTATTTCCCTCCCTCCCCAACACTCCCCAGCCTTCCCGCTGTAATTTGACAGTCTGTTCAGTGCGTTACTGCCTCTGTATCTATCTTTTTATTCATCAGGTTATAATGTTCTTTATTGTCCATAAATGAGTGAGATCATGTGGTATTTTTCTTTCATTGCCTGGCTTATTTCACTTAACATAATGCTCTCCAGGTCCATCCATGTTGCTGCAAATGGTAAGAATTCCTTCTTTTTTTATAGCAGCATAGTAGTCCATTGTGTAGATGTACCATAGTTTTCTAATTCACTCATCTGCTGATGGGCATTTAGGGTGTTTCCAAATCTTAGCTATGGTGAATTGTGCTGCTATGAACATAGGGGTGCATATATCCTTTCTGATAGGTGTTTCTAGTTTCTTGAGAAGTGGGATTACTGGGTCAAATGGAAGTTCCATTTTTAGTTTTTTGAGGAAACTCCATACTGTTCTCCACAGTGGCTGCACCAGTCTGCATTCCCACCAGCAGTGCACGAGGGTTCCTTTTTCTCCGCATCCTTGCCAGCACTTGTCTTTTGTTGATTTGTTGATGGTTGCCATTCTGACAGGTGTGAGATGGTACCACATTGTCGTTTTGATTTGCATCTCTCGGATAATTAGTGACATTGAGCATGTTTTCATATGTCTCTTGGCCTTCCTTCTGTCTTCTTTCAAAAAGATTCTATTTAGGTCCCTTGCCCATTTTTTTTATTGGATCATTTATCTTCCTTTTATTAAATTGAAGAAGTTGCCTGTAGATGTTGGAGATTAAACCTTTAACATTTGCAAATATGTTCTTCCATACAGTGGGCTTTCTTGTTTTGTTGGTGGTTTCTTTTGCTGTGCAAAAGTTTTTATTTTTATGTAGTCCCATTTGTTTATTTTCTCTTTAGCTTCCATTGCCCTAGGAGCGGTATCAGAGAAGAAATTGCTTCGGCATATGTCTGAGATTTCTCTGCCTGTGGAGTCCTCTAGTATTTTTATGGTTTCCCGTCTTATGTTTAAGTCCTGTATTCATTTTGAGTTTATTTTTGTGTATGGTGTAAGTTGGTGGTCTAGTTTCATTTTTTTTGCATGTATCTGTTCAATTTTCCCAACGCAATTTATTGAAGAGACTGTCTTGACTCCATTGTATGTTCATGCCTCCTTTGTCAAATATTAATTGAGCATAGTGGTTTGGGTCGATATCTGGATTCTCTATTCTATTCCCTTGGTCTATATGTCTGTTCTTGTGCCAGTACCAGGCTGTTTTGAGAACAGTGGCTTTGTAGTACAGCTTGAAATCTGGTATTGAGATCCCACCTACTTTGTTCTTCTTTCTCAGGATTGCTGTGGCTATTTGGGGTCTTTTTTTATTCCAGATTAATTTTTGGAGAGTTCTTTCTAGGTCTGTAAAATATGCCATTGGTATTTTAATGGGGATTGCATTGAATCTATAGATTGCTTTGGGTAGTATGGACATTTTGATGATGTTGATTCTACCAATCCATGAACATGGTATGTTCTTCCATCTGTTTACGTCTTCCTCTATCTCTTTTTTCAGTGTCCTGTAGTTTTCTGCATATAGGTCTTTTACCTCTTTAGTTAAGTTTATTCCTAGGTATCTTAATTTTTTTGGTGCGATGGTAAATGGGATTGCTCTTTTAGTCTCTCTTTCTGTAAGTTCACTATTGGTGTATAGAAATGCCATAGATTTCTTGGCATTAATTTTGTATCCTGCTACATTGCCGAATTCATTTATTAAGTCTATTAATTTTTAGATGGAGTCTTTCGCTTTTTTATATACATATCATGTCATCTGCAAATAAGGACAGTTTTACTTCTTCTTTTCCAATTTGGGTGTCTTTTATTTATTCTTCTTGTCTAATTGCAATGGCTAATACATCCAGTACTATGTTGAACAGGAGTGGTGAGAGTGGGTATCCCTGTCTTGTTCCTGTTCTTAGGGGAAATAGTTTTAGTTTTTGCCCATTGAGTATGATGTTAGCTGTGGGTTTATCATATATGGTTTTTATTATGTTGAGGTATGATCCTTCTATTCCCACCTTGTTAAGAGTTTTTATCAAGAAAGGGTGTTGGATTTTGTCAATTGCTTTTTCTGCATCAATTGATATGACTATGTGATTTTTATCTCTCAATTTGTTTATGTGATGTATCACGTTTATTGATTTGCGGATATTGTACCATCCTTGCATCCCCGGGATAAATCCTACTTGGTCATGGTGTATGATCTTTCTGATGTACTGCTGGAGCTGATTTGCTAGAATTTTGTTGAGGATTTTGGCATCTATGTTCATGATGGATATTGGTCTGTAATTCTCTTTCATTGTATTGCCTTTATCTGGTTTTGGTATTAGGGTGATGCTGGCTTCATAGAATGAGTTTGGAAGTGTTCCTTCCTCTTGAATTTTTTGGAATAGTCTGAGGAGGATAGGTTTTAGTTCTTCCTTGAATGTTTGGTAAAACTCCCCTGTGAAGCCATCTGGCCCAGGGATTTTGTTTGCCGGAAGCTTTTTGGTGACTGCTTCAATTTCTTCCATAGTTATTGGCCTATTGAGATGTTTAGATTCTTCCTGATTGAGTTTTGGAAGGTTATATTTTTCTAAGAATATGTCCATTTTCTCTAGGTTGTCCAGTTTGTTGGAATAGAGTTGTTCATAGTATTTTGTAACAATCCTTTGTATTTTGGTGGGGTCTATTGTTATTTCTCCTCTTTCATTTCTGATTTTGTTTATTTGGGTCTACTCTCTTTGCTTCTTGGTGAGTCTGGCTAGAAGTTCATCAGTTTTGTTTATCCTTTCAAAGAACCAGCTCTTGGTTTTGTTGATCTTTTGTATTGTTTTTTTTTGGTCTCAATGTCATTTATCTCCGCTCTGATCTTTATTATTTCCTTCCTTCTGCTTACACTGGGCTTTTCTTATTGCTCTCTTTCTAACTCTTTGAGTTGTAGGGTTAGGTAATTTATTACCATTGTTTCTTGTTTTTTTGCAGCAGGCTTGTAGAGCTATCAACTTCCCTCTCAAGACTGCTTTTGCTGTGTCCCATAGATTTTGGATTGTTGTGTTTTCATTGTCATTTGTTGCCATGATGCTTTTTATTTCTTCTTTGATCTCTCTGGTAACCCAGTCATTGTTTAATAGCATGCTATTTAGTCTCCATGTGTTTAATTTTTTTGGATTGTTTTTATTGTAGTTGATTTCCAGTTTTATGCCACTGTGATCTGAGAAAATGCTTGATATGATTTCTATCGTCTTGAATTTGAAGAGACTTTGCCTATGACCCAATATGTGGTCTATCTTTGAAAATGATCCATGTGCACTTGAGAAGAATGTATATTCTGTGGCTTTGGGGTGAAATGTTCTGATGATGTCAATTAATCCCATATGGTCTAGTGAGTCATTTAGGATTGATGTTTCTTTGCTGATTATTTGTCCAATGGTCATAGTGGGGTATTAAAGTCCCCTACTATGATTGTATTGCTGTCAATATCTCCCTTGATATCCTCCAGGAGTTTTTTTTTATGTATTTGGGTGCTCCTGTATTGGGTGTGTATATGTTTACCAGAGTTATTTCTTCTTGTTGAATTTCTCCCTTTAGTATTATGAAGTGGCATTCCTTATCTCTTGTTATGTCCTTCACTTTGAGATCTAATTTGTCAGATATAAGTATTGCTACCCCAGCTTTTTTTTATTTCCATTCTTCTGAAAAACCTTTTTCCATCTCTTCACCCTCAGTCTGTGTGTGTCTTTTTTTCTGAGGTGGGTTTCTTGTAGACAGCAGCTATATGGGTCATGTTTTCTAATCCAATCCATTACCCTATGTCTTTTGATTGGGGCATTTAATCCATTTACATTTAAAGTCATTGTTGATAGGTGTTTATTTGTCGCCATTTTTATTCTTTACCCCTGTGTTCCTTCTTTGCTACCTATTTTTTTTTTTTTTTTTTTTTTTTTACAGCAGAGCCTTTGGCATTTCTTGCATTGCTGATTTGGTGATAATAAATTTCCTTAGTCCTTTTTTGTCTGTGAAGCTCCTGATTTCACCTTCAATTTTGATTGATAGCCTTGCTAGGTACAGTATTCTTGGATTCAGACCCTTCCTTTGCATGACTTTGTATATTTCATTCCATTCCCTTCTGGCCTGATGAGTTTCTGTTGAGAAATCAGTCACTAATCTGATGGGGGTTCCTTTATAGGTAACTTTCTGTCTCTCTCTGGCCACTTTTAAGATTCTTACTTTGTCATTGGTGTTTGCCAATTTAATTATAATGTGCCTTGCCATCGGTCTTTTGGGGTTCATTTTGTTTGGGACTATGTGAGCTTCTTGGATTTGTGTGGTGTTTTTTCTTCCCTATATCAGGGAAGTTTTCTGTCATTATTTCTTCAAAGAGGTTTTCTATTCCTTGCTCAGTTTCTTCTCCTCTGGAACCCCTATTATGCGGATGTTGTTTTGTTTCGTGTTGTCCCAAAGTTCCCAAAGGCTCTCCTCCTGCTTTTTAATTTTTTTTTCTAGAAGCTGCTCTACTTGGGTATTTTTCCCCACCTTGTCTTCTAGCTCACTGGTGTGGTCCTCTGCTTCTTCTAGTCTACTCTTGATGCTTTCTATTGAGTTCTTTACAGCAGTGATGTCATTTTTCATTTCTTCTTGGTTCTTCTTTATTTCCTCTTGGTTCTTACACATATTGTCGAATTTGTCTTCCATTCTTTTCAGCCACCTTATGACCATTTCTCTGAATTCTTTCTCTGGCAGGTTGCTTGCCTCCATTTCGTTTACTTCATTTTCTGGTGATGCCTGCTTTTCTTTCATATGTGGGCTGTTTCTTTGTCTCTCCATGGTCTCTCTTCTCCAGGTGTCTGGTTATGTAGTTCTCTCTCTCCTGCATTGATTTAAAGGCACAAACTACAACACAACCAGGTACAACACACAAGGCACTGAACTGAAATATAATCACAATATTAATAACCCCAAATAAAGGTGACCACCAGAGAAAGGCAAATTAGAGGATAGGGGAGAAAGAAGAAGAGAAAAAAAAAAAAAAGAAAAAAGGGAGTGCAAAAATGAAATTGGGAAAAGCAAAAAAAAAAAAGGTAAGAGAGAAAAGAAAGAGAATACAAAAGAAGAGGGGAACAAACTATATATATGGGGAGAAAACTCCAATTGAACAGCCACTAATCCCAACAAATGCCAGCAGCAAGTACCTGGAGATGAATACAAACTACAAACAACAACTAATATCAAGTGAGGCGAGGGAAAACAGAAGCAAAAAACAAACAAAAAAAGAATAAGCAAAACAATCTCACAAACAAGCATAAAAAATCGATACAATCAACAATCAAGCAAACAACAACAAAAGGACAGAGAGAAAAACAATTTTTTTGGATAGTGAAGACAGAGAAGAGAGAGGTGTGTATGGACTTGGAGCAGGGGTGAAATTTTAACAGGGGGTAAAAAGAAAGAATAGGAAAAATCTAAAGCAGGAATAGGGTAAGAGAAACAGGACAAAAAAAGGGGAAAAGTTATGAAGAGAGTGATGGCATAAAGATAAAGTTGAGATAGAGTAAAATGATGCTAAAGGGAAGATGAAAATAGAATGTAGAACACTAATCCCAAAGTAAAATAGAGAGAAAATAAAATGACACTTTTTTAAAAAGGTAAAATAGTAGTAGTAATAATACTGATTGAAAATAAAAATGTAATAATTAAAAAGGTAAAATCAAGTGAGGAAAAAATAAAAAAAATTAGTTTCTTAAATAAAAGATGAAAAAAAAAAGTGCAGTAGTGAAGGTCATTCACTTCCTCTACTGATCTGTTTGGCACGCCTGTTTCCTAGTCAGGACAGTATTGCAATTCCCTGCGTTCCACTGCTCCTCAGTGTTGTAAGCCAGTCCTGATTTTTAAGCAGGCAGTGTGTCTTAATTTCTTGTATTCCTTTATTTGTGTTTACACAAGAGTCAATTTGTGATTCAACCCCTGGGTGGCAGTGTTTCTGGATTGACCTCCGGGTTTATAGGTCCTCTCTAGCCAGTGCTTAGATCCTGCTTTCCCTGTGGCATTCAATACCGGTTTGTGGGAGTGGGTTGCCCCAGAGCTGGTTCTCTGATTGTTATTCCCCACTCTGATCCCCAGGTTCCAGGAAAACAACTTTCCCCTGCAGTCTCTTAGGGTGTCCCTAATTGGGTGATCCTATGTATTGGGCTTAGTAATCAGAAGCAAGGATTTAAAGGAAAAAGAAAAAACAAACAAAAAAAGAGCCAGCGTAAGTGTGTGAACTCCAGGGCTGTGTGCAAGTCTATGCAGTCTCTTTTTCCCCCTTGGGTCTAAGCAGCCAGCACACTTTTAAAATTTTTAGGCTGTCCTTTTGCGTCAGATCAAAATGGGTTGCTTTTAAGAGTTCCTTTCTGTTAGCAGCTCTGAGGACCCCCTTCCACATTCACGGATCATGCCAGCCCCAACAGGTCCTCCAGCTCCTGCAGTGCACATGTTTCTCTCTCCTGCCGGGAGCAGAGACCTCACCTTACCCCAGGCGAAATCTGACCTTTCTGTGGTGGGGTGTAGAGCTCCTCTGAATCCACATGTTTGCGCCAATTGGGGACTGGTGTTCTGGGGTTCGCAACTGTTCGGTGGGTACTGTAGTTGTAGATTTTCAGGCTTCTGATAACATCCACTTTCCCCTTCAAGATGGCGTGGTCTCTGTGTCCAAGCCGGTCGCTCTGGGAGGGAACCCAGCAGCAGCGAGGGCTGTCTGGTCAGGGGAGCCCCGTCCAGCAGTCCCCCACCGTCTCCTAGAGTAGAGCTGTCCCTCAACTCACCAACAAACACTCCCCATGTGACCCTCAGCTGTTCTTTCTATCTGCTCCGGGACAAGGCTCGGGACACGTCTGTCTATTCTGCCACCATTTTTTCCTCCAGAGTCTTAACTTTGTATATTATGCTTCAGCTTCACTCACATATTCAGGCTAAGGATGGAGCAGTTTAATGCTTTATATCCTGTAACTGTAATAAATTACAGCAAGTCAAGAGGGAAGGCTGGTTGGGACATCTCACTGATTTTAGGCTTACCCATAGTCTCTGCTTCATGGTTTCCTGGTCGTCTGTTCTAAAACATTAGGCAGAAGGCAATAAATGTTATTTTAACTGCAGTCAGATGACTAATAGAGAGAGAGAGAAGAAGCAATTACTGGAAGAAATAGCAGTACAGTTTTTTTTTTTTTTCTAACTCTCAGTCCCTCCCTGCTTGAGGCCAAGCTCATTTTTCAATGATTTTGAGGTCTCTTAGAGTATAATTCTTCATTTAACCAAAGTTCACCAGATGGTACAGTTTCCCACACTCACTATTTTTATTACTTATTTTAATAATCAACTCTGACAGTAAACTTCATCTAAATGAGTAGAATAAACATATAACAATTTGGTAGGGCAAGCAAAACTAAACAATAGCAATATAAATGGCATTCATGTAGAAATGTTAGAGAAATCATCCCTATAAATATGTGCTTAATAGAGACTTCATAATAAAATGGCATACAAGCATCATTCAAATTATCCCTGTGAGATGTTCTTTCATTATCTGTGGACATTTTTACTTTATTCTGACTTACTTTCCCGTGTAGCCTCTCTAAGGGGGGGCTCTTTCCCTTGTGCTCAGTTGCTATATGTTCATATCTAACATAATTATCAAACTGAATTAAATAAACATAACTGTGAATAGTGAACTATTAGTTCCTTGCTACTTCTCTGCTCTTTCTGCCTGGAATGGCCTTCCCCGTGCTCTCCACCAAATGCAACAAACTCCTGATTATCCTTCAGAATCCATATCAGGTTTGACTTCCTTAGAAACACTTTTCTTGCTTCCAGACCACTCTCCTTTCACCAAGAAAAACACAGCAGGCCTCTCTCCTGTGGTCCTTCATAGAATTTCCTGTTTACTCCCCCATGACAGCAACTTTGCCTGGGTCTCTTTCATTCTGCCCTTGCCTCCCTCATTCAGAGAACAGATAAGACCCTATCTTTTGCAAGGAATTTTGACAATCATCTAAGTGCCCTACTTCTTAACTGTGCCCTTTTAACTTCTTTTTGTCTCTCTGATTGTTTCTGTGGAGAGCGGCTACAGTGTTTGGACAGGTTCAAGCCTCGGACTAATGAGAGGGTATGATCCTCTCATGGCAAAGCCAAGTGCAAGTCCCAGCACAATTATAGCCAAAGGCTATAGTTGTAAGCTTGACCTTATGGTCTGAACCTGTGGTCCCACGTGGCTGAGTGATATGGGCTATGGGAGGTGTAGCAAGTGAATAAAGCTTGATCAGGTGCATGTAATAGAGTAGATTCAAAATCCATGAGAACATTGTAAACATCTTGACCACGCCTTTACTTTGCCTTGTGGAATCTGGCTATAAAATAAAGACTTGGCTTGCAGGCCATGGTGCTATCTCTCCATCAGAGAGGGCAGCGTCCCACTTAGCCGCAGCTTTATTCTCTTGTCTGTCTTTTCTAATACTTCACTGCCCCGCCTCAGGTTCACCCATGGCTGTGCTGGCGCAGCACATATGGCACCCGGACAGGGACTGAGTACGGGGAACAGGGATCTGAGTTTGGGGGAACTACAGTGGTAAGGTGAAAGGATGCTCCAGTGAAGCGCGTACAGAAAGCAAAAGAAGAAAAGCAAAAGTAAGGTCAGAAAGCAAAAGAAGAGTAGGGAGCGAGGTTTGGTAGCAGCTAGGTGTAAAACATGGGAAATTCAGGGTCTCAGGAAAGGGATCTCTAAAACAATGCTCAATGAAACATTTTTATATTTAGGCAAGGGACGGAACTCCTGGTCAGCGGGATGCTTAGAGCCAGGAGAGGGCATTTTGAACAAAGTCAAAGAAATGACTAATAGGACTGCGGAGTCCAAACTCAATAAAGCCTTTAAAAAAATTCTTTAAAGGGAAAACTTTAAAAATACCATTAAACCATAGGTGACATAAGTAGAACATAAGTGTCATTTAAAGAAAATAAGAGATAGAAAATAAGATAGAAATTATAAGATAGAAGATAAGAGATAGAAAATAGGAGAAGAGGTAGAAAATATGATAGAAAATAAGATACAGATTAAGTAGAAAAGCAGAAGATAGAAAATAAGATATCCAAGCCATTGGCAGGGTTGTGGCTGACCCTGAGGCTGCAGTGATACTCATAAAACAGTTATGTGGGGCAGAGGTTATGTTTGTATCTTTCCAGAGGAGGCAGCACAGCCGATTTGGGTGCCAGAGCATTGAATGCGTCACCACAATGGACCCAGAGAAGCTCCTTGTCCCTCCGTTCAAAAGACTGATAGTTGCGAAAGACGAAGGCTACGCAAGGGCCGAGGTGCCAACATAGGATCAGCTGAAGAAGTTAGCGACTGAGGCCCAGCAGGTGGTAGAAAAGCAAGAAGTGGAAACTACTCCCTCAACCATGTTTCTGGCCATGCTAGCGTTGGTGAGCTGCCAGTCTTCTGTAAAGTATAAGTCTGAGGACTCTGAGTAGATATACACCAACAGCAAAAGAAACTCTAACATATCTTTGGTTTGGTTTTTGTTACTGTTTTATTAATAGCCAGAGTTTTGTTCTCTCTTGTTGCCAGAGTTTTGTTCTCTCTCTGTATTACATTAACATTAGTGTGTTAGTTATTTTGTTAATAGCCAGGAGTTTGTTCTTGATGTTTTGGTTATGCTGCATAATTTGACTAGAGCTTTGGATGATGTAAATGGAAGTGTTTAAAAACAGGAAAAAAAAAGGGGGAGATGTGGAGAGTGGCTACAGTGTTTGGACAGGTTCAAGCCTCAGACTAATGAGAGGGCATGATCCTCTCGTGGCAAAGCCACGTGCAAGTCCCAGCACAATTATAGCCAAAGGCTATAGTTGTAAGCTTGACCTTATGGTCTGAACCTGTGGTCCCACGTGGCTGAGTGATATAGGCTGCAGGCAGTGCATCAAGTGAATCTGGCTATAAAATAAAGACTCAGCTTGCAGGCCATGATGCTATCTCTCCATCAGAGAGGGCAGCGTCCCACCTAGTCCCAGTTTTATTCTCTTGTCTATCTTTTCTAATCCTTCACTGCCCCCCTCATGTTCACCCATGGCCATGCTGGCATGACACAGTTTCATTAATTATTCTATTAGTGTCCCCATGTTAAGTTATCTTGTCTTTACAGCAAACCTCCATTACAACCTAGATTGGTGAGATGTGAGTTTGTTTATATACTAGTGCAGAGGAGTGGGGAAGAGAAAGGTGAGGTGGAAAAGAGAGGACAATCAATTCAGAGGAAGGTGGTTTTTCCTTCCATGTCTATAAATATTGTACATAAATGTGCTCAAATGGATTAATGGTATCCTGCATCTTGTTATCAATCATTAATGCACTGTGAGTTCCCTGCCCCTTGCTACATTGCTATTGCCTCATGCTTGAGAAAAAGGCTCCCATTGATTATTGAAACATTGGTTATCCCCTGCAAAGAAAAACTTCCATTTTAAGACTGGACACTTGAAGCAAACATTTTAAGAGCAAAAATAAATAAATAAATAAACAAACAAACATGAGTTTCAGGCACACATAGAGAAGACAAACTACATTGTCAACTCATTTGTTCAACAAATACTTATTGAGATGTAGTGTATGCTGAAAATTATTCTGGGTGCTGTAGATAAAACAGTAAACATGAAATATCCCTGTTTTTCTGAAGCTTGCTTAAGAAGCTCAAAAAAATAAAGAAACTCATATTTACAAAATTAAAAGAAAGTATGACAATGATTCAGTGCATAGGAAGTCTCAATAAAGATATCCTACATTATAATAGAGAAACATGCAAATTGACCGCACCTCCGCTATGCCCATGATTGGGCCTGCGAGAGGCTGGGGGCGGGACTCCGGGTGGCCTATCTGGCCGTTGAGAAAACCAAGATGGCGGCGCCAAATCCTCTTAGTTCCGGGGGTCCTGGGGAGCGATCGCGACCCGGGGGGGAGGCGTGGCCAGGCACGGCCAGCAGCCTCCCGGGGGTCCTGGGGAGCGATCGCGACCCGGGGGGGCGTGGCCGGGCACGGCCAGCAGCCTCCCGGGGGTCCTGGGGAGCGATTGTGACCCGGGGGGGGCGTGGCCGGGCACAGCCAGAAGCCTCCCGGGGGTCCGGGGCCAGATCAGGGACCCGGGGGGCGTGTCCGGGCCCAGCCAGCTGCTCCAGGGTCGGGGTTCCTGGGCGATTGCCACCCTGGCCTAAATGGCTGGTGCTGAGAGGGATCAATGGGGCCAGTGGAAGGAGCAGGTGGTAGTTGACCACCGAGGCCATCTGCAGCAGCCGGATGCAGAGCTGGGGTCCACGTTCTCCAGGTTGGCCTCCGTGGGGCCCGTGTCGCACCCATAGTAGCCGAGTGGGCATGCTGGCATAGTAGCCCCAGCATGAGGCCAGCTTCCTAAGCCAGGCTGCGGAGGGAGGGAGGGCCGCTGGGCTGGGAGCACTCCCCCACCCCAGTGGACAGGGCACAGAGAGCGAGCAGCAGAGAGCTACTAGCGGTGGTGGGTGTGGTGGCCTGGCTTCCAAGGGGCTGGCTTTAGCTGCTGTGGCCTGCGCTGAGGTGGCTGGTGGTGGGGGCAACTGCGTGGGCGCATCCGAGGCTGGGGCACTGGGAGACGTGGGACTGCAGCCCAGAAAGCGAGGCTCTGGAGGACCTGGTCACCGACCCCCGGCATTGAAGCCGCCTCCTACAAGATGTATCCTAGCCTAGGTGTGTGGGAAGCAGGTTCAGGAACCTCTCCCTTTGCGGCGCCAGAGCCCAGGCCTGCCAGCACCCCAGAGGAGACCCCCGCCAGGATCGGGGGCTTGACCAGTCTCTAAACCAGGGCGGCCATTAGCCCAGGCCTGCCAGCACCCCAGAGGAGACCCCCACCAGGATCAGGGGCGTGACCAGCCTCTAAACCGCCCGCAGCCCTAGCCCAGGCCTGCCAGCACCCCAGAGGAGACCCCTACCAGGATTGGGGTCATGGCCAGCCTTCAAACTGTGGCGGCCCCTAGCCCAAGGAGGCCTCCTGGCCGAGGACGCCTGAGTCTGTTCTTGACCTAGGGCCGGGCTCTCCCCGCAAGGGACTCAGAAGCCTCCAGAGTCTAACTGCCAGTCTCTGGGAGTGCATCCACTGTCCACCAAAAAGTAGGGCCATCAAACCATTCAGTCTCAGTGCAGGCACAGGTCCGTGGCTGACGGGGTGGAGGCCAAACCAAAAACAAAACAGCAGAAACACCCTGCCCACCTGGGCGGGTACTGCTGTAGTCCACGTGGCCTGGGCAGTGTAGAAAGCGCTACCTTCTCCCAGGTCCTGTGCTGGCACCGCCGCCTCGCTCACCCTCAAGCCCCCCTGAGTCCTGACAGCAAAGTGTGTGGGGCATTCTGCAGGAGTTGTGCCGTTCTGGGTGCTTTTGCCCAAAGACACACTTTGGGATGAATTCAGAGCCACATCTCATTTCCCATGAGACTGGAAGAACCATGTAAAAGGATTTTGACAAAAGCTTTCCACATCTCTGTTTATTCTTTTGAATCCATAAAACGACCTTAAAAAAAGCATCCGGGCCACCTAAGAAAGAATGCACTTTCTGGCCAGAGCACGCAGGATTCTTTTGCCCAACAGGTTAAAGGGAGCAGAGCTGGCACAGTGGGAATGGCCCTGGTGCCCTATGAGGAGACCGGGGGAATGGGGTTGTCGAAATTCCATAAGCCTCTTGCCACCTTCTCTTTTGCAAACCATACCATCCAGATCCACCAGGACTGGAGGCAACTGGGAATCACAGCCGTGATTTGGGACATGGTGAGCAAATCTTGAGGGGCCTCTGAAAACATCTGCAACTGATTATAAGACTGGTCTTTATTTAAAAAGAAATAAAAGAACAGCTTTGTTGAGATATAACCCATATACTGTACATGTCACCTAAAGTGTACAATGAACTGGTTTTTTAAAGTAAATTCAGAGTGGTACAACCATCACCATGCTCAATTTTTAAATATCTTCATGACCCATCCCCTCCAAAAAAAACTTCTACCCATTGGAATCACTTTCCTGATCATCTTCCCCAAAATAGATTGCACTTTAAAGGTGGGTAAAGGAAAGTTGAGGGAAGTTAAAACACTGCACAAAGGATATTGTAAGATGACAAAGCCCAAAGTGAAGATCATGTGTTTTCTTTAAAAAATATATATTTTTAAAATTTCAGAAAGGGAGAGGGAGAGAGAGAGATAGAAACATCAATGATAAGAATCACTGATCAGCCGAAACCGGTTTGGCTCAGTGGATAGAGCGTCGGTCTGCGGACTGGAAGGTCCCAGGTTCGATTCCGGTTAAGGGCATGTACATTGGTTGCTGGCACATATCCCGGTGGGGGGTGTGCAGGAAGCAGCTGGTCGATGTTTCTCTCTCATCAATGTTTCTAGCTCTCTATCCCTCTCCCTTCCTCTCTGTGAAAAATCAATAAAATATATTAAAAAAAAAAAAAAAAGAATCACTGATCAGCTGCTGCCCACAGGCCCCCTACTGGGGATTGAGCCCGAAACCCAGGCATGTGTGCCCCTGATCAGAATAAAACCTGGACTCTTCAGTCCACAGGCCGATGCTCTCTCCATTAAGCCAAACTGACCAGGGCCATGTGTTTTCTTCAAGTTCTGCGTGGTTGTAATGGTCCCCAAATCTATACTAATAAAAGGGTAATATGCTAATTAGAGTGGTTGTCTTCCGGACATCTTTCCAGACAAAGCCGCAGTGGCTACAAAGGCCAAGGCTCAGGCAGCCATAACCAGCTGCAGTGGCAGCAGCATTGGGGTTATGGGGGTGATGCCTCCAGAGGGAGGCCAGACTGGGGGCCAAGGCACAGGCAGTTTGGGGTGATCAGGCTGATAGGGGAGGGCAAGGTAGGGGCAATCAGGCTGGCAGGAGATCAAGGTAGGGGCAAGCAGGCAGGCAGACAGTGGGGTTAGGGACAATCAGGCAGGCAGGCAGATGAGTGGTTAGGAGCCAGCGGTTCCGGATTGTGAGAGGGATGTCCTACTGCTGGAAGTTGGACATCCCCTGAGGGGTCCCAGATTGAAGAGGGTGCAGATTGGGCTGAGAGGCACCCCCCCCCCGACCCCCCCAGTGCACGAATTTCGTGCACCGGGCCTCTAGTAGAAATTATAAGAAAGAATCAAAAGGAAATTGTGAAGTTGAAAAGTAGAATAATTGAAATTTTAAAAATTCACCAGAGGGTCTCAGCATCATATTGGAGATAACAAAAGAAAGAATCAATGAAACTGAAGATAGATCAATAGAGATGATTCTGAGGACGCAGAGAAAAAAAAGATTGAAGAAAAATATACAGAGGCCCAGATACTTGTGAGACAATATCAAGAGTATCAGTTTGCATGTAATGAGAGTTCAAGAAAGAGAAAAGAAAGAGAAAGGAACAGAAACTTTTTAAAAGAAATATTGACCAAAAACTTCACAAATTTGATTTAAAATATTAACCTTTTGCACTCGGATGTCGAGTGTGACTTGACACGGTTAGCATTAGAATAAAGGAATCAAGAAAAAAGCAAGCGAGTGCAAAGGGTTAATCTACAGGTCCAAGAAGGTCAACAAAGCCAAGCTGTATAAACACAAAGAGATCCACACCTATAATAATTAAGCTGTAGAAAAACAAATACAAAAATCCCAAAAGCAACAATAGAAAAACAACTTATACAGGGGAACAACTATTAATGGCTGATTTATCAATGTATGCCTACATAAAGACAAGCAGAAGACTTCTGGATTCAGGTAAAGGCCTTTACTTATAGAGCAGCTTACATCAGTTTCTCAATTTCCCTCAGGACAATTTGATGAGTGCCAATATTACCTGTACTTGGAATAAATATACCACAGGAGAATAATTCCCCAAAATTATAAATCTCAGAACGCATACAGGAACTTCTGGCACATTTTCACTTGAAGGGTATGAGGGAGGAGAAGCCTTCACTCTAGAATATAAGTAAATCTTCTCTGAGAGGATGTGAAGTTTGTGTTATTGTAATAAACAATATTTGTCTTCAGGGCAGATGTATCTAATCTCTCTGAAAGTTTCTACATTGAACTTCCAAAGCATACTTGCCATTAATCATTATACTTTTTTTAAATCCTCAACCAAAGATATTGATTTTAGAAAGAGAGGAAGAAGAGGGAGCGAGAGAAAAAAACATCTAGGTGAGAGAGAAACTTCTATCGGTTGTCTACTGCACCCGTCCTGAACCTGCAACTCGGGTATGTGCCCTGACTGGGAACCAAACCTTCAAACCTTCATTGTATGGAAGGACATTCCAACCAACTGAGTCACACCAGCCAGGTGCCATCAATCATCTTTTAACTCAAGTTCCAATGCTCTTTATTTAAAAGCCTTGATCCTGCAGAAATATGAAACTATCCATGGGGTATTATCCTTTGACAGCCAGAAAACAGTGAGATAACATATTCAAACTGTTGAAATAAAATAACTGTCAACCAAAAATTCTCCATCTAGTAAAACTGCTATTCAAAAATATAGGTGAAAAAAATAAAATCCCAGATCACCAAAAACAGAGAATTGTTATTAGCACTTATGCTTTCACAGAAACACTAACGGGGAAAAATAGTGACACCAAATGATAATTTAAATCCACAAGAAGATATGAAGTGTGCTTGAAATAGCAAATAGGATATTTGCTAAAAGGCATAATATTCTGTAAAGCAATAATTATGAACCCTTTGTTGGGCTTATAACAAAATTAAATATAATATATGAAAATAATGGCACAAAGAAGAGAAGAATGAAATTATATTAAAACACTGTTTCTATATTTTACTAGAGTTAAGTTAGTATTATTCTGAAGTAGATTGTGATACATTAAGATGCATATTATAAGCCCTGGAGCAAAGCACTAAGAAAATAACTAAAAAATACATGGTAAAAAATTAACAAGTAATTTAAATGCTATACTAAAAATATTTTCTTACATAAAAAGGCAGTAAAGGAAGAATAGAGGAACAAAAAGATATGAAACAAATATAAAACAAACACCAAAATGTATGTAGAAATCTACCCATACCAATAATTACATTAAATGTAAATGGACTAGATGCCCCTTCCAAAAGACAGAGATTGCCAAATTGGATAAAATAGCAGGAATGAACTATGTGCTGCCTAGTGTAGACACGCTTATGTTCATTGACATAAAGACATTCAAAATAAAAGGATAGGAAAAAGATATACTATGCAAAAAACATGGTCCTAAGAGAGCTGGAGTGGCTAGTGGCTATGTTAATATCAGCCAAATTGATTTTAAGAAAACACATATTTATAGAAACAAAAAGAAAGAAGTTACATGATGATAAAAAGGTCAATTCACAAGGAAGACATACCGGTTATTGGTGCATATGATATGAATCTAACAACAGGGCCCCCAATGCATGAAACCTAAACTGAATAAATTAAAAGAGACACAGTCAACAATATCTGGAGATTTTAATACCGCTCTTTTGATAACTGATAGAACCAATAGAGAAAAAAAATTAATAAGATACAGGAGAAGTGAATAACACTATCAACAAAACCAATACTTATAGAACACTATCCAAAAACTGCAAAAATAAAAATAAAAAATTATGAAGCATTCTCCAAGAATAGATCTATACT
This sequence comes from Eptesicus fuscus, assembly GCF_027574615.1. Lineage (NCBI taxonomy): Eukaryota > Metazoa > Chordata > Mammalia > Chiroptera > Vespertilionidae > Eptesicus > Eptesicus fuscus. The sequence continues at coordinate 94,476,027 of NC_072477.1, forward strand.
GGGCCCCATAACAAATCTCAATAAACTTAAAAATACCGAAATCATATGAAGTATGTTTTCTGACCACAACAGAATGAGAGATCAATGATAAAAAAAAAAAAATTTGGAAATCACCAAATATTTGGAAACTAAACAGTGTGTTTCTAAACAACTCACAGGTCAAGGAAGAAAACATGAGAAAACTTTTTAAATATTTTAACTAAATGAAAATAAAAGCAATATCTCAAAATTTATGGGAAGCAGCTGAAGCAGTAATAAAGAGAAATTTATAATTTTAATGCCTATATCAGAAGAGACAAAAGCTCGCAAACCAATAACATAAGCTTTTACTTTATCAAACTTGTGGGGCGGGGGCAGCGTGGGAAGAGCAAACAACTGAAACCAAGTTAAGGAAGGAAATAATAATTATTAGAGTGGAAATAAATAAAACAAAAAATATAAAAATAATAGACAAAATTAATAAAACCAGCCCTGGCCAGTGTAGCTCAGTTGGTTGTAGTGTTTTCCTGTGTACAGAGAGTCTCAAGATCGATTCCCAGTCAGGGCACATTCCTAGGTTGCAAGTTCAATCAGGCAACCAACTGATGTTTCTCTCTCACAGTTATGTTTCTCTCTCTTCCTCATCTATCTCCGCAGGTAAGGATTTTTAAAAATATAATAAAGCTCTAGCCAGTGTAGCTCAGTTGGGCATTTACCTTTGCATCAGGAGATTGCTGGTTCAATTCACAGTCAAGGACACATGCTGGGATTGTGGGCTGGATCATGGGTAAGGGGCATGCAGGAGGCAGCCGATCAATGTTGCACTCTCACATTGATGTCTCTCTCTCTCTCCCTCTCCCTTCCCCTCTCTCTCTCTAAAAATCAATAAACTATTCTTTTTAAAAATGTAATAAAACAAAAATAGTTCTTTAAGAAGATTAAGCAAGTTAACAAAACCTTAGGCACAAATAACCAAAATCAGGAAGGAAAGGGGAAACATCACTGCCAACTCTACAAAATTAAATGAATTATAGAGAATATTATAACATCTTGCCAACAAATTAGAAAACTTCTTGAAATAAGCAAATTCCTAGAAAGACACAAACTAACTCAGTAAGAAACGGGAAATCTGAATAAGCTTATGACAAGTAAATAATTTGAATTAATAATTTTAAATCTTTCTAGGAAGAAAATACCAGAACTACATGGTTTTACTGGTAAATTCTCTCAAATATTTAAAGAAAAAAATAATGCCTATCCTTCATAAACTGATTCAGAAATTAGATGAGGAAAGAAAACTACCAACTCTTTCTATGAGGTCAGCATTACACAGCCACAGAAAGACAGCATAATAAAAACAAACAAATATGCCTGGTTGGCATGGCTCAGTGGTTGAGCGTTGACCTATGAACCAAAAGGTTACAGTTCAATTCCCAGTCAGGGCGCATGCCTGGGTTGCGGGCTCAATCTCCAGTGTGGGGTGTGCAGGATCAGTGATTATCTCTCATCATTGATGTTTCTCTTTCTCCCTCTCCCTTCCTCTCTGAAATCAATAAAAAAAATATATTTTTATAAAGAAACAAAAAACAAATATCAATAATGAATGTACACATAAAAATCCTTAACAAGTATTAGCAAAATGAATTCAGCTACATATAAGAAAGGTTATATACTATGGCGAAGTGAGATTTATCTCAGGAATGCAGGGTTGTTTCAGTATCAAACAAGTCAATTAATGTAATGTATCATATAAATAAAGGACAAAATTCACATGATTGTTTCAATAGATGTAGAACAAGCACTAAAATAGTTATGATCAGAGAGAAAATACAATGTATAGGCAAGAATGTGGAGAAACCTAAAGCTTAATACATTGTTGATGGGAATGTAAAACAGTACAGCCACTTTGGAAATCAGTTTGGGAGTTTCTTAAAAAGTTAACAAACATCACTTCCCAATAGAACCACTCTTAGGAATGTACCCAAGAAAAATGAAAACATGTGTCTACACAAAAGGCTCTTATGCAAATGTTCACAGTAGCATTATTTCATTATTATTATTTCATAATAACCAAAAACTGAAAACAAATCATATGCCCTTTCAGAGGTGAGTGGATAAACAATATGTGATACATCTATGCAATGGGATATTATTTATACTAATAAAAGCCTAGACAGCACTCGTGCCCTTGCTCCCTCACATCATCACAAGATGGCTGCTCCCACGTCATCACAAGATGGCCACCACAAGATAGCCGCCCCCACATTGTCACAAGATGGCCACCCCATGTTGTCACAAGATGGCTGCCACAAGATGGCCAGCAGGGGGAGGGCAGTTGTGGGCAATCAGGCTGGCAGGGGAGGGCAGTTGGGGGTGAACAGGCCTGCAGGGGAGGGCAGTTGGCGATGATTGGGCCAGCAAGGGAGGGAAGTTGTGGGCAATCAGGCCAGTAGGGGAGGGCAGTTGGGGGCAATCGGGCCAGCAGGGGAAGGCAGTTGGGGGTGATTGGGCCAGCAGGGGAGGTCAGTTGGGGGCAACTGGGCCAGCAGGGGAGAGCAGTTGGGGGCGATCAGGCCAGTAGGGGAGCAGTTAGGCATCAATCAGGTTGGCAGGGGAGCCATTAGGGGGTGATCAGGCTGACAGGCAGAAGCGGTTAGGGGCAACCAGGCAGGCAGGTGAGTGGTTAGAAGCCAGTAGTCCCGATTGTGAGAGGGATGTCCAACTGCCGGTTTAGGCCCAATCCTGCAGGGGGTCTCAGATTGGAGAGGGTGAAGGCTGAGCTGAGGGACACCCCCCCATGAACGAATTTCATGCACCAGGACTCTAGTTCAGATATAAAAAAGCAATAAAATGGTCACATATATTATAATATGGATGAATCTCAAAAACATGATGCTAAATGAAAGAAGCCAGGTGCAAAAGACTATATATTGAATTACTTCAATTATAAGAAATATTCAGAAAAGGTAAATGTATGGAGACAGAAAGCATATCTTACTAAGTGATCCTCCCAACAAATCTTGTACCCATCTGACACAATACATAGTTATTAGAATGTTATTGACTAATTCCCTATGCTATACTTTGCATCCCCATATTCTATAACTATTAATTTGTACTTCTTAATGTCTTCACCTTTTTCACCAATCCCCCTACTCCTCTTCCATTTCGTAACCATCAAAAATGTTCTCTGTATCTATGAGTCTGTTTCTGTTCTGCTTATTTGTTTATTTTGTTTTTTAGATTCAATTATTTACTTACATCTATTTATTGCCACTTTATTGTTCATATTTTCTTCTTCTTCTTCTTCTTCTTCTTCTTCTTCTTCTTCTTCTTCGTCGTCGTCTTCTTCTAGAAGATCCTTGACCAGCTGGTGTGGCTCAGTGGTTGATTGTCAACCTATGAAGTAGAAGGTCACAGTTTGATTCCCAGTTGGGGCACATGCCCAGCTTGTGGGCTTGATCCTTAGTAGGGGGCTTGCAGGAGGCAGCCAATCAATGATTCACTCTCATCATTGATGTTTCTATCTCTCCCTCCCTCTCCCTTTCTCTCTGGAGTCAATAAAAAGATAGATAGATGATAGATAGATAGATAGATAGATAGATAGATAGATAGATAGACAGATAGATACATAGATAGATAGATAGATAGATAGATAGATAGATAGAGATAGAGATATAGTTGTTGTTTTGTTGTTGTTAATCTTCACCCAAGGATATTTTTCCATTGATTTTTAGACAGTGAAAGGGAGGAGGAGAGACAGAGAGAGACATACATTGATTGGTTGCCTTACTTACAACCTGACAAGGAATGGGGATCAAGCCTGCAACCAACATACGTGCCCTTGACTGGAATGGAACACAGGACCCTTCAGTCTGTGGGCCGACACTCTATCCACTGAACCAAACCAGCTAGGGCAATAAAAGTTTTTGTTTTTTTTAAAGAAGACCTTTTAACATTACATGTAATACTGTTTTGATGGTGATGAACTCCTTTTGCTTTTTCCTATCTGGGAAGCTCTTTATGTATCCTTCTTCTAAATGATAGCTTTGCTTGCTTTTAAGAGTCTCTCTTTGTCTTTAACCTTTTGCATTTTAATTATGATGTGTTTTGGTGTGGGCCTCTTTGAATTCATCTTGTTTGGAACTCTACACTTCCTAGACTTATATGTCTACTTCTTTCTCTAGGTTAGGGAAGTTTTTTGTCATTATTTTTTCAAATAAGTTTTTAATTTCTTGCTCTATCTCTTCCCCTTCAAACATTCCCATGATACAAATATTGGTATGCTTGAAGTTGTCCCAGAAGCTCCTTACACTATCTTCATCTTTTTAAATTCTTATCTTTTTACTGTTTTGTTTGGGTGTTTTCCCAATGTTTGGCTGCTTCCCAATGTTTGTTACTATGTATTAGGTAGAGCTGTTACGTCTCCCAGGCTTGGTAGAGTGGACTTGTGTAGTAGGTGTCCTGTAGGACCCAGTAGTGCAGCCTCCCCAGTAACCTGAGCTGGGCATTCCAGGTGCACCCCTGTGTCAGCTGTGTACATTGTCCTGATGTAGTTGAGTCTTGATTACTGTTGGCATCACTGGAAGGAATTGACTGCAGGCATCACTTGTGAAGGTGGTAGGGTTATAATCCAGTGTCATTTGAAGCTGTCCACCAGGTGCACTGGTTCTGGGGCCTCCCAAGAGATGCAAAGTCAGCCACTGCCAGTGCCCTGCCTGGGGCCATCTGGCATGAGCTAACAATCAATATGCAGATGGCTGCTACTTGTGCTGGGCTTGAAGGTGCCCGAGAGAAGCCAGGCTGCAAACCAAAGCTGGCTGCCACTTAGTGCTGGGACTGGAGCCACTTAGCAAAATGTATAGGGTACACAGAGACCAGATGCTGTTTGTTTGAGAGATTTTAGGAAAGTCCAAAGCATGAGGCAAGAGAGGCCATTTGTATGGAAAAGATGCTGGAAACAGTTTGGGTGGACTCTCAAGTTGGGAGATGCAGAGTCTGATGGAATCACCAGGGTGGGGTGAACAGTGTGAATCAAATTGATGGAGACTCAGATATGACACCCATCTACTGGCTCTGTTTACAGGGGCCTCTGCCCAGCAAAAGAAACTGACAACAAAATAAAGAGGCAGCCAACAAGATGGGACATGATATTTTCAAACAGTAGCTCCAACAAAGGTTGAATTTCCAAAATACATAAAAAACTCATAAAACTCACCAAACAAACAAATAAGCCAATCAAAAAGTGGGCAGAGGACCTGAAAATACACTGTGACGTGCCAGCATGGCCAGGTGTGGTGAGCCTGAGGAGGGGCAGTGAAGGATTAAAGGAGACAGACAAGAGAATACAGCAGGGGCTAGGTCGAATCACTGTGCCTGGATGAGGAAACAGTGACCCAGCCTGCAAGCTGAGCACACAAAGCAAAACAAGAGAAGTGGTCAACATGTTTACAATGTTCTTGTGAGTTTCACCTTGTTTTGGCAGCACTTGCTGCACCTCCCACAGCCCATTAGCTACCTAGGAAGGAACTAGGGAGAACTGTAAGATCAAGCTTCATTATGCCAGGAGGGCTCTGCCCTCCAAACTGGGACTTGTTTGTGGCCCTGCCACAGGTCAGTCCGAGGCTTGGCCCTATAGCCGCTCCCTACAATACACCTCTCCCAAGAAGACACACAAACAGCCAATAGATATATGAAAAGATATTCAACCTCACTGGCAATTAGGGAAATGCAAATAAAAACTACAATGAGATATCACCTACCACCTGTTAGAGTGGCCATTATTAATAAGACAAGCAATAACAAGTGTTGGAGAGGTTGTGGAAAAGGGAACCCTTATTCACTGCTGGTGGGAATGTAGACTGGTACAACCATAGTGGAAAGCAGTCTGGTGATTCCTCAAAAAGTTAAGAATAGAACTACCATATGACCCCAATCCCAATCCTTGATATACACCCGAAAACTCGAAATCATGTATTCACAAAGATACATGCACCCCTATGTTAATTACAGCATTTTTCATGGTGGCCAAGACATGGAAACAACCAGTGTCCTGTGATAGAGGACTGGATAAAGAAGATGTGGTACACATACACAATGGAATACCGCATGGCCATAAGAAAGGATGAAATAGCACCATTTGCAACAACATGGATGGACCTTGAGAACATTATGCTAGGTGAAATAAGTCAGTCAGAAAAAGCTAAGAACCATATGATTTCACTCATATGTGGGATATAAAACAGAAACTTGTGAACAGAACCAGCAGTGTGGTGATTGCTGGAGGGAAGGGTGTGGGAGGATAAGGGGATCCTAATATGAAGTGACAGGAGAAGATTTTTACTTTGGGGGGTGGGCACATGGTGCAATATACAGATCTTATAACATAGAAACCCACATCTGAAACCTATATGTTCATGTTGACTAATGTCACCACAATCAATTTAGTAATTAAATACTTAATTACATAATCTAATTTCCCGAGATTTTTTTATTTGCTTTATTTTTTAATTTCTCATGCTACAATGTGGAGAATGGACTATAAGGAAATGAGTAAAAACAATGAGACCAGTTATATGGACTCTTGCTTATTCAGGCAAGAAATAATGGTAGCTTGAATGAGGATGAGGTCAATGAAGATGTCCCCAATTAATTTAAATTCAAGAGAATGGAATAATTATCATTTGGTTCAAATAAATGAACCAGGGGACCAGAGAATGGAAAATATAAAATGTCCCCATTTCTGGACACACACATTTAACAGAAAGAAAGAAAAAAGACTCCTAAGGAGAAGGCTGGAAGAATAGATGTCTTACTGTGAATTTCCAGGTTCAGTGGTTTCTAAGTAATGAACTTAGAGTAAACAAGAACACAGAATGATTTCTAATCACGCAGAAGCCAAGCTGGTATTCAAAATGTTATTTATGTTTTAAGAACATTTTTCCCCAAACATTTTATGTTTGTTTGTCCTAAAGAAATCATTATCATAAAAAATCTGAGGTTCTGTCTGTAGTTAGCAATTGCATCTTTGAGTGGTCCATGCACGCCTGTGGACTGTGGGGACACATGTGGCCACTGATGGAGTCAATGAAACTGGGAAAGCAGCACAGCAGAGGTGGTTAATGACAGGCGCCAACTTCATACTCCTGCACTGGCATTCAGAGGTCCTGATATTTCCATGTGTATTTGAATCCTCCTGCTTGTTTTAATTATGTTCATCCAATTCCAAGTGATGCATGATATCAAGCATGACCAGGAATGGAAATATTTCTCTGTGGAATTTTTTAAAATCTTGATTGCTGTAAGGAAAAGACCTTTAAGGAAACACAAAATCTTTCCAAAACACAGAAGAGATTCCTGTAACTAAGACCATTCCCAAAATGGAACAGCACTGATGTTGTGGCCTGTTTGCCTCACTCCTATTAGTCAGGGTGATACACCCCCAAAAGGACAGAAATCTGGAAGAATGGAAGAAAAGAGCACAGAAAATAGGACCTAGAAAGCAGCAAGTGAAAAGCAGAAGTATTTTTCATGTTTTGGTTTGTGAGAGGAAAGAGCTGTCTATTCAAAATGCTGCTTCGGGGGACAGGAAAACAGAGAGGAGAACACTGACCTAGTGACCCCCACCGATTGCTGGCTGTAGCTCAACCTCCCGGCCTCATCTGCAGGAAGCCAGCCATCCAGACTCCGAACTTCCAGTCCTAATCAGGAGGGGTGACGGGGCAGGCCTCGAGTGAGAAAGTCATGAGAATGCTATTAGTTAAATTCAAAGTTCAGGGCAATTCTTTCCAACCAGAGCATTCTGAGAGCAGCAAGCAGAAGCTCTGAGGCCAAGGGGCCATGGCTGCTGCTTCAAGGGTTGGGAGGCAGAAAACGTTGCTTCTCTCCCCTGGGGGATATGATGATAGTGGGTGGCCAGCTTTGGCGCAGAGTCCTAGCTTAACAGGAAATCCTCATTTCTTCTGGGTCACTGAGTCACTGTGTCTTGGAATTGTTAGCCAGATAGAAACCTTATACAGTCTCTGAGTCCATCCTTCACGGCCAGGTATGACCACCTTGACTAGTGCAATGACATAGCAGAACATGATGGCCTCTGTGAGCTGTGTTATATCGCTCCCTGCTGACCAGGAAAATGGTGACACACACAAACAGTCCTTTTTCTTAATATGATGAGATGTCAAGTCATTGTCAATAGGACACATGTTTCATTAGAATTTCCTGTGGTTGGGACAGTTTTGCCCTTATCCCCTGGCATCCTCTTTATAATACTCATGATGACTTGACCGTGAGAACCTGGCTGGATTATGTGGTACAAGTCATATCTGGGAACTGAGAACATATCTCATTTAACCATGCCTTTAGCTATAGCAAGAATCACAGACCATAAGAATTAAAAAAAAACAACTTTAAAGGACATTAAACTCCAACACATCTTTAGTTCCCTCTACACCTTCCCTGACAAGTGTCCATTCTCTAGGGTGACAGGCAGTCCTTTTTCTTTTTGGGCATTTACTTCTGCTTAAAGATTCTTGATGTTCAGCTGAAAATGCAGTTGACTTTTAAATTCCATAGTGTAGAAACTATATCACTTTTCTTAGGGTTGTATGTTACCACAGGCCTCAATTTTATTCAGGAGAATATTATAAGCAATCTCATCAAATGCCTTGTTAGAATCTAAAAACACTATATCATTCTCAGAGTCAGAATTCTATGAACACTGCTACTGAAAGAAGTTTGTTCAACAGGTACCATCCTAAGTATTTGGTGGATTTATATGACTCACAAGTCATTTTTTAAATAATGCACTTTAAAGTCTTACCCAGAGTTGACATAAAGCTCACTTCCTATAGTCTCAAGATATTGGGGAATGATGAATGATTCCTAGCACATACCTCAAAATTATTTTATTGAGGACCCCACATTTTCCACCATTAAAGTCATTCTTTTGGTGTAATTTGGTGTAAATTCTCTGGAAAGCAACCTGGAGATATATAGCAAGAGTTTCTTGAATACTATTCTTGTACCAAGGACACAGAAACATGCATCTGAGTCTACCTTTTGGGGCTCCAACTCATTTCAAGGAAAACCTCTGGCCTCTGAAGGTCGCAAGTTACTTTTCTATATTTTTCAAATATTCTGCTTTTAATAAAAGGTTTTGTTATTTTTAAGTCGTTTCATAAGGTTACAATGCTTTAGGATTATATACAAATTGCTATATCAAAGGGGACTAGAAGTCAATAGCACCTGTTGTTAAAACAGTATATGAAGAGCTACAAGTTGAAAGTGTTTGCTTCTGCGGAGTGTTTTGTTACAAGCTTACTGTAGCTTTCAAATGATGCTTACAGTACATCTATGAACAATTAACTCCATGGCAAATTAAAACACCTGTTTTAAAAAATAAAACAGTATGCTTTGTAAAATTCATTTTTAAAAGTGAGGAAAGAAGGAATAAAGGCTCTTGAAAGAGAAAACGTCTTTTAAGGAATCGTTTCGCATTTTTCTGGGATGGAAATAGGAGCAAAGCCCTCGTTGTGCCCTCAAAGACCTTGCATACAACCAGAGGAAGGTGGGAATAAGTATACAAAATAAAGTATGAGTTAGAATATGACAGGATCATAAAGGACACATTTTAATAGTGTACAGGGTTCAAAATAAAAAGAAAGAGCACACTGGAGGGAGTCAGAATTGTTATGGGGAATCACATTAGAAGTTGAAAGGTACCTAAGACTTTGGCAGGAGGAGACCTGGTGCAGGGACCCCCCCCCCCAGTCTGGTCTAAAGGCACAGCATGAGTAAAGGCATGGAGGCAAGGATGAAGGAAGCCCCTATGGAGAAGGATCTTGGTTGTTGGGTGGGAGCACTGGGTCCCGAAAAAGCTGGGCTCACAAGGCACCACCCTGCCTGGGTCCAGGAAATAATGGGAGACATTAACTATGTTTGAAGCAGAGAGTAATGTAATCAGAGTTATGCTTTAGAGAGATTTATCTGGCAATCTCTACAGAAAAAAAATAATAAGGATATGTCAGAGACTAACTGGAAGGGATCAAGTAAGAGGCAGAAAAGGCCTTGAGCCCTCGGAGAGCAGTCTTCAGCTCTGCGATGGGAGGGGTGCTGAAGCACCTGCAGATATGCTTTGACACTGCCTCAACTTCTTTCTGCTTAGTTTCTCTTTCCTACAACTTCCTCTCTTTGACTTTTTGTTCATTTCCCCTCTCTTCTTTTCCTCCAGGGCAGAGGATTCTCTAAATTTCCATAAGCCAAACAAGCTATCCAATCATCCCATGTAGATTTCTTTTGTTCCTATTGATGAGCCAAATATTAGACATGGTCCTTCCCTCAAAAAGCTTGAGTGAGTTCCCAGGGCCCTGGTAGAGGCCTTCCCTCAGCAAGTCTGATGTAAACTTCAGACATTAGTTCATTATTTCAGAGAGCCCACTTTGAATAATACTTTTTTCTGAATAGGAACAATGAGTTCATATGATTCCAGTCATTGTCTCCTAAAAACTTCCAAGTTAAAAGGTTATGTTAAGTGGCTTTGAGGAAAAAAACAAATAAAATCGCAGAAAAGGCATTGGATCTCCCCATCACTATTGTTTGATTAAGGAAATTACAGTAAGGAAGGCTTCCTTCATAAAACACAAAATTATGAACTTCCTTAACTTTCACAAATATAAACTGAATAGCCTCCCAGACTCCAGACGTAATCTATCATCTGATCTCACATGACTCACTTCAGTTGACGTTAGGATCCCTTACAAAATGAAGGGTTATTAAATACTAGCATAGAAAGGGACATAAAAAGATCTGTGCTAAGAATTGATAAAGAAAATTCTTCTTAAGCAAATAAATACAGGGAAATGCTTGTCTTCATGAGGTCTATCACAAATGTTATACTACAATGTAGCAAGAGCAAAAAGTGGCTAAGGAAAGATGTCCTTCTAGCCTTAACAGTATTTGGTTCTCCTGGTAGCTTGATGCTGAGCCTGGGACTATAGCCTGAGGAGCTTTTCTGTGGAATTAGGCACCAACTGAGCCCCTTTTAAATGGATCTTCACTCCTACTCAACGTGTTTCCATGTGGAGGGACCTCCATCAAAGGAACACTCCTGTACCTTCCTTTCCTTAATTCTCCACAGGAAAGGGATGCATACTTATATGTGACAGACATTGATCCACATTTCCCAACTAGGCAGAGTTAATTCACTAAAGACTATATGCACAGAAGATTTCATTTCTTTTCCTCTTTGTTCCTTACTCACTTCTACCCTGAATGAAGTATCTGATTAGTGAATGTAGGAGAAGAAACTTAGCAGTTCACCTCTGCTCCTGACCTGCTCTCTACTAAGGGGAAGCAGTCTACTCTATGTGGGAAGTCTATGGTGGTGGAACTGTGCCCGTAGCTCTGTTAAAAAAAATACACCTAACTCCAGGGAAAGCCTTAGCAAACTCATTTGACTACAGATCCAAGCCACCTTCTCCCAACAACTTAACCCCACAACGAAGGGAGATTATATTCTACACACCTGCCTAACTCCTGAGCCTATCTTCCAATTGCGTCTAAAATTAGAAAAGAGAGAAATTCTAATTATTGACTCTTGAAAGTCCCAATGCACAGGTAGTACAAAATATTGTTCTTATATAATATTAATGGACAACTGTTGAGAAAGAAAGCAGCTCTTACAGGGATAAGGATCCAAGAGTCTTCCTAGTAAAAGCTCACCAAGGATATCTTTGTTTGCTTTTTGTAATGTAAATTCAGATCAATAACTCATTGACAATCTACTGTATACAACATCTGAGTGTATCTTGGAGCTGTGTGTGGTGAAGAGGAAAGAATTATATAGAGACTAGAGGCCTGGTGCATGAAATTTGTGCACGGGGGGTATGTGTCCCTCAACCCAGCCTGCACCTTCTCCAATCTGGGACCCCCCGAGGGATGTCTGACAGCCCTAAACGGGCAGTTGGACATCCCTCTCACAATCCAGGACTGCTGGCTCCCAACTGCTCACCTGCCTGCCTTCCTGATTGCCCCTAACCACTTCTGCCTGCCAGCCCAATCACCCTCTAACAACCCCTTGCCATCCTGATTGCCCCTAACCGCTTCTGCCTGCCAGCCCGATCACCCCCTAACAACCCCTTGCCAGCCTGATTGATGCCTAAGTGCTCCCCTGCCAGCCTGATTGCTCCTAACTGCCCTCCCCTGCAGGCCTGGTCCCCCCCAACTGCCCTTCCCTGCATGCCTGGTCACCCCAACTTCTCTCCTCTGCTGGCCTGGTCACCCCTAACTGCCCTCCCCTGCAGGCTTTATAACCCCCAACTGCCCTCCCTTGCAGGCCTGGTCCCTCCCAACTGCCCCCCTCTGCTGGCCTGATTGCCCACAACTGTCCTCCCTTGCAGGCCTGGTCCCTCCCAACTCCCTCCCCTGCTGGCCATCTTGTGGCGGCCATCTTGTGTTCACATGGGGGCAGCCATCTTTGACCACATGGGGGCAGCCATCTTGTGTGTTGGAGTGATGGTCAATTTGCATATTATTCTTTTATTAGATAGGATAGAGGCCTGGTGCACAGATGGGGGCCGGCTGGTTTGCCCTAAAGGGTGTCCCAGATCACCCTTTGGGGCAGCCTGGACAAGGCGTCTGTGGTGGTTTGCAGGCCGGTCACACACCCCGGCGACCCAAGTGGAGGCCCTGGTATCTGGGATTTATTTATCTTCTATAATTGAAACTTTGTAGCCTTGAGCAGAGGCCAGGGCCAGGTAGAGAGGGTGGGAAACTTGGCTTCCTCCATCACCAGGGCAACCCAAGCCTCCTGCTCTCTCCAGCTCTGTGACCACCGCCATATTTGCTGGGTTAATTTGCATACTTGCTCCTGATTGGCTGGTGGGCATGGTTTGTGGGCATAGCAGAGGTACAGTCAATTTGCATGTTTCTCTTTTATTAGCAATAAGTTCATGATCTTCTGGGGGACAGACACATGCACAAATAACTTCGATACCAAGCAAACTGTGATAAATGATGTAATAATGTACTAGGAAAAATGCTGTGAAATTTTCAACAAATGGTTCTGGGACAGCACATGAGAATTCCTCTGTAACATCATACACAAAAATTAATTAATTAGAAAAGAAATATAGAGTCAAATCCTTGTGACTTTGGGTAAGGCAATGGTTTCTTTTTCTTTGTTGTGGTAAAGGAGACATAACATAAAAACAATTTTAACCATTTCAAAGGGTACAATGCAGCAGCATTTAGTACATTTATAATGTTACGCAACCATCACCACTGTCTAGTTCTGGAACATTTTCACTAGGCAATGACTTAAATAAAACACCAAACATACAAGCAACCAAAGAAAAAATTTGATAAACTGGAATTCCTCAAAATTAAAAACTTTTGTGCATCAAAGAACACAATTAAGAGAGTGAAAAACCAGCTCACAGAATATGACAAAATATTTCAAATTGAATATCTGATAAGGGTCGAGTAGTCAGAATTTGTAAAGAACAATTAAAACTAATAATAGAAAGATAATTTTTAAGTGAAAAAAAGACTTTATTAGACATTTTTCCAAAAAGCATATACAAAGAACACATAAAAAGATACTCCACATCATCAGGGAAATGCAAATCAAAACCACAATGAGAGACCACTTCACATCCACTAGGATGGCTATATAAAAAGGACAGAGAGCCAGGCTGGTGTGGTTCAGTGGTTGAGCACTGACCCAGAAACCAAGAGATCACTGGTCAGGTACATGCTGGGTTGCAGGCTCAATCCACAGTAGGGGGCGTGCAAGAAATAGCCGATCAATGATTCGCTCTCATCATTGATGTTTCTATCTCTCTCTCTCTCCCTCTTTCTTCCTCTCTCTCTAAAAATAAATAAAAACATATATTTTTTAAAAAGACAGAGAATAACAAGTGTTAGCAAAGATATGGAGATAATGGAATCTCATACGTTGCAGTATGGATGTAAAGTGCTACGGCCACAGTGGAAAACAGTTTGGCAGTCCCTCAAAAAGTTAAACATAGAGTTTCCATATGATACAGCAATTCCACTTCTAAGTATATACCCAAGAGAATCTAAGATATATGTCTACACAAAAATTTGTACCAGTACATGATTGTTTATCCCAGCATTATTTATAATAGCCAAAAAGTGGAAGTAGTAATTCAAATGTCCATCAAGTGTTGAATGGAAACAAAATTCAGGACATGCATATAATGGAATATAATTCTGCCATGAAAGAAATGAGATACTGATTTAAGCTACAATATGGACTAATCTTGAAAACAAGTGAAATATGCCAGACACAAAATGCCTCAGATTGTTTGGTTCCATTTTTATCAAGTGTCCAGAATAAACATAACAAAAAAAAGCAGCACTTGTATCAATATCCTCATTTTACACATGAGAATTTAACTCTCAGGAAAATTACACTATTTTGCCCAATGCCACACAGCTAAGTGGCAGAGCCATGACTATAAGTTAAGCCTTCTAACTTTAAGACTGGTGCTCCCACTTCCAGCTAGATCACATTTCCTGAGATGAGCTCTATCCATGATCCATTTGGTCTGCCTATTTCCAGGTTGGCTGATCAAGAGAGCAGACATGACTGGATTCACACAGCACAAGTTGACCACACAGATGGTAGAATCACTGCTTCAATCTGTCTCCCATCAAATTTTCCCTTACAACTCCCCATACACAATCCAGCCTGATAGCAAAAGGCCCTAAAGTGGTCCAGCCAGAGGAAGGGAGCTCAATGATGAGCGGAGGATGTAGGCTACTTTGGACCCTTGGAAATGACACTTTCTAAGCATCCCTGTCCCATAATCACAAAAATGCCATGACAATATAATATCTTTAGAAAAAGATGGGGGAAAAACAATTATAGAAATACACTGACAGTACATTGGGAAAAAGTGTAAAACATTCATTCATTTTATTGCATTAAATTATATGAATCCTACATACATCTTAAGATTATTGGAAAGTTTCTTGTTATATCTCCAAATCTGTAGAGTAGAGCGAATTTTTAATTTTCATCTAGGTAATTTAACTTCAGGTAAAATAAGTCAATATAAAAAAGAAATTTTCTCAAGCTCTCTGAGATATAATGAAAATGTTTACTATACAGAACAGCTTGGTCAAATGTTTCATTTTTTGCTGTCTTTTTAGAAGGAGAGACAAAGATGATTTCTCCCAGCTGAAGGCCACTCTAGAGCAGTGACAGTCTTGGTAACAGAATTAGCTACAAAATATTTAACTGCACTAAACAGACTGATCCAAGCAGCTAGATACCATGTTTTTCATAAGAATGGGGAAAAGTAAATAGTGACTTAACTTTTTGAAATAGTTACTAGATTAACTAAGGTTTGAAGAGCAGTTTATATAAGGCCCATAGTCCTTAAAGGGTCAAGAAACAGGAGACTGAATGTTAGTAAAGTAATAGCAGTGGTGGAAGAAATCTTGATACATAGGGGCGTGTAGTTGATGGGAAACACAGGTTAACTTTAAATAATGTCTAATAAAGCAGTGGAAACCAATGTTGACCAACCTACTAGAATATATAGGCATTCTATTGAATGACTTTGTGTAACAGATAATTCCCAAAAGTTTCTTGAAAATCAAATAATAACTTTAAAGTACTGCAAGGTTATGAAAACAATAAGACATAAAAATTATATGTAAAGTATGTTCTTCATTTTGTAATTATACATCTACTAGAGGCCTGGTGCATGAAATTCGTACATGGGGGGGTCCTCTCAGCCCAGCCTGCATCCTCTTGCAGTCCAGGACCCCTTGGGGGATGTCCAACTGCCAGTTTAGGCCTGATCCCCAGTTGGACATCCCTCTCACGATCCGGGACCACTGGCTCCTAACCTCTTCCCTGCCTGCCTGCCTCATTGTCCCTACCCACTCACCTGCCTGCCTGATTGCCCCTAACAACTCGCCTGCCTGCCTGATAGCCCCTAACTGCTTGCCTGCCTGCCTGATTGCCCCTAACTGCCTCTGTCTGCCTGCCTGATCACCCCTAACTGCTCGCCTGCCTTCCTGATCACCCCTAACTGCTCACCTGCCTGCCTGATCACCCCTAACCGCCTCTGCCTCGGCCCTTACCACCACGGCTTCGTCCAGAAGGATGTCCGAAAGGTCCTTTGGCTGTCCGGTCTCATTAGCATATTACGCTTTTGTTATTATAGATATGTATAAAAGCCAAGAGACATAGAATGACCAATTGCTATGACACGCACTGCAGCCAGCCAACTGGTCCGATCAGGGCCGGGGACGGCCAGCCAACCTCCTGCGGCCCTTCCCCCTGCCAGCCCCACCCTTAATCATCCCCCGCCACCCCAATCAGAGGCAGGACCAGCCAGCCAACCTCCTGTGGTCACTCCCCCTAGCCAGCCTGGCCCCTGATCAGCACCCTCCACCCCAATTGGGGGTGGGGTCGGCCGACCAACCTCCTCCTGGCCAGCCTGGCCCTGATTGGCACTGATTGGGGCACACTGGCGAGACCCCATGCAACTGCCAACCTCCCGAGGTCCCTCCCCCTGTCTGTCAGGCCCCCATCTCCTGATCAGGCTGGGCCCCAGGCTGGGATGGGGAACCAGGAGTGGATGGTGGCAGACATGGCCCCTTTCCCAGGGGGGCCAAGGGCCATCTCCCTCCTTAGGGCCAGTGGCCAACCTCCCGCAACCCCTCCCCCAAGGCAGAAAACCTTCTATGTTTCCTCCCCCGTCCCTCCCCGAGCCAGCAGGCCTCAGTGGTGCTGTGGCAGTGAGGGAAGGAGGAGGGGGGGAGGAAGGGAACTGTATGGTGGCGGGACACTGAGGGTGGTGTTGGCATCCAGTGTCCATTCCTTCCATACCCAACCCGTCTACTGTCACCTCCTCTTCCAACACCGTCAGGGCCTTTGGGCCCCAATCGGCCCGGCCCCAATCGGCCCTGATCACGGGCCAGGCCTAGAGACCCCACCTGTGCATGAATTTTGTGCACCGGGCCTCTAGTGTATCTATATAAATCCCTAATATGCAAATAGACCGAACTGTGGAACAACCAAACAACCGGTCGCTATGATTTGCGCTGACCACCAGGAGGTGCATGCGGAACATGGTGGGCATCATCTGCAGCGGGATAGTGGAGCAGGTGAGCAGGGGCACCAGACCAGGGTAGGGCAGGGTGCCTGTCACTGTCATCGGGGTGAGCCTCTGCTGAAAATTCTTTGCTCCCACATGCCACGGTCCCATTCGGCACTCACTCCACTGCTGGCACCAGACCCAATCACTCCATGCCATCAGAAGGTGCAAATGGGACCAACGCCATGAGCAGGTGGGAGCAGTGGCAGCGGGAATGAGGCTGCCGGCAGACAGGGGACCAGGGGCTATGGAGGGAGGGGCCGGGCAGGGGCACAGAGGATGGGCCGAGACCCAGCTCTGTGCCCACCACAGCCCACAGTTCCTTTCAAGGTACACGAATTTGTGCACTGGGCCCCTAGTCTATACTAATAATAGACAAATATGTAAATTGACTGTCCCTTTGCAACGCCCACAGCCAATCAGGAGTGAGTGTGCAAATTAACCCGACAAAGATGGCGGGCCTGTGGGCAGCATGCACATGTGCAGATGCCGAGCAGCCAGGGGTGGGGCAGACATTCCTGCCCCCTGGCAGCTCCAGGCATATGAGCACAAGTGCCGAGCAGCCAGTGGTGGGGTGGGACGCCCGCCTAACCCCTGTGTAGCCGGGCAACACAGCAGATATCCCCAGGACCCTGCCCGCTCCGAGCCTGTGGCCAGCGTGCGTGCACACTGGTGCTGAGTGGCCAGGGTCCCGGGGATGCCATTGGAGGGTCTGGTCCTATCAGCCTGACCTGGGGGCTGCTGAAGTTCCCAGTCCTTTTGGTTTCTGCAGCCCCTGGGCTGGAAGCAGAATCCCAGAGTGCGGGGAGCACCAGGAATGTTGGGAATTGTAGTTCTGGTGGCAGACACGTTGCAGGATCTCCTAGACACTAGAACAAAGTGAGCCTGGAGCAAGTTACTGTTGCGGGTGGGGGATGGAGGGAAAGCAAAAGTGAGAGACATAAGTAAAGTCAGAGTGTAGAGGAAAAATTCAAAGGAAGATACCCTGAAACTTCTAGGAAATCTCCACCAATGGAGCAAAGAAAAAAAAAAAAAAAAAGACCTCTATTATTCTGTGAGCACCAAACCAAATTGGGTTGGGGTCTCAGACAATTCGCTCATATGATTGCAAAGACAGACAGAAACTCCCAGATTGGAGAGGGCTACCAGATTGGAGAGGGTGCAGGTCGGGCTGAGGGACCCACCCCCCATGCACAAATTTCGTGCACTGGGCCCCTAGTATATATATATATATAAAGACTGAAAGGGAGTATGCCCAAATTTTAGTAGTGTTTATCCTGGATATTGGGATTGCTGGTGATATTTATTCTCTTCTTTATTATTTTCTGAAATTTTAAATGTTCTACAGTAAGCACATGTTATTATAGCAAATAGATGCAATTAACATTATAAATAAGACAGTATCATTTTGGGTTCTTGGTGTTTAATTGAACCACACAATCGATACATTTATAAAGCTAACAATATTTTTTGGTGGAACCTATCAAACTTCAGTGATTGTGTGTGGTGAGTTGAGACTTGATTTCATACCCAGATATTTTACTTAAAACAGAGAATGTGTCTATGTTTTAGTGAGGATGCAATGAGTATTGGGTTGGTAACACTTTTTCTTTCTGGTTACCAAGACCGGGGATGAGGAACATCTAAACACTTCACCTAAATGCTAATCATTTTATTAAACTAAATATTAGATGTACTTATAGAGATATACTTCCACAGATTTACTCAAATAAAAATGCAATGTTAGGATGATTTCAGTAATAGGGAAATTGAAAACTATTTAACAAAATGACAACATTTCACCAATATTCCTCCAGAATTCAAAGGAATTTTGCTTACAGAAATCATTCACTTTATAATTGAAGGATTCCTTCAATTCCAACTCAAGTCATCTTACTCAAGTTCAGCAATTTGCATCTGTTTCTCTCAAGACAGAGAGAACTGTAGGGAGAAAAAATCACTTAACTACATTTGCAGCATCAGCCTGTTCAGACACAGCAAATGATCACCTATCCAAATTAGATCAGAGAAGGGAGCAGAACCTACGTTCAAAGGTTTTTGAAGGGTCTCCAAGTTTTAAATCAGAGGTGGGTGATGGAATGCAAAAAGCCTGCACAGGACCTTTTCATGATAGCAAAGTGTTTTCCAAATATACTTCCTTAACTTGAATCAGGCATTTGCAGTTTGATTCCTGTCACAGAGCAAACAAACTTATGAACCTGCCCTGGACTAAAAGCAAAGCGTTCACCCTTCTCGTCCCCACAAAGAGAAGCTTGTCCCATTCTCTAGGGAACAGATGGCTTCCTGAGGGCCAGGAGCGGGTCCCTTGGCGCACGTGCAGATGACTTCAGTTCCACTTCACCAGAAGGAGGTTACAGGGCTACCCTTTGCTCCAGGAGACAGGCGTAGAGATTTTCCTGTTGATTTATATAAGGTTATGTTCTCAAAAGAAGACACGAGGCAGCTGTTGGGGAGAAGCCTGTCTAAAGTGCATCCCTGATGCACAATGTTGGTGTTGGCACTGTGAGGGATAAAGCACGAGTCCAGTCCAGTTACCATAACAAGCAGAGAATTGGGGACTGGAAACCATGCCAGTGAAAAAGGCAGATCCTTTGATTTCTGTCGACCCATCCCCCTGGTTGTCACTAAATCTCATAAAAGTAATTCATCTTGGGTTGTGCATCCTTCCTGATAGTGTATCTGGTCCCTATGAAAGATGATACTGTGGGGTTTTCAAACCTTTCAAGAGTGTCAATTTTTCTTACATTTTCCAGATTTCCGCTTTGCTCTGCTCCATGGCATACCTGCTCCGGTCTGAATGTTCTCCCTGCCCCCCTTGGTTCCTCTAAAATAAATATGACTTGCCCTGACTCTGTCCTGCTCCTTCCTTCCGGGATGTGGCTGGCTGCCATAAAGTCAAGGGTTGAGATCAAAGGGAGGTTGCTCCTACGCAAGAGAAAACAAATATTGTCAGCTGCACTCTCTCTCCTGTTATTGGGACCATGTGATTCGGAAGAAGAAGGCTGCAAAGATTTGGGGGTGCTGCCTCCTCTTAATTGTCTGAGTAAATGAGGCTGGCTGCCAACAGAGGGAAGGAAATCATTTTCTGTTGAGATTTATGACCAGAGTCTAGTGTAGTCTGTTGGAAAATTACTAAAAGACTGGGTGCGAATCTTGCTCTTTCCTTTTGATAAACAAAACTCAGAAATTCAAATATACAGGATCCCCTCATAACACCTCTGTAACAAAACAAGAAGTGAAGCCACTCCTAAATAGTCTTTCCCAAAGCCACTGAGATTCCCAAACGTGTATTGAACTAGTAGAAAATGTTTGCTTATCTACAGGAGTTCCAATCTCTATAAAAGGACCTAACTCTGAGATCTCTTCTAAATCACATGTGCCTTAATTTTAGGAGCTGGAGACCAAGCTCATCACAGACATATTTGCATCAGAACAGTTTTCTCTGTTCTACATATAAGACAAAACATTAATTTCCCTTCAGGTTTTTGCTTGTTTGTTTGTTTTGTGTTTTGTTTTATTTTAGTTTAAGGAGAGAGAAAGAGAGAGAAAACTGAATGAGTACACCAAAAAATTGAACAAAGATGACACATGTCCACTCAAAATTGATCCACATTTAGGAAATCATAACACATGCCTTTGAGAGAAAGATTGGTAAAACCAAGTACACATGTGAGGGTATGAAATAAAACCTACTCATGCTTCCAGCCCAATTTGGATGAGCAACTTCTCCAAGTAATCTTTCCATCCCTTACTGACTTACTTCAGTCAATTGTGTTCCTAAAGAAATGTTTTGGGGAAATAAAATTATTAATCCTAATTAAAAAATAAGTAATAGTAACTGCTTCAAATATGTAATTCATCTCAGTTAAATAACTTGATATCTTGCTTATTCTTTTCAAATGTTTAATTGACAACTGCAATACTCAGTGTATTGGGGATATTGCCAATGCTATTGGTGCTGTTACATATATGTGAAGAGATAGGGTATTTTCAGCTAAATATCTCAGACTATTTCTGTATTGAACAATCATGCTGAATTGAAATAAAATGCTTTACCTTAAAAGACCACATAAAATATTGACAACATTGATCCCCACTTTCTCTAGAGTTTGAACATATCAATCAAAATTACATATTCACTTCCAATTAGAGTTAAATATTTTACCCTGTTCCATCATAAGCTGGTATATCTTCCTATTTCTCCTCCCCTCCCTGCTCCGCTTATTTTTTTTGTTTTGTTAATCCTCCACCTGGAAATATTTTTTCCATTGATTTTTAGAGAGAGTGGAAGGGAGGGGGTGAGACAGAGAGAGAGAAACATTGATGTGAGAGAGACACATCATTGGTTGCCTCCCGAATGTCCCCTCCCCCATCTCCCCTGCATGCACCAGGGATGAGTCTGCAACCCAGGTACTTGGTCTTGATTGGAGTCAAATATTCGACCCCTCAGTCAGAGAGCCGACACTCCAACCACTGAGCCAAGCCAGTTAAGGATCCTCCTCCTATTTCTTTAGGAATGTTCTGGAAACAGGCTTATCCTACAGAATCAAAATTTTCCTTTTCAGAAAATATCTTTCTTAATCAACTCAAAGGCTTCATGCTTTCAGTGCGTAGGTCCATCCTGGTGTATTTAGGGACCTAATAAATGTTTCACAACTGAGTGGTAGCCCTTAGGACATAATAGTTAAATAATTGCAAAAACAAGTGGTGTATTTGTTGTCTTTTTTTAAAAAAATATTTCAGTGAAAATTTTAAATAAAAAAGATCAATTAACTGACAACATATTTTTTAAAATAACATTTAATTCATTTTAAAAATAAGGGGAAAATAGCCATGGGGTCATAGGGTACCAAGGAGACAGAACTGAACTTCACATCACCCTTCTTTGCCTGGAGGATGGCTGGTTAGCCAGAGACGGGTAAGATTCCTCAGGGAAGAAACAACCTAAGACAGGCACAGTCACAGAGGGGCCATCAGGAGAGAACTTGGAGGTCAACAGAGGTGGGGCACAAGACCCTCACCCCCCCAACTTTGCAGGGGCCTGAACACTCACCCTTTCTGAAGGAAGTCTCCTGCCCCCATGGCTGCTTAACTTCCCATGCCCAGCTCAAATTGGGACCCGGGTAACAGACAGAGACTTGGCCGACAGCAGCTGCCCTATCACTGCAACAAGAATTGTTTGAGTTGTCGTGTACCCATGGTGTGGGGAAGTGGGTTTTTGATATCTAAATCCAGCCTACCACCAGGAATGCTCAGGGCCTACTCAAGAAGGCAAATAATCCTTTCCACTAATATTTACAGGGTAAAATAAGATTGTTGTTAGAGTAATAAATTTGACAGTAAAATAGTAGTCAAGTTTTCAGGCTAATCTAAATTGGCTAATTGAAACAAGTGAATATTCTAGAAAAATTAATTGGACTGGACAAAAAGCAGTTCCTAAAGTGTTAACTAAATTTTTATTGGTAGTTCATCTCATGATAAAATTGCATAACATGTAATAAACCTAAAGCAGTAATATTATAGTGCAAAAAATTAAAATTTAAAAGCTAACAAGACTACATTATAAAATTTTCAAAAGCCTCCTAATATTTAAATTAAAAAAGGGGGGAATAGTAGAAGAATATCATGTAAGGAAAAATACCCTGTAAGTAAATTACATCTAGAAAATTTGTACTTTAGAAAATTAATTGTAAGGCTAAAAGCAAGACACCCATGAAAAACACACATGGTGTCAAAACAAGCCAGAGGAAAATCATTTGGGCAAAAAATGAAAAAGGATCCCAAGTCAATTTTATAAAAAATATCCCTTTATTAACTTTTGGTCGAGAATATGTTTGTATATTTTCAAAAAACAACTCCGAGACCATGTGGATTCCGGCAACAGAGAAGAATTGACAGGACTACTCCAGCCATGAAGACAGAAGAGAAGCAGTCCAGAGATGGAAGACTCTTACGTCGCCTTGCCATACTAGCAGTCAGCAGCTGTGCGTCACTGCAGTTGCCCAGGACCAAACCAGAGAGGGTCGGACCTGTATTACCACCATTTGTCCACCATCCAGAACTGAAATATCATTGCTGACATGTACACATAAGGAACTGTTTGACATTGAATTGGGTCTCAAAAGAACTGTTGGCCCAGAAAGAAACTCACTACAGACTGATTCATTTGCCTTTCAGCATAACCATTATTGTTTGTCTCATTTTCGGTTCTTATAAGTGTATTTCTAGTAGCACATGATCTCACTCATCTAGGGGAAATGATAAACAACATAGACTAATGAATAAGAACATACCCAGAAACAAGGATGCATGGATCAGACTGTCTGGCCTCAGAGGGAGGGTAGAGGATGTTGGGGATAAAGGGGAGAGATCTACCAAAGGACTTGTGTGCATGCATATGAGCCTCACCAGTGGTTAAAGACAACAGGGTGGGGGCATGCGTGGGGAGGGGGGTAGGATGGGAATGGGGGGATGAGGACAAACATGTGATAGCTTAATCAATAAAGAAATTTAAACAAAAAATAAATAAATAAATAAAAATAAGGGGAAAACAAACATTTTTAATTAAAAATTTTTCAGACTTGATGATGAATTTAGTTCATGAACAGGAATGCATCTCCTTATTATGTCATTGCCACACTATACCTATTTCATATTTCTTTAAATAAAATTTGTTGTCGTTGTAATAAAACACACATAACATAAAATTTATCCATTTTGAGTGTGCAATCCAATGACATTTAGTACATTTACAATGTTGGGCAACCATCATAACTATCTAGTTCCAGAACATTTTGTCATCCCAAAAGGAAACCCGGTACCCATTTAACATTCATTCCCCATTCTTCCCACACCCAGCAAACAATCTGCTTTCTGTCTCTGTGGATTTGCCTATTTCACACAAATGCAATCATACAGTGTGTGGCCTTTTGTGTCGGGACTCTTTCATTAAGCATAATGTGCATATTTCAGTCTTGACAGTGAGCACCAGTATCATTTTTTCCCTTCACATTAGAATTCTAGATTTTATTTCCTCTCTGAATTAGAGAATCTCCCCTAATTCCTGATATTTAGTCCAGAACTTAAAATTTTTTCACAGGGCTTCAACTCATAGCAGAATCTTGAAGATTGGTTTCCCTCTAGTTTTCAGAGCATATAACTTCATGTTTCCATTGGCAATATTACACTGGTTTTGTGTTTATATCATTTATTATAATGCTTTTCTGCTTCAAGTTGCAGATGGTACCTTGATCAATAAGGGGCTTATTATCCTATATAATAAGAGCCCAACATGGAAATTGTCCCCTTGACTGGGAGTTTGACCAAGGGGAAGGGCCAGCCTCAGCTGGAAGCAGCAGGGAGCTGGGGGAAGGGAGGCCCCGACCAGTAGCCGGCAGCCACTAGGGACCCTACCCTTGTACAAATTTTATGCACTGAGCCTCTAGTCCCATATAACAAAAAAATCCAAAGGCAAGATGGTTCCAGAATCATTCAGCATGTCAGTGAGTTTCTTTTCATTTTCTTCCCTGCCATCCTCAGCGTATTGGGACCTCAGCCCCATCCTTCACCTCCCTCAAATGGTGGCAAGATGGCTCCTGCAACTTCCAAGGTCACCTCCTCACAGAAGCTCATCCAGAGACAGAAAAGGACAGTTGTTCCTCTTGTGATAATTTTTCTTAGGGCACAAAACTTTCTCAAAATCTTCCCCGCAGATTCCCTTTTATGTCTCATTGACTAACATTATGTCACAACATTCATTACAGTACGGGAGACTTTCCATGCCACCATTCACCCCCTGGACTGGCAGGACCCACCAAGCACATTGCCACCAAATGCCTCAGCATTTGTTAGTAAAGGAAGGTTTGGGAAATGATAAATTGATGTGCTGTCTACAATGTCTGCTATAGCATTTGTGTTGGTTTTACTGATTTACTTTTCCAATCTAATCATCTGAATGATTCCTTAAGATTGTATAGTGTAGGATATCAGAACTGAGAAACTTGGTTAGAGATTGTTATTACTGAACTCTCAAAGCTCACATTTTATTTACCCTGATAGCTGTTTAACAGAAAATAATAGACAGTTGGCTTTATAAGAACATGAACTTGGCATAGACCATGCTATCTTGAAGGGAAGAGTGGCTGTTATCAGAAGCCTAAAAATTACGGGAATCTACAACAACAACATACAGGGAACAGTTGCGAACCCAGGAACACCAGACCTCAAGCAGCGCGAATACACAGACTTGGATGAGCTCTGCACCTTCTCACGGAAAGGTCAGATTTCGCCTAGGAAAAGGTGAGGTCTGCGATCCAGACAGGAGAGAGAAATGCACACAATGGGAGCTAGAGGTTCTGGGGAAGTCTGCCCCCCACAAAATCTGCGGCCGTTGGGGCTAGCGTGATCCACGAATGTAGAAGGGGATCCGCAGGGCTGCTAACAGAAGGGAACTCTAAAAAGCAACCCATAGCTGGACTGGGTGCAAAAGGGCAGCCTAAAATTTTAACAGCTTGCTGGCTGCTTAGAGCCAGAGCAAAAAAGACGGCACAGAATTGAGCGCAGCACCAGAGGTTAAAAGTCGCAAGTTTGTGCACTTACTCTGGCTCTTTTTTTTTCTCTTTAAATCCTTGCTTCTGATTACTAAGCCCAGTAGATAGGATCACCCAATTGGGGACACTCTCAGAGACTGCAGGGGCAAGTTGTTTTTGTGGATCCTGGGGATCATAGTGGGGAGTAATGATCAGAGAACTAGCTCTGGGGCAGTCCATACTCCCAAAACAGTATTAAGTGAAACAGGGAAAACAAAATCTAAATACTGGCTAGAGAGGACTTATAGCCCTGGAGGTCAATCCAGAAACACTGCCACCCAGGGGTTGAATCATAAATTGACTCTTGTGTAAACACAAATAAGGGAGTCTAAGAAACAAAGAAATACTGCCTGCTGGAAAATCAGGACTGTGGTTTACAACACAGAGGAGCAGTGGAATGAAGGTAACTTCAGTACTGTCCTGACTACCGGACAGGAAACAGGCGTACCAAACAGAACAGTAGAGGAACTGAATGACCTTCACTACTGCACAATTTTATTTTTTCATCTTTTACTTAAGAAAATAAATTTTTTATCTTTTTTCCTCACTTGATTTTACTTTTTTAATTATTTTATTTTTAATGAGTATTATTACTACTACTATTTTACCCTTTTTTTAAAAGTGTCATTTTATTTTCTCTCTATTTTACTTTGGGATTAGTGTTCTACATTCTATTTTCATCTTCCCTTTAGCATCATTTTACTCTATCTCAACTTTATCTTTATGCCATCACTCTCTTCCTCACTTTCCCCCTTTTGTTGTCCTGTTTCTCTTACCCTATTCCTGCTTTAGATTTTCCCTATTCTTTTTTTTACACCCTGTTAAAAATGCACCCTATTTATAGAACTAATTCCTGATCCCCTGCTCTACGTCCATACACACTTCTCTCTCCTCTTTCTTCAGTATCCAATTTTTTATCTCTCTGCCCTTTTTTTGTTTGTCTGTTTTTTGTTGTTGTTATTGTTTTTTTGTTCTGTTTTGCTTTTTGTTCTAGGTTTTTTTGTTTTATTTTGTTTTGTTTTGTCTTGCTTTCTCTCTGTCCTATTGTTGTTGTTTGCTTGAAGGTTGAATAGATAGGTTATTGTTGTGCTTATTGGTGAGATTGTACTCTTTTTTTGTTTTTGTTTGTTTTTTGCTTCTGTTTTTCCTCTCCTCACTTGTTATTAGTTGCTGTTTGTAGTTTGCATTCAACTCTGGGTGTTTGTTGTTTGCATTTTTTTGGGATTAGTGGTTGTTCCATTGGAGTTTTCTCCCCATATAAATAGTTCCCCTCCCACACTCTTTCTTATTCTCTTTCTTTTCCTCTTGCTTTTTTTTCTTTTCTCAATATCATTTTTTCACTCCTTTTTTTCTTATCCCCTAATTCTCTTTTCTCTGGTGGCCACCTTTATTTGGGGTTATTAGTATTGTGAATTCATTGGTGTTCAGTGCCCTGTGTGTTGGGCCTTGTTGTGTTGTATTTTGTGCCTTTAAATCAACACAGGAGAGAGAGAACTACATAACCAGATAACCAAAGAGAGATAATGGGGAGATAAACAGCCAGCACATGAAAGAAAAGTAGGCATCACCAGAAAAGAAAGTAAATGAAATGGAGGCAAGCAATATGTCAGAGAAAGAATTAAGAGAAATGGTCATAAGGTCGATGAAAAGAATGGAAGACAAAGTCAACAATATGTGTAAGAACCAAGAGGAAATGAAGAACTAAGAAGAAATGAAAAATGACATAGCTGCTATAAAGAACTCAATAAAAAGCATCAACAGTAGACTAGAAGAAGCAGAGGACCACATCAGTGAACTAGAAGACAAGGTAGAAAAAAATACCCAAGTAGAGCAGCATCTAGTAAAAAAACTTAAAAAACAGGAGGAGAGCCTAAGGAAACGTTGGAACAACACAAAATGAAACAACATCCGCATAATAAGGGTGCCAGAAGGGGAGGTAACTGAGCAAGGAATAGAAAACCTGTTTAATGAAATAATGACAGAAAGCTTCCCTGATATAGGGAAGAAAAACTCACACAAATCCAAGAAGCTCACAGAGTCCCAAACAAAATGTACTCCAAAAGACTGATGGCAAGGCACATTATAATTAAATTGGCAAACACCAATGACAAAGTAAGAATCTTAAAAGCTGCCAGAGAGAGACAGAAAGTTATCTACAAAGGCTCCCATATCGGACTAGCTACTGATTTCTCAACAGAAACTCATCAGGCCAGAAGAGAATGGAATGAAATATACAAAGTCATGCAAAAGGAAGGGTCTGAATCCAAGAATACTGTACCCAGCAAGGCTATCTATCAAACTTGAGGGGGAAATCAGGAGTTTCACATACAAAAAAGGACTAAGGGAGTTTATTACCACCAAACCAGCAATGCAAGAAATGCTAAAGGGTCTGATGTAAAAAGAAGAAATAGGAAGCGAAGAAGGAACATAAGGGTAAAGAATAAAAATGGCGACAAACAAGTACCTATCAATAATAACTTTAAATGTAAATGGATTAAATGCCCCAATTAAAAGACATAGGGTAGCTGAGTGGATAAGAAAACATGACCAATATATCTGCTGTCTGCATGAAACCCACCTCAGAAAAAAGGACTCACACAAACTGATGGTGAAGGGATGGAAAAAGGTTTCTCAGGCAAATGGAAATGAAAAAAAAAGCTGGGGTAGCAATACTTATATCTCAAAAATTAGATCTCAAAGTGAAGGACACAACAATAGATAAGGAAGGCGACTTCATAATACTAAAGGGAGAAATCCAACAAGAAGAAATAACACTGGTAAACATATACGCACCCAATACAGGAGCACCCAAATATATAAAAAAACTTCTGGAGGATATCAATGGAGATATTGACAGCAATACAGTCATAGTAGGGGACTTTAATACCCCACTATCACCATTGGACAAATCCTCTAAACAAGAAATCATCAAAGAAACATCAATCCTAAATGACTCACTAGATCAGATGGAATTAATTGACATCTTCAGAACATTTCACCCCAAAGCCACAGAATATACATTCTTCTCAAGTGCACATGGGTCATTTTCAAAGGTAGACCATATATTGGGTCACAGGCAAAGTCTCTTCAAATTCTAGAAGATGGAAATCACATCAAGCATCTTCTCAGATCACAATGGCATAAAACTAGAAATCAACTACAATAAAAACAATTTTAAAAAATCAAACACATGAAGACTAAATAACATGCTATTAAACAATGACGTGGTTACCAGAGAGATCAAAGAAGAAATAAAAAGCATCATGGCAACAAATGACAATGAAAACACAACAATCCAAAATATATGGAACACAATGAAAGCAGTCTTGAGAAGGAAGTTCATAGCTCTACAAGCCTACAGCAAAAAAATAAGAAACAATGGTAATAAATTACTTAACCCTACCACTCAAAGAGTTAGAAAGAGAGCAACAAGAAAAGCCCAGCATAAGAAGAAGGAAGGAAATAATAAAGATCAGAGCAGAGATAAATGAAATAGAGACCAAAAAAAACAATACATAAGCTCAACAAAACCAAGAGCGGGCTCTTTGAAAGTATAAACAATATTGATGAACCACTAGCCAGGCTCACCAAGAAGCAAAGAGAGAGGACCCAAATAAACAAAATCAGAAATGAAAGAGGTGAAGTAACAACCAATCCCACAGAAATACAAATGATTATGAAAAAAAATAATATGAACAACTCTATTTCAACAAAATACAAGCTCCCAAAACTCAACTAAGAAGAATAAAAAAACCTGAATAGGCTGATAACTACCGAAGAAATTGAAAGAGTGATCAAAAATCTTCCAACAAACAAAACCCCAGGTCCGTACAGCTTTACAGGGGAGTTCTACCAAGCATTCAAAGAAGAACTAAAACCTATCCTCCTCAGGCTATTCCAAAAAATTCAAGAGGAAGGAATACTTCCAAGCTCTTTCTATGAAGCCAGCATTACCCTAATCTGAAAACTAGATAAAGACACCACAAAAAAAAGAGAACTGAAGGCCAATATCCTTGATGAACATAGATGCTAAAATCCTCAACAAAATTCTGGCAAATCGTATTCAGCACTACATTAGAAAGATCATACACCATGACCAAGTAGGATTTATCCCAGGGATGCAAGGATGGTACAATATCTGCAAATCAATAAATGTGATACATCACATAAACAAACTGAGAGACAAAAATCACATAGTCATATCAATTGATGCAGAAAAAGCATTTGACAAAATCCAACACCCTTTCTTGATAAAAACTCTCAGCAAAGTGGGAATAGAGGGATCATACCTCAACATAATAAAAGCTCTATATGACAAACCTACAGCCAACATCATACTCAATGGGCAAAATTCATTTCCCCTAAGACCAGGAACAAGACAAGGATGCCCACTTTCACCACTCTTGTTCAACATAGTATTATAAGTACTAGCAATAGCTATCAGACAAGAAGAAGAAATAAAAGGCATCCAGATTGAAAAAGAAGTAAAACTGTCCTTATTCACAGATGACATGATACTGTACATAGAAAACCCCAAAGACTCCATCAAAAAAACTACTAGACCTAATAAATGAATTTGGCAATGTAGCAGGATACAAAATTAACGCCCAGAATTCTATGGCCTTTTTATACACCAATAATGAACTCACAGAAAGAGAAATGAAAAAAACAATCCCATTTACCATTGCACCAAAAAAAATTAAGATACTTAAGAATAAATTTAACCAAGGACATAAAAGACCTGTACTCGGAAAACTACAGGACATTGAAAAAAGAGATAGAGGAAGACATAAACAAATGAAAGAACGTGCTATTTTCATGAATTGGTAGAATCAACATAATTAAAATGTCCATACTACCTAAATCAATTTATAGATTCAATGCAATACCTATTAAAATACCAATGGCATATTTCAAAGGTCTAGAACAAACTCTCCAAAAATTCATCTGGAACAAAAAAAGACCCCAAATAGCCACAGCTATCCTGAGAAAGAAGAACAAAGTAAGAGGGATCACAATAGCAGACATCAAACTATATTATCAAGCCACAGTTCTCAAAACTGCCTGGTACTGGCACAAGAACAGACATATAGATCAATGGAATAGAATAGAGAACCCAGAAATGAACCCAAACCACTATGCTCAATTAATATTTGACAAAGGAGGCATTAACATACAATTGAGTCAAGACAGCCTATTTAATAAATGATGCTGGGAAATTTGGTCAGATACATACAAAAAAAATGAAACTAGATCACCAAGTTACACCATACACACACAAAAAAACTCAAAATGGCTAAAGACTTGAACATAAGATGGGAAATCATAAAAATCCTACAAGACTACATAGGCAGCAAAATTGCAGACATATGTCATAGCAATATCTTTACAGACACAGATCCTAGGGCAAGAGAGACTAAGGAGAAAATAAACAAATGGGACTACATCAAAATAAAAAAGCTTCTTCAAGCAAGAGAAACCATCAACAAAACAACAAGAAAGCCCACTGAATGGGAGAACATATTTGCCAATGTTATCTCAGATAAGGGTTTAATCTCCAAAATTTACAGGGAACTCATACAACTTTACAAAAGAAAGATAAACAACTCAATCAAAAAAATGGGCAAAGGACCTAAATAGACACTTTTCAAAAGAGGACATTCAGAAAGCCAAGAGACACATGAAAACATGCTCAAAGTCACTAATCATCCAAGAGATGCAAATCAAAACAACAATGAGGTACCACCTAACACCTGTCAGAATGACTATCATCAACAAATCAACAAATGACAAGTGCTGGAGAGGATGTGGAGAAAAAGGAACCCTCCTTCACTGCTGGTGGGAATGCAGACTGGTGCAGCCATTGTGAATAACAGTATGGCATTTCCTCAAAAATATAAAAATGGAGCTGCCATTTAATCCAGTAATACCACTTCTAGGAATATATCCCAAGAAAACAGAAACACCAATCAGAAAGGATATATGCACCCCTATGTTCATAGCAGCACAATTTACAATAGCTAAGATTTGGAAACAGCCTAAATGCCCATCAGCAGATGAGTGGATTAGAAAACTGTGGTACATCTACACAATAGAATAATACGCTGCTATAAAGAAGAAGGAATTCTTACCATTTGCAGCAGCATGGATGGAACTGGAGAGCATTATGCTAAGTAAAATAAGCCAGGCAGTGAAAGAAAAATACCACATGATCTCACTCATTTATGGATAATATAGAATATTATAACCTGACTAGCCGCTCATTGCAGGAATACTCCTGCAAGAATAGGGCTTCCTGCAGCCTGAGCGAAGTTCCCACCCATCTCCGCTGCCTCGCTCTCTCCCATCTACTTGCCTAGCTCCCTCCCGTCTCTGCTGCCCCGCCTGCTTCCCTCTTTTCTCCGCTGCCCAGCTTGCTTACTTCTCTGCAGCTTTGCTCCCTTCTGCAGTGCTTGGCTTCCTTCTCCACTGTCTTCAGTCTTCACTCTGTGCCTGGATATGCAAGTTAACTGCCATCTTGGCTGAGTTAATTTGCATATCACTCTTGATTGGCTGGTGGGTGTGGCTGGTGGGTGTAGCGGAGTGATGGTTAATTTGCATATTACTGTTTTATTAGATAGGATGAACAAAAAGATAGATACAGAGGCAGAGAAGCATCGAACAGACTGTCAAATTACAGTGGGAAGGCTGGGGAGTATTGGGGGCAGGGGTGGGGAAGAGACCAACCGAAGAACTTGTATGCATGCATATAAGCATAACCAATGGACACAGACACTGCGGGGGAGGAGTGGTGGTGAGGGCATGTGCCAGGGGCTAGGGGAGGCTGGGGGAAGGTCAACGGGAAAAGAAAGGTGACATATGTACTACTATTTGTAATACTTTAAACAATAAAAATAAAAAATAAAAAGAACATGAACTTGCCAGAAACAAGACTAGAATTGCTATGTCATAGCAAAATGTGGCGAAGAAGGCATCCCATCAAGAAGATATTTTGAGAAGTTTCCAGATTTCATTTCCATACACTGGCACAACATGTGCCATGGATTGTATACTCACAATTCAGGGACTACTCTGACAGGTTTTGTTCCATTGATCAGCAATTGGACCAAACTCTTCAACACCCAATTCACTACTTTTGACAGTGACTAGACCAAACCCACCGGTTAGTGTCATGTAGATAGAACCTTAATTGAACCAATAAATCTAGCAGCCCATCAATTATGGTGTCAGTCAAAGAGGCAGAAGAGTATAAATCAGTCACAATTCAAAGGAAAAAAACAAAGCATACTCCAGAATGGGAGTTGTCCTCTTCCTCCTCATCCTGTGGGAAGAGGAAAACCTTATGAAATCTGAGGAACTCTTTAGCCAAGAGAATAATGAGGCATAAATCCTGCCTGCTGATAGTGAGAAGCCTGGCTCAGGAAGTAACGCCATTAAGGAAAGGATCCTCCGGTGCTTGGAACAGTGATTAATGGTCCAAACACAATAGCACTGTGTGGCTTGGAAAGGGATTGCACAGTTGGTTTCCACTCCTAGGGAGAGTGGTTTGCAGAAACTGGAAACGATTTTGGTGACTATTATCATTCTTTTGCCAGTTCCCTTTGCTCAGCAGCAGGCTCAAGGGGAGAGGGGAGTTGTTTATAACCTTTTCTCTCCATTCTTAAGAACCTGAGACTGTTATCTGTGCAGTTGGTATATACTGGCTTCCCTCTAAAATGGGAGGATGGGTTGTTAGGGCGATAATTTATGTAGTGCTTATCAACATACTTCAGCTTGCAGATGGCTTTGGGCAAAGAACATCATTCTTATCAGAGACAATTCTCTTCAACTGTCATTTGTTGGTCTGGGATAGTAACATGGGCAGAGCACTCTTGTCATACACTTGGAATGAGAATAACAAAAATCTTGCAGATTGCCCTTTGGAAACTGAGCTTCTGTCACCTCTTCAGATGTCTGTCACATCCCTATCACTAAATTTTCAATCTCACATATTTCCCAGAACACAGAAGAATTAAACAGGAAGACCAGTAACTCTTTAGGACTCACAGAGCCTTCCAGAGAGGAATGCTGGAATTTTTTTTTTTAAGTCTAAAATAAAGAAGTAGAGAAAGGGCAGAAATACACTGATTATTCAGTAACCAATTGAAGCACAAATAGACAAGCAATTTGGTGGCTGGAAGAATATACCACAATAAGTTGAGTTATAAAATAAAAATTTAAGAAACTTGGAAAGAAATTTCAATCTTGCTTAACACTCAATCTATCTTTTCCTCCTAGAAATTCCCTTCCAACCAACTCAAGTAATTGCCCTGAATTTGGAAAACAGGGAGAGCTGCTCTGACAGCTGGGTGGGAAGCCCGCTGCCACTAGGTAGGTACCAGTGAGCCACTCCGCATTTGCTGTCAGTACGCACAGATTTTGAACCATGCCAAGCCAGGATTCCACATAATTATGTCAAGCTGAAATGTACAAGAGGCTAAACACTTTGTTCTCTGTTTCCTAGAGAGAGGGGAGAGAAGGCTGGAATTGTTTCAGTCATCTTTCTCAGTGCCAATCTCTTTTTAAAAAGAATTTGAGTCTAAATAGCAGAAGTAAGAAATTAATGGCTTTATATCCCTCATAAACATAGATGCCAAAATCCTCAACAAAATTCTAGCAAATCAGATTCAGCACTACATCAGAAAGATCATACACCATGACCAAGCAGGATTTATCCCAGGGATGCAAGGATGGTACAATATCCACAAATCAATAAGCGTGATACATCACATAAACAAATTGAGGGAGAAAAATCACATAGTCATATCAATTGATGCAGAAAAAGCATTTGACAAAATCCAACACCCTTTCTTAATAAAAACTCTCAGCAAGGTGGGAATAGAAGGATCATACTTCAACATCATAAAAGCCATATATGACAAACCCACAGCCAGCATCACACTCAATGGACAAAAACTAAAACTATTTCCCCTAAGAACGGGAAAAAGACAGGGATGCCCACTCTCACCACTCCTGTTCAACATAGTACTGGAAGTACTAGCCATTGCTATCAGACAAGAAGGAGAAAAAAAAGGCATCCAAATTGGAAAAGAAGAAGTAAAACTGTCCTTATTCGCAGATGACATGATATTGTACATAGAAAACCGTAAAGACTCCATCAAAAAAGTATTAGACTTAATAAATGAATTCGGCAAGGTAGCAGGATACATTAATGCCAAGAAATCTATGGCATTTCTATACACCAATAGTGAACTTACAGAAAGAGAGACTAAAAAAGCAATCCCATTTACTATCGCACCAAAAAAATGAAGATACCTAGGAATAAACTAAACTAAAGAGGTAAAAGACCTATTTGCAAAAAACTACAGGACACTGAAAAAAGAGATAGAGGAAGATATACAGATGAAAGAACATATTATGTTCATGGATTGGTAGAATCAACATCATTAAAATGTCCATACTACCCAAAGCAATCTATAGATTCAATGCAATCCCCATTAAAATACCAACAGCATAGTTCACAGACCTAGAACGAACTCTCCAAAAATTCATCTGGAATAAAAAAAAAAAAAAAAGACCCCGAATAGCTGCAGCAATCCTGAGAAAAAAGAACAAAGTAGGTGGGATCTCAATACCAGATATCAAGCCGTATTACAAAGCCACTGTTCTCAAAACAGCCTGATACTGGCAAAAGAACAGACATATAGATCAATGGAATAGAATAGAGAACCCAGAAATCGACCCAAACCACTAGGCCCAATTAATATTCGACAAAGGAGGCATGAACATACAATGGAGTCAAGACAGTCTCTTCAATAAATTGCGTTGGGAAAATTGGACAGATACATGCAAAAAAAATGAAACTAGAATACCAACTTACACCATACACAAAAATAAACTCAAAATGAATACAGGACTTAAACATAAGATGGGAAACCATAAAAATACTAGAGGAATCCACAGGCAGCAAAATCTCAGACATATGCCGAAGGAACTTCTTCACTGATACTGCCCCTAGGGCAATGGAAACTAAAGAGAAAATAAACAAATGGGACTACATCAAAATAAAAAGCTTTTGCACAGCAAAAGAAACCATCAACAAAACAACAAGAAAACCCACTGTATGCGAGGACATATTTGCCAATGTTATCACCAATAAGGGTTTAATCTCCAACATTTACAGGGAACTCATACAAAATAAAGATAAACAATCCAATCAAGAAATGGGCAACGGACCTAAATAGAAACTTTTAGAAAGAAGAGGGAAGGAAGGCCAAGAGGCATATGAAAACATGCTCAAAGTCACTAATTATCTGAGAGATGCAAATCAAAACAACAATGTGGTACCACCTCACACCTGTCAGAATGGCTATCATCAACAAATCAATAAATGACAAATGTTGGCGAGGATGCAGAGAAAAAGGAACCCTCGTGCACTGCTGGTGGGAATGCAGACTGGTGTAGCCACTGTAGAGAACAGTATGGAGTTTCCTCAAAAAAACTGAAAATGGAACTCCCATTTGACCCAGTAATACCACTTCTAGGAATATATCCCAAGAAGCTAGAAACATCAATCAGAAAGGATATATGCACCCCTATGTTCATAGCAGCACAATTTACCATAGCTAAGATTTGGAAACAGCCTAAATGCCCATCAGCAGATGAGTGGATTAAAAAGCTGTGGTACATAAACACAATGGAATACTATGCTACACTAAAATAGAAGGAATTCTTACCATTTGCAACAACATGGATGGAACTGGAGAGCATTATGCTAAGTGAAATAAGCCAGTCAGAGAAAGATAAATATCACATGATCTCACTCATCTATGGGAAATAATGAACAACATAAACTGATGAACAAAAGCAGATCCAGAGACAGGGAAGCAGCGACCAGACTGTCAAACCTCAGAGGGTAGGTAGGGGAGGGTGGGGGTAAGGGGGAGAAATCAACCAAAGGATTTGTATGCATGCATATAAGCCTAACCAGTGGACAAAGACAACAGGGGGGTGAAGGCGTCAGGGGGGGTTGGGAAGGTAATGGCGGGATGAGGACAAATATGTAATACCTCAATTAATAAAGAAATTAAAATAAAAAATAAATAAAAGAAAAAAGAAAAAAAGAGCTCTTCATTGGATTGTTAGGAATATTAACTGAGCATATATTATGAAGATTAAATAAGAATATAGTAAATGTTATACCTATTGTTATTAAAATTATTTTAATGGCATGAGATCAGAGGCAAGATTTTTTTTTTTAAATTTCTTTATTGTTAAGGTGTCACATATTTGTCCTCATCCCCCCATTCCCATCCCACCCCTCTCCCCACGATGCCCCAATCCCCTGTTGAACTTAACCGTTGGATAGGCTTATATGCATGCATACAGGTCCTTTGGTTGAACTCTCCCCCTCCCCCCACCCTCCCCCTACCCTCCCCTATCCTCCCTCTGAGGCCCGATAGTCCGATCGATGCCTCCTTGCTTCTGGTTCTGTTCTTGTTCCTCAGTCTATGTTGTTCATCATTTCCCCTAGATGAGCGAGATGTCACTAGATATATACTAATAAGAACTGAATGAGACGAGCAATAATAGTTATGCTGACAGGCAAATGAATCAATCTGTAGCGAGCTTCCCCCTGGACCAACAGTTCTTTTGAGACCCAATTTCGATGTCCAGTAGTTCCTTATGTGTACATGTCAGCACTGACCCCTCAGCTCTGGATGGTGGACAAATGGTGG
The DNA here is from genome assembly GCF_027574615.1 of Eptesicus fuscus. NCBI lineage: Eukaryota > Metazoa > Chordata > Mammalia > Chiroptera > Vespertilionidae > Eptesicus > Eptesicus fuscus. The sequence continues at coordinate 94,513,491 of NC_072477.1, forward strand.
TAATGGAGGTCCGACTCCCTCTGGTTTGGTCTCGGCCGAACCCAGGGGCACGGCGTCACCCGGACTAAGGGGCACGTGGCCTCACCCATACCCAAGGGGCGCGTGGTCTCACCCGGGCCTGGGACCCAGCCTCACCCGGATGGATCCAGGGGCGCACGGCCTCACCCGGACCCAGGATCTGGCTTCACCCGTACCCAGGGACGCTTGGCCTCTCCCAGACCCAGGGGCACATGGCCTCACCCGGGCTTAGTTGCACAAGGCCTCACCTGGATCCAGGGATACATGGTCTCTCCCGGACCCAGGGACGCTTGGCCTCTCCCAGACCCAGGGCCACTTGGGCTCACCCGGGCCTAGGTGCACGAGGCCTCATCCGGATCCAGGGACGCATGGTCTCACCCGGACCCAGGGACGCTTGGCCTCTCCCAGACCCAGGGGCACGTGGCCTCACCCGGGCCTAGGTGCACGAGGCCTCATCCGGCTCCAGGGACACATGGTCGCACCCGGACCCAGGGACGCTTGGCCTCTCCCAGACCCAGGGCCACTTGGGCTCACCCGGGCCTAGGTGCACGCGGCCTCACCCGGATCCAGGGACACATGGTCTCGCCTGGACCCAGGGGTGTGTGGGCTCTCCCAGACCCAGGGGCGCTTGGCCTCGCCCGGGCACGGGATCCAGCGTCATCCGGGTCCAGGGGCACATGGCCTCACCCGGACCCGGAGTCCGGCCTCACCTGGACCCAGGGGCATGTGGCCTCACCTAGACCCAGGGACGTGAGGCCTCACTTATACCCAGAGGCGTGTGACCACACCCGAGCCCAGAGGCGCGCAACCCCGCCCGCACCCGGGTCTCAGCGGGGCCCCGTCTTCCTGATCCCAATTCCTGCCGGTCAATCCCCCCTCAGCAATTCCCCTGGCCATCCTTCCAGAGCTCCATATGGCTGCTGCAGAACTCGTCGGGCGGCGGCTCGGCGAAGCTCCGGTGCACCCGGTGCATGGCGGTGGGCCGGTCTGGCGTCGCTGCGTCGGCCCTTGGGTCTGCATCGGTGGCCGGTCGCCGAGCATGCGCACCTGGCCGCTTCCGGGGCGTTGAGATTCTTGACGGACTCGGAGGTCAGCAAGCGCGGAGTCTCCCACCCCATGTCTCATAGGGGCTCGTCTGTCCGTGCTTGGCTGCCAGTGGAGCCGTCCCCTCAGCCGGAGACCGCCGGGGGAACTGCGCCGAGCATGTTCCAGGCCGCTGTTGTATCGCCTGAGCCATAGTTCTTTTGTGTCGCCTGAGCCGTAGTTCTTAAAGTGTGGTCTTTGGGTCACCGGCATCAGCATCATCCCACATACCCCTCTTTTATTCTAGTTGTAGAGCATCTACTCAGCCAGCCCTATGGTGGTCTTGGATGGTGTCTGCTCTGCTCTCTTGTTGTAGTCTCAAAGTTGTTGTGGTAGGCAACAATCAGGCTTCCGCCCTATGCCTCCATCTTGGTCCTCCTTTGTATAGTTAAGTCTTGATTGTTGTTGGTGTCACTGGGGGGGCTCTCTTTGTCTATAAAGGAAGAGTTGCTGTGCAGGAGACACGTTTATGGGCCGGGTCTTGGTGCAGCAAAGCTTTGGCGCTCACTGAATATTCCCATTGAATGTGTCCCTTATGCACGTGGTTGAAATCTGGTGTCATCTCCCACAGACCACTAGATGCCCTCGTTTCTGGGTCTCCAATGGGGTGTAGATCAGCTACTGCCTTAGGCACTCAGCAAGGATTACAGCAAAAACTGTAGTTTCTTCCTCCTGTCTGAGTGGCCCTGGAGCAGTCCGACTAGAACAGCAGTTCATCTGGTCCGCTGCCAGAGGGCAGGCCACCCACATGCATAAGCCGTTGCTTGGGGCGCAGGTGTGCCTGCAAGACTTGCGGGGCAGGTCTTCAAAACGTGCGGGGCGAGTCCCAGGGCGGGGCGGGGTCTCAGGGCGCCAACAGGCCATGGTGCGGCGAGCCGCGATGGCTGTGAGTCTGGTCCTTCTGCCTTCCACGTATCTAAGTCCCCTCGTTCCGCACTCCAGCGCAGCAAACACTGATTGCTGGGCGCACCTCCGCAAGAGTCCCGCCTCTCCCCGCAGGCATCTGGGTCTCCCGGGGTTCGCCAGAAGATGGATTTCAGGGTGATGGAGAGCTAATCTCCCCTAGGTTTGGAACAAAAGCCCCTTTCCCCCGCCACCAGCCAGACCCACGCGCCTCCACACCTCATCCCCTCCGATTTCGCTGGGTGCGAGGCAACAGAACAGCCTTTAACCTCCGCCGCCATCTTTTTCAAACTTCCCAATTTGTACTTCTTAATCCCTTAATTTCAGTCAACTCTACTGAAGTCTAGCGCCGCCGGGAGGTGCACGGAAAGGGCGCCCGGGCCTCCATCCGGTGCGCGGTGCGCGCGTCCCGCGGAACCAGGCGCACGAGGGCCGCGCGGCTGGGACGGGCGCTGGGCGGCCGCCGAGCTCCAGGCACCGCCATCGCCGCGTTCCGGACGTCGCCGCCGCGGCGTCCCCCCAATTTGTACTTCTTAATCCCTTGAATTCAGTCAACTCTACTGAAGTCTAGCGCCGCCGGGAGGTGCACGGAGAGGGCGCCCGGGCCTCCGTCCGGTGTGCGGGGCGCGCGGCCCGCGGCACCAGGCGCGGGGGCTGCGCGGCGGGGACGGGTGCTGGCAGGCCGCCGGGCTCCGGGCGCCGCCGCTGCGGCGGCGTCCCCAGCGTCCCGGGCCGGGCGGCCTGCGGGGGCGGCGGAGTTGCGAAAGTGAGTGAGTTTCCCAGGGTTTCGCCCGGAATGGGGTTCAGTGCAATCGGAGCCGGTGCTCAGCGCACTCCGGAGCCTTTATCTCCTTCCTGCCAGTGAACTCCCGCCAGGTCATCAGCCGCCCCCTCCTCCCCGCTTCCATCCTCCCCGCAGGCGCGTGTGCTTGTGTCTCCGCCCGTTTCTCCAACCTCAGGCTTTTACGGCTTCCCCGACTGTCCCCGTGGCCTTCTCCTTCCCCCCAGCTGTGGGCATTTCAGTCCACCAACTTTCCTGTGGTTCTGGACGATGTCCGTTCTGACCTCTAGTTGTATTTTTGAAATTGTTGTGCCCGGCTGCAGGTTAGGTGTTTAACCTATGCCGCCATCTTGGTTTCTCAACTTTATTATTTTTTTTCTGTCTGCATATATTAAAAACTCTGAACTTTATTATAAATGGTGTTTCTGTAGCTCCTACCTACTACTTCCCAATATATACATAAAAATACACCCATTCATTGAAAAAAAAAAAGAAATTAATGGCTTTGGAAGGGGATGGAAGAAATGTGGGAGGGAGACTTAACAGAAAATGCAGCCTTGGGAGTGTGCAACCTAAGATACTAGAATGACTGCCTTTCCTAATAGTTATTTAGATAAGGTTGACTTCCCATATAGAAACACATTTCCAGGGAGGATTGACCCCAGGTTGACCTCCATTTTTTACACCTTGAGCCTACACTTTGATCATCCAAGGAAATCCAGATCTCTCATAGACTTCAGTGGAGGGATCCGTGCATTTACATCAAAATAATTACAGCATTTACCTTAGCATTACATACACCCCTCCACCACACCCCATAGTGCTGGAAAGAAGGAGGAAGAGAGTGCACCACTAGCCCAGATACACACATTCAAAGGGGATGCAGAAACATACATAAAATGGTGTCTCAGGTCTAATGTAAAGTGAATTTTATTCCATTATGTAGTCCACTCAGAGATGGGAGATCTGGGCATACCTTTTTTCACAATTCCCCACACGCTTCCTCTTCCGCATTTTCACTGGTGTGTGTGTCTGTGTGTGTGTGTGTCTGTGTGTGTGTGTGTGTGTGTGTGTGTGTGTGTAGAGGAGCATGGCTAACCCCTGTCTATCAGAAGAAAAACCTCTTTCTCCTTGGACTGCCAGTCTCTCCTTGCCCTCCCCCAGACCGCTCTGTCCTTCCCTCCCCTCTGCTCCTCGCTCCAGATCCCATCCTTCGGGTTCAGCTCTGTGAGCTCCCTGCTGAAGGGGTGTCATCCTGGACAAGTCAAGGAGGGACAAGGGGAAGGAGACTGCACCATGGTCTGCCCTTAGGAAGCGGCATCTGCAAAATAAAAGAGCTTTCCTCAGTTCCCGGAGTGTCAATCCTGTGGGCAGGTCCTTTATGCTCTCTCCCTCCGTCCCACTACTGTTATTACTGCTACTACGGATGACTGTCCTTATAATTCCCTTTAGATCCATTCCAGTCACTGTGCCAAGTAATGTGCTTGTATTGTCTCCTTTAATTCTCACAGTTCCATAAAAGCAGGTTCTGTTACTGTTCTTGTTACACATATGACGATATTGGTGTTTAGAGGACGGAATTAACTTGCATGAGGCCACACAGCCGATAAAGGGCAGAGGTATAATAAGAGGATTATGAGTGAGTCTAAAACTGAGGCTTCCCAGATGTTGTGGGAAAAGAAGCTGGTTGGGGTTGGCCTCTGCAGATAAGATGTGTGAAATTGTTTTGTCGTGGTTAGCTTAAAGGAGAGCCAATTTCCCTGGCTTAAAACACTTCCTTGTCCCCTATTGTGCTTCGATGAAATCCAAACTCTTTCATCTCACTTACAAAGGCCTTCATGATTGGACCCCTGCTTCCTCTCCAGCTTCATCGCTCAACACTCCCTGCCCTGTACTCTGTGATCTAGCTAAATCTGGGCAAAATCTTCCTAGAAATCCTTTCCCTGGAGGGACTTGCTGAACTTCGAGGTTTTGTGTGTGTGTGCAGTGTAATCTTTAGCCCTCCCATCCAACAGAATGTAAACTCCTAGAAAACAAAGAACTCACTTGCCTTCCTTACATCCTTCTAGAATGTAAACTCCTAGAAAACAGAGAACTTACTTGCCTTCCTTAGATCCTTCTAGAATGTAAACTCCTAGAAAACAAAGAACTTACTTGCCTTCAGTGAATACACTCATTCATTACTGCCCATTGTCACTGAGGGTGCAATGGGGTGAGGAACAAACATGCGATGAGATACTCAGAGCTCTCTGAGTAACAGTCTGACACTGTCATTGATGGAGGAAGTGACCATTGCTAAAGCAGCACCTAACAGAGGCCTTTAACCCAGATGTGGAAGACTCAGGAGGAACGAATAATGGAGACTTCTAGGAAGAATTGGAGTTGGTCAGTAAAGAACAGCAGTGGCTGGGGACAGGGCAGGGCTCCAGGCTGAAGAATAGCACACAGCAAACTGGAGGTAGGAAGTGCTTGGCTGGCTGCAGAAGCTGAAGGAATTCTTGTGAGGCTGGAATTACCAGGGGAGACCTCTGGAGTATGGAGCAATGAGGCTGGAAAGGCAGGGAGGGGCAGAGCATGGAAGTTCTCAAGCCAGAGTCTGCCCAGTAGACAATGGGACAGTTTTAATATTAAAATGTCTTAAGCAGAGGAGTGAGGCGACCAGGTCAGCCTTTTTGTTCTCTATTTCTTTTGCAATTTTCTATAAGCTATCAAATACAAATCTCTTTGTGTGGACTTAAAGACACAGGTGCTTCACGTAGCTAGATTTCTCAAGGAAATTTAAATTTGTAAATTTTTTCCTCAGCTCTAGGTAGAAAGAGGCCTGAAGGTTGTATCCGTCCCAGTGGAAGAGTCAGGAGAGGCTGCCAGAACACGCAGCATCTGCCCTCAGGATACCATATTGCCCCGGAGATGAAAACAATCAGCCCTTTTGTGGTTAGGTTCAGTAAGGAAAGCTGCAGGAACCAAGGCAGGCCCTGAAGACACTGGGTAAAATAATGACCTTATTGAAGATGCTCTTTAATCAACCTTTTCAGTAGGGGTGCAGAAGAGCAGGAAGAGATCTGGGACCAGTATATTAATAACAACCGACACTTGTATAGAACTGATTATGTGCCAGGCACTGTCCTAAGGACCCTACATTAGTTCAGTTCATCATAACAGTGACCTGTGACAGAGGGACCTTCATTAACCTCAGTCTCCAGATAAAGAAACTGATGCACAGCGAGGTTAAATAACTTGCCCAGATCACCCAGCTGATGAGTAGCAATGCTGGGATTCAAGCCCTATACTTCCAGAGCCAACTATGCCCCTTAGACGCCCAACCCAGCTTGTAGCCTAGACAGCAGTTTCGAGGGAACTGGAGGCATTGCTACCCCCTCACTCCTCCCAGCCCAGCCACAGCCCTGGCATTAGTTCCCTGACATAGCTGCAGTAGAAGAGTTCTAATTACCTTCTAGAAGTGAGGCGATGGTCCCAGCTTTGGGACAACCCACATCCTGGGCTGGAGAAAAAGAAAAGCCTTTCCCAGTTTTATTGATAAATCCCTCACACCCCTCATTCCAGGTTCTCTTTCCAAATGTCACCTCCTCCTAGAAGCCGTCCCTGACTGCTTGTCTAAAACACACAAACATACACACACTACTCTTTGTTCCTTGACCCTGCTTTATTTTATTTCACAACACCTAGCACTAGCTGAATTTGTATGGTCTACCATTTACATAATTGGTTACTTTGTTCTTATCTGTTTCTCTTATTGAAATAGTATCATTATAGGAATAATATATATTTATGTGTATAGATTGTTACATATAAATTATATATATGTATATATATATAAATTATATATATGTGTGTATATATATATGTATATATATATGTGTGTGTGTATATATATATATATATATCCTACCTAATAAAATGGTAATATGCAAATAACCATCACTCCACTACGCCCACGATTGGGCCGGCGGGAGGCTGGGGGATGGGACTCGTGGTGGCCTATCCAGCTGTTGAGAGGTGCAGGGGGCGGGACTCGAGTCCCGCCCCCCACGCCTCTCAACGGCCAGATCGGCCACCGCTGAGGGGGGACTGATGGGGCCAAGGGGGGACCTATGGGGCTGGTGGGAGGCGCGGTGGGAGCGGCGGCGGTGCCCGGTCCTGCCCCTCAGCGTTTGCTGGTCGGAGCGGCTGCGGCCCGGGTCTCTCCTATCACTGAGGGACCTGAGCGGTGGCGGCGCGCCCCAATCGCGGATGGTGGCCTGGGGCCCGGCAGCTCCCACCCCACGCTGCAGCCGCCGCCGCCGCTGGAGTCCAAGCCCTCACCCTGAAAGAAGGCGGAAGGAAAACTGGTGCCAGTAGCCAGGTGAAGGAAGGTCTATTGCACGATTCTTTGTGCAAAGGGCCTCTCGTATATATATAAATGCCATCATAGCAGTGACTTGGTCTTTCACTATTGTAATCCTAGTTCCTTAGAACATTGTCTGACAACAAAAGGGGCCACTCAAGAAATATTTTTTCAGTTGATTAAGTAATTGAAAGGCAAGTAAAATTATATTGACCAACTTGCCAGCCTCACCTCTGCTGGGATTGCTTTTCATGGAAACCTGAGCCCTCTCCCTTCTCACCTCTTTTTCTCCTCCTTCCACTGCTGCAAGCTCTGCTGAGCACAAAAAAAAAAAAAACAAAGAAAATAAGCCATGAGATTTTTGTAGTTCCTCCTACTTAATGTTCCTCCACCCTCTGTCCTGTGAGTCTGTGCTGGTTTCCTCGGACCGGCTTCTTTCTCTGGAAGGAGAGGAGAGCCGTGTCTATCTTGGCTCTGACGGTTTCTGTGACATCCTGCATATCGCGGCGAAGTGACCACTAACACTTGGCAGACTGTCTTTCCTCGTGTAGTGAGCTCTGTGACTCCAGTGAACTCTGTCATCTGTAGTCTGTCCAGCTCATTGGTAGGAGTTTCTCTGACACTATAAGGAGACATGGAGAGGACACAAATGAGTGCAAACCCCACGTGAACGGAATTCTTCTGACCTTTGTGAGAACTCAAACTTGTGTGGGATCTGCCTGCGGGAAGACTCCATGTCCTATGTTGAAAGTAAGGCAACTTGCCTGGGCAGGAGGGGTCTCTGCTGCCTCCCCCTGCTGCCCACTTCAAATCCAGCTCTCTGTCAGCTGCCTTCTCACTTTCATCCCAAAAAAAACCACAGGAGGCAAAACAAGGTAAGAAAGGTTAGCCAGCTGGACTTTGGCCATAAAAGGAAATCCAGTGCAAAGTTCTAAAATAAGGGAGGCATGCTTTTCAAATTGTCCTTGTTTTTCTCATTCTGAACTCTCCTACAACCAATTTTGCTCACTTAAAGCAGAAAAACAGCAGGGCGCATTATCTTCGCGTAACTACGGAAACAAAAAAGATGGTCCCTAGAAGAAAAGCATCCCAACAGAAGAATCTAACTTGGAGATGTTTCTTCAAGAACAGTCAACATCTGAGCATTCGGAAATGATAGCCAAGCCTGGGCTGGGTAGCTCAGTTGGTTAGAGCATTGACCCCATATGCTAAGGTTGCTGGTTCCATCTTCAGTCAGGGCCCATACAAGAAACAACTAACAAATGCAAAATAAGTAGAACAACAAATCTCTCTCCTCTCTCTCCCTCCCTCCCTCTCTCTCTCTCTTAAATCAATAAAAAAATGTTTAAGAACTCATAGTTAATATTCAGTAACATGTCCAAATAATTACCTATAACACATGCTATTTCTGGGTTTCTATAAAACACTCACCATTTTAGGCAAATAAAGTGTTAAGTTACATTTTTATTTCTATCTGAAATGTCTTAGGCCAGAATTAACTCATTTATTCCCTCAGGTCATCACTTCAAATTCTTATTGTGTACTTGAAGAATTTATTTTATTTGATTACCTATGTTTCAAAAGATATTCTTAAGTATTGAAGACATTTGGTCATGTTGCCTTTCAATTTTATTTTTCTTCATCCACAAAATTCCCTTTTTTTCCATAATAAGCTTCTCCTCACCACCAATATTTACTGGTCACCACTGCACACAGCAGCATGCTGAGCACCTTCATCTGGAACGCCAGCTGTTCGGGCCAGTGCGCCACGGGAGCTTCAGTGTGAAGTGTTGGGTTTACTTGGTTCGTGTCTCAAAATAGCTTCTTCCTATTCATTTTATCACACGCCTGGATTCTTCCCGAAGTTTTAGCATGTTTCTAGTCTGGAATCCTTTTTCCATTTCCACAGCTTTTTAAAATAATGCAACGGGGACTACATTAAGAAATATTTAAATTGTCAACATCCTTTTAAAATGTATATCTCCAAAATGAAGTAAATGTTAAGTAATCATATTCATTCAAATCCAAAATATAGAAGTTTTTTCACATTACATCTTTGAAATATCAACATTCCATGAAAATATTTTTGTCTGAGAACTTACACACCTGGGACTAATTTAGATATAGCAGTAACTTTCAGCTTTTCTCCTAAACTCATAGAGTCTAGGCATGGAACTAGCAATCTAGCTCCATGTCAAGACAAAACAGAATAATCTTATTGTTCAATCCCAGATTTTTTTCATCCTGAATATCATTTGCCAGCAAGATGTGAAAAGGGGAAGGATGCAAGCCATGCTGAGGGTTGCAATATATCTTTCTTTTACAACCAAGTGATGCAAATATATGACTTCTGATTCACCTGCCACCCTAATTTCTGGCACATACCCTATGCCAGCTGCTCACTGCTGATTTTGGTAAGTGTATTGATGAGCTTTGTATTCCCAGAGTTGAGGATGCAATATGGCTCCAGCAGCAAAGGTATCTGGGAAATGCTGGACTCAACTCTCTGTAGGCTTGACTGACTGGAATGCCACTGAAGATAAATGTCAAACCCCCAGGAAGGAGGTTAATGAATGTATAGAGTGTGATAACTGCATGATATTATCTTTTAACTTAGAAATGCATTATTCTTTGTGATGGTCTCCATGGCTACCCACCACAAGGTTTTACTCTTAACTCCCTATAAAAAGAGACTGTCCTGGGAGGGTGTGGATTCTTCCTGGCCTGCCACCACTGAGAGCAGCTGCTTTGTCCCTGTATGTAAGTTTGTCCTCTTAAAGCTCTTATGAATTTGAATAAGGCTACATGGCAGTTCTCTGGAATCAATCCTGAATTCAGACTTTTGGGGCTTTCCCCCAACAGAAGGATATGCAGAAATATGAATGACTGCCTAACCACACTTTACATATGGCCTCTTCAAAAATCTGATCGGTAAAGTTTTAAAAACTAATGATTATAGACCAACCCTTTTGAAAATAAAATTGCTTCAAGTTTTGGCAGGAGGAAGGTATTTTAAATAAGGAAAAAGAAAACTAAGGATGATGACAGACAAAACAAGAGATTTTGTGCTTGCCATGTTTAAAACAAGTTTGATTTTATCCTTTTGTACTACTTGAGATTCTTTTTTATCATATTCATGTATTACCAGGTTAAAAAAATAACTAAAACATTTTAAATTGATCATTTGTCTTAATTGTTTTGTTCAAGGGTTAGCAAAATGGAGCACATGTCAAAAATAGCCAATAAGCCGAAACCAGTTTGGCTCAGTGGATAGAGCATCGGTCTGCGGACAGAAAGGTCCCAGGTTCGATTCCGGTCAAGGGCATGTACATTGGTTGTGGGCACGTCCCCAGTGGGGGATGTGCAGGAGGCAGCTAGTCGATGTTTCTCTCTCATCGATGTTTCTAGCTCTCTATTCCTCTCCCTTCCTCTCTGTAAAAAAGCAATGAAATATATATTTTTAAAAATAGCCAATAAGATGATGCTACTGGTGCATTCGAGGCCAGCACTGACTTGGTTGTGAGATCTAAGTGTTTCACTGGAAACCTCCCTTGAGATATCTTGTTCATACCCTCCCATTCTCCCAGACACCCCATCCCCCACAGTCCTCAGTCTCCAGCCCAGATCTCCTTGTAACTCTCAGCTGTCAACTAATCCCTGTTAAGGTGCTCTATTTTTTAAATATGTAAACATAGTTTGAAAGCAATGGTCAACTCAGAGCCCTCTTTAAATGGATATAATGAGGGGGTGTGCCCTGGTTGAGGAGGCTTTCAAGCCCCTCCTTAGTCTCATATTGTGTGATTCAAAAGCATGGCAAGGAAAGTGAGTAGACTTCTTTGTGTGTCAAAATAGAACAGACAATATATAGAATTTGTTTAATTAGTCAACAGCATGCTATGTGTCAGTTTAGAAGTCAAGGCTACTAAATAGATAGATGATAGATAGATAGATAGATAGATAGATAGATAGATAAGGCAAGGTCCCATGCTAGAGAAGTTCATATGCTCATGTGGAAGTAGACACATAAATATATCATTGCAGGTCCATAGGATAATGGCTAAAATGGAGGTATGTACAAAATGCCATGGAATCCCCAAAGAGGTTGTGTCCTTGAAGGATTTTAAACAGGAAATCCATGTAGTCATAAATACCTCTCTGGCAGCACCATGGAAGAGCAGAAACCAGCAGACCAGAGGGGATGCTCTGACACAGGCCAGACCTGAGCAGATGAGGAGGGGAGGTAATGCAGGGTAAGTGAAAACAGGCAGACAGGGAACCGATCCTCCCAGGCGTAAGTTATCTCAATAACAGATCAGATAATGCTCACCCTAGATGGCAAAAAAAAGTTTGTCAACCGCTGGTGGCTAATCCCCCAAATGGAAGCATTTGTATTGTATGCGTGTCCTTGTATATTGTTCACCACTGTTCTTTCAAGTGTGTACTTGAAAAAGCATGAAAAAAAGTTATTTTAATACACTCTTGTATTTGCAGTCTGTGTTCTGATCTGTGGCCATAAACATACTATAGTATTCATTTAGAAACACTATTGGCTGATCATAACAGTGTTTTTACCTGCTGTCTTGAATGCTTAATAAGTCATCAGAATGGATTGAAAGGGGTCTCAGAAACAGGGTTTCTAGGTTCTACTTCCTGCTCCACCTCTAACAAAGTCTGAGATGTCAAACTACTCAGTTATCCCCTCCAAGCCCTGGTTTTCCCATCGATGAAATAATCTAGGGCCCCTCGCAGTCCTAACCTGCTGTGTCATACATGTTTCTTCTCCTTTGCCTGGTGGAAATGGCTGATGCAGTAAGTGTGCCCTCCGTCTGCTCACTTCCCTACCTCTACTATTGTGTGTAAGATTGTTAGTGAACTCTGTGTTCAAGAATGATTCATAGTTACTGTTCATGAAACTCTTCAATAATTTAGCTATTATAACTGCAGAAAGCACAACACTTCATCATAAAAAAGTTAGTTAATATCTCCATTCTTCAAAATATTTTCTTTATGTCCACACATACTCTTATCAGTCTCAAAGTAAAAAGAAAAATCATTTAATCAATCAGACATCTAATTATGTACTGACTAATATTTAGATTTTGTTTTTAAAGGAAACAAAAATAATAAAGACAATGAAAAATAATCATTTTTCAAAGGACTATGAGAAGCAATGACTCAAATAATGCTACCCATCCCAAAAAATGAATTTATATGCAGGCCTACCTCATCTTATTGTACTTCAATGTATTGATCTTCCCAGACATTGCTTTTTTGTGTGTGTGCTTTTTTTATTTTTTACAAATTGCAGGCACTCCCAGCATGAAGTAAGTCTCTTGGCACCATTTTTCCAATATGCTCAGACAATGTTTAGCATTTTTAGCAATAGAGTATTTTTTTAGTTAAAGTATGTACATTTTTAAAGAAATAATGCTATTTCACACTTAATAGACTGCAGTATAGTGTAATCATAACTTTTATATCCACTGGTAAACCAAGAAATTTGTATGGCTTGCTTTATTGCAATTATCCACTTTATTGTGATGGTCTGGAACCCAACATGCAATATCTTCAAGGTATGCCTGCATAAGAAAATTTTCTTTAACATGATAAAAAGCAAGAAGGATGCTGGTATTAACACATACCTCCCCTACTCAAACACACCTGGCTTTATAAAGGAAATCTAGTACATGAACATTATTATTTCCCAAACTCCATCCCAAGGCTTAGAAACATGATAGAAAACTTTCCCCCTTTTCTATTTATGTTTTCAGTGATGATTTTAAACTCCTTAGCTAATTAAACTAACATGAAAATGTCAGGTTCCACTTTAGGTTTATAATCTTTATGTGAAATTAAACCAGTTCTTCTTTTCCTTTATGGTATTTGGTTTCTCAGGTTTACTTCCTATATCCAAAAAAATTTTTTTAAAGCTAAATAAAAACTAAATTTCAACAATATTATAGACATTTCCCCCTCCCTCCCTGTAACATAGTGTTCACCAAGACTGTGGATTTTAGAGGAAATGTCCTATCATTTACTTTTTCCTTGGTTTTGGGTGAGCAATTAGCTTTCACTCTATTTATTTTGCCTTTTCCTAATTCAGCTAAATAACCAGGAAACATGGAAAGAGGCTGTTTTCTTCTTGAGTAATTAAATAGAACAATGAAGAGAATTTTTAAGCTTTCTGGCTCCAATTCTGAATGCAGAAGGAAAGGGTCTTGCAGGATCCAAAGTAGACGAGGAATTGTTTTTGGCTTAGAAATTATTATTTTTATGCTGGAAATGGTTCAATATAACAACTTCCCTTCAATATTATCATTGAATTTAGATAAAGAGAGAAGGGGAAAATCACGTAGAACATGTACATGAACAACTGGGAATGTTGCCTCTCATTGTTTGAAATGTGACATTCATTCTCATATAGAAGCCCATTTTTTTTTTTTAATTGGAAGGGATTCTGAAAGGACATACAGTAGCACTTTGCAAACCACTGGACCCAAAAATCTGGTCAAGATCTGACATCAGTTTTTAGAAAGTACAGAGAGAGAGGAGTAAGGTGAACAACCTGGGACACAATCAATAGCAAAATCCAAACTGTGGGAAACTCTATAGAAAAAGCCAGCCAGTTTTTTAAGAGGGGGAAAATAAATGGGAGAAGGAATTCATATTTTAAAAGACATTTAAGAGACATACCAACAATTGCAATTTGAGTATTTTATTTTAGATCATGATTCAAATAAACCATAAAAATGTTGAAACATTGTGAAAATTTGTACCCTCACTGATTATTTTATTATTAAGGACTATTAGTTATTTTTGTGTGAGACCATGGTATTGACATTATTTAAAAGAAAGAATTCTTATCTTTCAGATTAATACCCTAGAATGACAAGATATGCTTCAAAGAATCTGGGGGAGAAGGAGTGTGTAGACAGATAGGTATGTGTGATTCAAAAGGGGCCATAAATTAATAAGAAATGTTAAAACCAAATAAGACCATCAAAGTTCATTATTCTACTCTCTTTATTTTTTTACTAGAGGCCCTGCACCCTCTCCAATCTGGGACCCAGTGGGATCGGGCCTAAACAGGCAGTCGGACATCCATCTCACAATCCAGGACTGCTGGATCCCAACCGCTCTTCTGCCTGCCAGCCTGATCACCCTCTAACCACTCCCCTGCCAGCCTGATCGACGCCTAACTGCTCCCCTGCCAGCCCGATTGTCCCTAACTGCCCTCCCCTGCTGGCCTGGTCGCCCCTAACTGTCTTCCCCTGCAGGCCTGGTTGCCCCCAACTGCCCTCCCCTGCTGGCCAGGTCACCCCTAACTTCCCTCCCTTGCCAGCCTGGTTGCCCCTAAATGCCCTTCCCCTGCAGACCTGGTACCCCCCGACTGCCCTCCCCTGCAGGCCTGGTTGCTCCCAACTGCCCTCCCCTGCAGGCCTGGTCTCTCCCAACTGCCCTCCACTGCTGGCCTGATCACCCACAACTGCCCACCTCTGCCAGCCATCTTTTGGCAGCCATCTTGTGTCCACATGGGGACAGCCATCTTGTGTGTTGGAGTGATGGTCAATTTGCATATTACCTTTTTATTAGATAGGATATGTTTGAAATTTTCAATAACAAAAAGTTTTAAAAATGGATGGGTGGTGGATTGACAGATGGTCTTGAAAGGATGATGAACAGCCCAAGTTCTCAAACCCAGAGATTTGAAGTCAAATAGAATAAGTGCACACCTACACCCCTACCGTTCCACTCCATGGTATTTAGACGACTGAAGTTCTGGGAGGCTGAATTACACTCTAAAAGGTTTTTAAACTCATAGTCTATTGCCTTCTAATATTTACAAATTATTGATGCCTATGAGAAATAACACAAGCTACATTTAATGAGGAAATGGGAAGATAAACTGGCTGCAATGACTATAGATATTGCTTTGTTGTTCTTATGAAATATCTAAGGCACATGAAATAAATAGGTTTATAGGAATATCTCACACATAAACTACAATGTGTGTTGTTGAAAACTGGAAGTGATAAAAATACCCATCAGTGGAAGAATGGTTTAAACAAAGTGTGGAGAATGCACTCAATGTGCAAATGTGAAAATGAATAAACTAGACATAAACGTGTATACTTTTCCAAAACATAACGTGGAACAGAAAAAAAAAAGGAAGTACTAAAGAACAAAATCAGTAGGATAGATGACAAAGACACGACCAGAAAAATTGAACTCTAAATACTGGGGAGGAAGTGCAAATGGAAATAATACATAGGGTGTTCAAGTGTAACCGTGGTCTTTTCTGTCTAAAGCTGAGTGGTATGTGCAGGTATGTTTGTTAGATTATCTGCCCTTTTTTGTATCCCTGAAAATTTAATAATAAGGCAAAAGAAAAAATTGAACAAAATGCCTATTAGCCAGCTCCAGTGACGGGCCTGGGTGGCAGGAAAGACGGTGCCGACAGCCAGCTTGTCACTCATTCTTTCGCTCATCAGATAGTTTATCTTATTTTTTAGAGTGTTAGTGATATTTTAAAAATTGAAAGCCGTTTTCTGAGAGGCAAAACTCAATTTTCAGAGTAACATGATTTCCCTGGACTTTGTTATTTTATGTGTAGAAAAAATAGTAAAGAACTTGTGAGGGGATTAATCTACCCATCTAAATGTTAAGACCTGGAGAGAAAATATTAGCAGAATACCTTCAGAATCTCAGATGTGAGGTATTAAAGATAAATGTCCAAGGAAGGATGTTTAGACAATACCTCTATTTACTTAATGCACAGAATTTTTAAAGGATTTGAAAAAAAGAAGATTTAGAATCTTAGTTCGTACCTAGTTAGAACTAGGTGAAGAGCTCGGGTGTTCCTCTCAACCCCTGTTCTAAGAAGATTGTAAGTTTCTGATGGGTGTCCCAGAGAGCAATTCTGAAAACTGACCAAAAAGACAGTGTAGCAGCGCCATCTATTGAGCCCGCAATAACTTTACACAGAAACTTGGGAAATGTCCCAAGGTAAAGAAAAGGTAGGCTGAAGTGAAGCATAACAAATAAAAGCACAAAGCCTCAGAAAAACATCTATAAATGACATATTTATTTTATACCTTAACACTAATTAAAGTAGTAAAGTGGAACATGTAACAGCAATGCTGTAAAAGTATTTCAAATGGTGAGGTTTTGTTTTGTTATTTACAAACTAGTGGCCCGGTGCATGAAATTCATGCACAGGGGAGGTGTCCCTCAGCCCGGCCTGCACCCTCTCCAATCTGGGACCCCTTGGGGGATGTCCAACTAAACCGGCAGTCAGACATCCCTCTCACAATCCAGGACCTCTGGCTCCTAACCTCTCACCTGCCTGCCTGCCTGATTGGCCCTAACTGCTTCTGCCTGCCAGCCTGATCGCCCCTTAACTGCTCCCCTGCTGGCTTGATTGCCCCTACCCACCTCTGCCTTGGCCCTGCACCTGGGACCCAGGATTCCCTCCTCTAGCTGGCCACAGGCACCCAGGACCTGGGCTTCCCTCCCTCTGGCCAACCACAGGCACCAGGATCCGGGCTGGCTTTGCCTGAGCCAGCTGCAGCCACACGGACAGTGGGCAGGTGGCTTTGCCCAGGCCGCAGGTGCTGGCACCTAGGACCATGGGGCAGGCAGATTCTCTGGCTGGCTGCAGCCTAGGACCGTGGGGCGGGCGGCTTCTCCGTCTCCCGGGCCGCGGTCAGCCACAGGCACTGGTGCCTGGGACCGCTGGCAGGCAGCTTTGCCTGGGCCTGGTTTTGTAAGAAAGGACGTAAGGATGGTCGTCCGGAAGACGTCTGGTCTAATTAGCATATTACCCTTTTATTAGTATAGATCCTGGTGTGTTTTTTCTCACCATCATTAACCATAATAACTGTTGCCTATATAGTAAAGTTCTATTCCTGCTAAGTCTAGAAGCAGCCTCAGAATCCTTCTCACCATTCATCTTAAGTCTGATGCTTAGTTGATCAGAATTAATACCTGAGGTGAAGCCTCTTACTGCCAATGTATCCCAGAATGTATGGCATCCTCTCTGCATTATGATCCAGCTAATAATACATTGAATCATGTTGATTGAGGTCATTTTCCCCCTTTCAGTTTCTAGTAGTAGATTACCATCTACTGCATAGGAAGCAAAATTGACTGTCTCCATATAAGCAAATATCTCCAAAATAAGATATTTTTCTCATCAATAAAATTTCATTCTTTCAGCATAAGTAGAGTAATTTTGTCAACAATGTATTGAGGTAGTAACAGTTTATAACAAATTGAGTGAATTATTGTTTCAGGTACTATGCTGTGTCATACACAGATTTAATTTTATCTTTGCAACAACTCTATATAGTAGATACTATAATTACACAGATGAGAACACTGAGGTATAGAGAGATCAGGTAACTTGACCAGTAAAACCTGAAAGTGGCTGAGTCTCGTTTCAAATCCATGAGCCATGCCCTTTAACCATTATACTCCACTCAGCATTGTACTGGAGCCTGCTCTTACTGGATCACAAATTTTCAGAAATTTTGCAAGCTGGTTGCTAAACATGGTCATTATTAAAAATTAAAGTATATAATCTTAAAAGTGAATAAATTACATTAAAACCAAAGGTAATACATACTCTACCTAATTCATCACTCCTCAATTATTTACTACACTGTACTGTTCTGACTCCTGACATTATTTATACCTTTTGGGTCTTTCTGGTGGAATATAATAGTGTATTACTGCATGTTTCTCTTCAGCTCTGCATTTAGTGGCATCACATTAGCTGCCGAAATCAGCCATGGAGGGAGAATTTATGCCACAGAAATTGGCCGATACTATAAATCAGGGTTTTGTTTTCTTTGATTGAGAGCCAGTTGTTAAACATTTACCAGCACAACACTGACCACATTGGTGGCGGTGGTCTTGTCAGAATGTGTTATATTATGCAGATGAAAATCTATTTAAACAGACTTGGTATAGATATTTTCAAAGATAGAAGAATTGTCCCTGTCAACTATTTTAGTTGATTCATATCTTCACTGATTGTCATCATTGCAAAGTTTTCAGTCCCCCACATGGATTGCTGGATATAATATGTCTTGCCCTGTCCCTGTCCCCTCCCTTTCTAGCTTTTGTTACCTTAAGGACTCTAGTTTTCCATGTATATGTTTAAGTACCAACCTTACCTGCTTAAAAATGTAAGCTTTTAACACTGCTCTCTCTGTTCCCTATCCTACAGATGAAAAGTGGAGTTGGGTTGGGGCAGCAGAGAGAAATTCAGAAGGGGAATATTGGAGTAATGACTGCAGTGGGAGAAGAGGGAACCTATCTCCCAGGCCACAGGTGCTGGCACCCGGGACCACAGGGCTGGTGGCTTCTCAGGCTGGCTGTGGCCTGGGACCTCAGGGCACGTGGCTTCTTCGTCTCCCGGGCCGCAGCCAGCCTCATGCACTGGTGCCAGGGACCGCTGCCAGGTGGCTTCACCTGGCTGGTTTTGTCAGGAAGGACGTCTGGATGGTCGTCCGGAAGGTCTCCCGGTCTAATTAGCATACTACCCTTTTATTAGTATAGATTACTGTACTATACTATTACATTAAGATGTCTTTGATTTCTGAACGGTGTGGCATAAAGTGAGATTTGAGGTGCTAGGGAGAGGTGTGCTGGGAAAGACTTAACAATCAGCCTTGGGGGAGAGGGCCAGGGAGGAGCCCTAGTGTTAGCGTTTGCCTAGGTCTCTGGTGTGAATTCTCCCAATGCGGCTGGTTTCAAGGTGGTGCCCTCTGAACAGCAAGTCATTGGCTCTGGGAAGCTGCTGTAAGGCTCAGGCTCCAGGTCACCACCGGGTCCTAACTTTGCCACTGAGTGGATATGGAAATGCAAATCTGTTACTTCTTCAAACATTACTTTTTCTATGTCTGAAAAGGAGGGCAAGTCATTCCTAAGATGTTTTTCATCTTAAATTATAAAATTCTAAAGAAAGGGAAGGTTTGCTCAGTAGATGAAGACGGGGGAGCAGCAGCAGCACTTGAGGTTAAGCTCTCTGTGAGGTTCCCTCTTCCCGGTGCCTGAGCCACGTTTGGAAAGTATTCTTGTCTCTGCGGAGAGGATAACAGAGGCTGTTCTATTTTCTCCCATTCTGTGGGTTGTCTTTCCACTCTTTTGACAGTGTCTTTTAATTAAGGTGACCAGATGTCCCATTTTTGGCGCGACAGTCCCGATTTTTAACAATTTGTCCCACGGCGTTTTTAAAAAGTCCTGATTTTTGGAAAGAATGCACGACAAGCTAGGGAATGGCGGGAGAACGGGAAGGGAATATACGGTTTTCGGCGGCCATGTGGCTATTTAGCCAGGATATAAGTTTTATATTATTTTTGTTAATTTTATAATGTTAAACTTTAATAATAACAAATAATTGTTGAGAACTGATTATTGAGAACTGCTTATCAAAGTTCGCATTGTTGATCAGTTGTTAGAATTCGACCACCATTGTTTGGACTTAATGAACAATGGCACTTTTTGGGATTGGCAACGACGAAAACATTTTGTAACTGTCTCTCAGACGATACACATCGTACTGCGTGCTAGTAAGCTAGTTAAACAAGTGATGTCATTACAAATCAGCTATTTAGATAATTTAGGTAAGTAATTTATTTATTTCATAAATACATAAATTTTCTTGAATTTAGCAGACAGTACTCATATTATTTATATTTTATAGTGGCGGCAAAAAGTCTAGTGCTGGCCTTGAAAGTGACACGACTTACATTATGGCAAATTCAGAGGAAAAATAATACAAGTTAGTATTGTTATTATTTAGAAAGAAATATAGGATTAAAATAATTTTTAAAATATAGTTACTTTATAACAATCAAATTAATTTAATTTATAAACTAACAATAAAATATGTTCATGTAATTATGTACCTACTTACTGTGTTTTTAAGCAATATCCTATCTAATAATAGAGTAACATGTAAATTACCATCACTCCGCTACGCCCACGATTGGGCGGCGGGAGGCTGAGGGGTGGGACTCGGGGTGGCCTATTCAGCCACTGAGAGGCACGGATCTGCTGCCACTGAGGGGGGCTACCCTGCTATTGGGAGTTTCTGTTCATACAAACTTATTTATTTGGATTTTTTTATATTTCAAATTATTGATACATTCAAAGAGTATAAAAAGAGCTGCTGCCGATGCTAACCGTGTCAAGTCACACTCGACATCCGAGTGCAAAAGGTTAAAGGCTGCAAGAGAGAGACAGAAAGTTACCTATAAGGATCTCTCATTAGACTATCAGCTGATTTCTCAACAGAAACACATCAGGCCAAAAGGGAGTGGCATGAAGTATACAAAGTAATGAAAACTAAGGAACTGAATCCAAGAATACTCTATCCAGCAAGTCTATCATTCAAAATTGAAGGTGAAATCAGGAGCTTCATAGACAGAAAGAGCTAAAAGAGTTTATTGCCACCAAACCAGCAATGCAAGAAATGCTAAAGGGACTGTTGTAGAAGAAGAAATAAATAGAGAGGTAGGAACATAGCATAAAGAATAAAAATGGCAGCAAACAAGTACCTATTAATAATAACCTTATATGTAAATGGCTTAAATGCTCCAATAAAAAGACTTAGGGTAACTGAATGGATAAGAAAACGTAACCCATATATATCCTGTCTACAAAAGACCCACCTCAGAACAAAAGACTCAGACAGAATGAAGTGAAGGGATGGAAAAAAATTTTCCAGGCAAATGGGAAAAAAGAAAGCAGGGGTACCAATATTCATATCTGACAAAATAGACTTCAAAGAGAATGCCATGACAAGAAATAATGAAGGCCACTTCATAATACTAAAGGGATTGATACAATAAGAGGATATAATTCTGGTAAACATATATGCACCCAATACAGAAACATCCAAATATATTTTTAAAATTTTGGAGATTTTAAGGGAGAGATCAACAGCAATACAATCATGGTAGGGGACTTTAACACCCCACTGACATCACTGGATAGATCTTCTACACACACACACACACAAAAAAAAATTATGAGGAAACAGCAATCCTAAACAACACACTAGATCAGATGGAATTAAATAACATTTTCTGAACATTTCACTGCACAACTACAGAATATACATTCTTCTCAAATACACATGGAACATTTTCAAAAATAGACCACATGTTAGGACACAAACTAAGTCTCTACAAGTTCAAGAAGATTGAAATCATATCAAGCATCTTCTCAGATCACAATAGCATGCAATTAGAAATCAACTACAATAAAAACACTCAAAAGCATTCAAACATGTGGAAGCTAAATAGCATGTTATTGGACAATGAATGGGTTACCAAAGATATAAAAAAAGAAATTAAAAAAAAATCCTAGAAACAAATGAAAATGAACACACAACAACCCAAAATCTATGGGACACAGTGGAAGCAGTCCTGAAAGGGAAGTTCATAGCATTACAGGCCTACTTCAAAAAAAAGGAAAGAAAAACTTATAATGAACTATCTAACAACTTAGAGAATTAGAAAGACAATAAGAAAAGCTGAGAGTAAATAGAAAAAAAGGAGATAATAAAGATCAGAGCAGAAATAAATGACATAGAAACTAAAATAAAAAAAAAAAATACAAAAGATCACTGAAACCAAGAGCTGGTTCCTTGAAAAGATAAACAAGTTTGATAACTCATCAAGAAACAAAGAGAGAGGACCCAAATAAAATCAGAAACAAAAGAGGTGAAATAACAACGGGCCCCACAGAAATACAAAGGATCATTAAAAAAATCCTGTGAATAACTATGTTCCAACAAACTGGACAACATTGACAAAATGGATATATTCCCAAAATATACAATCTTTCAAAACTCAATAGAGGAAGAATCAGAAAACCTGAATAGGCTAAATAACTACTGATGAAACTGAAGCAGTATTCAAAAACTCCCAGCAAACAAAAGCCCCGGTCTAGATGGCTTCAGAGGGGAGTTTTACCAAACACACAAAGAAGAATTAACACCTATCCTCCTCAAACTACTCCAAAAAATTCAAGAGAAAGAAACACTTTCTAACTCCTTCTATGAAGCCAGCATTACCCTGATTCCAAAACCAGATAAAGATACTACATAGAAAGAGAATTATAGGCCAATATCCCTGATGAACATAGATGCTAAAATCCTCAACAAAATATTAGTGAATCAAATCAGCAATACATTAAAAAGATCATACACCATGGCTGGATTGATTCCAGCCATGCAAGGCTGGTACAATATTCATAAATCAAGAAATGTGATACATCACATAAACATATTGCAAGACAAAAATCACATGATTATATCAATTGATGCAGAAAAAGCATTTGACAAAATCCATAACTCTTTTTAATTAAAAACTCTTAGCAAAGTGAGAATAGAGGGATCATACCTCAACATAATAAAATCCAATATCATACTCAATGGGCAAAAACTAAAATAATTTCCTCTAAGAACAGGAACAAGACAGGGATGCCCCACTTTCACCACTCTTGTTCAACATAGTACTGGAAGTCCTAGTCATAGAGATGAGACAAGGAGAAAAAATAAAAGGCATCTAAATTGGAGAGAAGAGATTAAAACTCTCATTATTCACAGATGACATGATGTTACACAGAGAAAAGCCCACAGACTCCACCAAAAAACTACTAGATTTAATAAATGAATTTGGCAATGTAGCAGGATAAAAAATTAACACCCAGAAATCTATGGCATTTTTATACACCAATAATGAACTCTCAGAAAGAGAAACTAAAATATAATCCCAATTACCATAGCAACAAAAAATTAAGATACTTAGGAATAAATTTAACCAAGGAAGTAAAAGACCTGTACTAGCAAAACTACAGGATGTTGAAAAAAGAGATAGAGGAAGATACACACAAGTGGAAGAATATACCGTGTTCATGAATTGGGTAGAATTAACATTAAAATGTCCATGGTACACAAAGCAATCTATAGATTCAATGCAATCCTTATTAAAATACCAATGGCATATTTTACAGAACTAGAACAAACTCTCCAAAAATGTATATGGAACCAAAAAAAGACCCCAAATAGCTTCAGCAATCTTGAGAAAGAAGAACAAAATTAGAGGAATCACAATGCCTGATATCAAGTTATACTACAACTAGAGGCCCGGTGCATGAAATTCGTGCATGGGGGGAGGGGGTCCCCTCAGCCCAGCCTGCACCCTCTCCAATCCAGGACCCTTTGGGGGATGTCCGACTGCAGGTTTCGGCCCAATCCCAGGGATCGGGCTGAAACTGGCAGTTGGACATCCCTCTCACAATCCGGGACTGCTGGCTCCTAACTGCTAACTTGCCTGCCAGCCTGATTGCGCCTAACTGCCCCCCCTACCCACCTGGTTGCCCCCAACTGCCCCCACCCACCCACCTGGTTGCCCCCAACTGCCCCCCTCAGCTGGCCTGGTCTCCCCCAACTGCCTCCCCTGCTGGCCTAGTTGCCCCTCTGCTGGCCTAGTTGCCCCTCACTGCCCCCCCCTGCCAGCCTGGTCACCCCCAACTGCCCACCCCCATCTGCCCTGGTCACCCCCAACTGCCCCCTCCCCGCTGTCCTGGTCGCCCCTCACTACCCCCCTCTGCTGGCCTGGCCACCCCTCACTGCCCCACTCTGCCAGCCTGGTCGACCCTCACTGTCCCCCCTGCTGGCCTAGTTGCCCCACGCAGCCTGCTGGTCAGTCGTTTGGTTGTCCCTCACTAACCCCCCTGCCAGCCTTGTCGCCCCACACAGCCTGCTGTTCGGTTGTTACTGTGAGGGCGTTGTGACCAATTTGCATATTAGCCTTTTATTAGTATAGATGTCACTGTACTCCAAACAGCCTGGTACTGGCACAAGAACAGGCATATATATCAATGGAACAGAACACAGAACCAGAAATTGACCCAAGCTATTATGCTCAATTAATATTTGACAAAAGGAGGCAAGAGCATACAATGGAATCAAGACAGTCTCTTCAATAAATGGTGTTGGGAAAATTGGACAGGTACATGCAAAAAAAAAACCAAAAAACAAAGAAACTAGACCACCAACTTACAACATACACAAGAATAAATCAAAATGGATAAAAGACTTAAATGTAAGTCATGAAACAATAAAAATCTTAGAAGAAACCATAGGCAGCAAAATCTCAGACATCTCTCGTAGCAATATGCTTACTGATGCAGCTACTAAAGCAAAGAAAACTAAGGAGAAAATAAACAAATGGACTACATCAAAATAAAACTTCTGCACAGCAAAAGAAACCATCATCAAAATTAATAAGAGAGCTCACTGCATGGGAGAACATTTGCCAATGATACATACAATAAAATATTAATCTCCAAAAAATATATATATAGGGACTTCATACAACTTAACCAGAGGAAGACAAACAATCCAGTTAAAAAATGGGCAAAGGACCTAAATAGACATTTCTCTGAAGTGGACATACAGATGGCCAAGAGACATATGAAAAAATGCTCAAGGTCACTGATCATTTGAGAGATGCAAATCAAAATGACAACGAGATATCACCTCACACCTGTCAGAATGGCTATCATCAACAAATCAACAAACGACAAGTGTTGGTGAGGATGCAGAGAAAAAGGAACCCTCATGCACTGCTGGTGGGAATGCAGACTGGTGCAGCCACTGTGGAGAACAGTATGGAGTTTCCTCAAAAAACTAAAAATGGAACTCCCATTTGACCCAGTGATCCCACTTCTAGGACTATATCCTAAGAAACCAGAAACACCAATCTAAAAGAATACATGCACCCCTATGTTCATAGCAGCACAATTCACCACAGCTAAGATTTGGAAACAACCCAAGTGCCCATCAGCAGATGAGTGGATTAAAAAACTGTGGTACATCTACACAATGGAATACTACACAGCTGTAAAAGAAGAAAGAACTATTGCCATTTGCAACAACATGGATGGACCTGGAGAGTATTTGCGGCCAGCAGCCCTGCTGCCTTTCAAGGCTGGGTGTTACTAGGGACTGCAGGTCCCATCTCTGGCACTCCAGCCTGGGTTCAAGTACTTTATCTTCTGAGGGAACAAACTCACCTATAGTCAGGAGTTCCCTCCACCCTCCCACCCCTGGGAGCCAAGTCAGCTCCTCTTGTGACCTCCCCTTCCTACTGGTCTCCACGTGTTTTCTGTCCTTCATTGATATAAGTATCCTCCTCAGCTGGACCTCTGTAATACTTTCAATAATAAAGGAAAAAAAAGAATATTGTTTTAACTTCAATGCAATGCTATATCAAAATTGTATTTGTATTATTACCACAAAAATATTCAGTGTTGAATGTTTGAAAAAAATCTACAAGAGCATTTTCTACAATGCCATACATTTTCCCTTTGATAGAATGAATTTTAAAAGCTTTACTTTGACTCCATGAATTAGAGATAAAAATTCAACTATTATTGAAGTGATTTTCTATTTGAGGCATCAATGGCAATGCCATAATGCTATTATCATTTAACTATTTAAAAAGTTTTTGTTCTGCTAATGGAGTGAGCACACTTACAGCTGTCATTTCACATTTTGTTTCTTTTTAAATTCAAAATTTAAAAATTAACAAAATTAATTTGCAATGGTCATTTGATATTAATATAAAGTCATGCTTTGTGGAGTAAAATGTAAACCTTTTGTGGCTGCTTACAGCCTTTCTAAAATACCTACCACTTTAATAAGTATGCAGACATTTCTGCAGTCTATTTGTATCTGTGATGAGTGATATCACCTGTGATGGATTGTTGATGTCAAAAAATGCTTTGTGAAAATAATACATTTGTTATCACCTTCCTTAAAAAGCTGAAACAGTACTTAATTTTTTAAAATTAAATATGCACTTCCATTCATTAAAGCTCATTGCTTCCAAGGAAATTTATTGTGAAATAAATAAGCATTACCAAGTAATGACATAAATAAATGAACAATTGTAGATTTACACCATACAATAGATAACAAAACCACCACAGCAAGAGCTTTTACACTACTCTTGATTCACTCTTTAACAGGACAGCTCAGCTTTTATTTTCTGCACATATGTCAAACTAGAGGCCTGGTGCACGAATTCATGCACAGCTGGGGTCCCTCTGAGTGGCCTGCAAGGATCGGGCTGAAACCCGCAGTCCAACGCCGCCTGCAGCTCCTACCTGCTGCTCCTGCTCATCCCGGCCCCGCTGTGCCTGCTGTGGGCTCACACCCAAACAGTCCCAGGAGAGGCTCGTGCTGCCACAGCAGCACTCGCCAGCCATGAGCCCTGCGTCTGGCACCCTCTCAAGGGGAGTGTCCTGCAGGATAAGGCTGAAACTGGCTCTCCGACATCCCCTGAGGGGTCCCAGATTGCAAGAGGGCACAGGCCAGGCTGAGGTACCCCACCGGTGCACGATCAGGCTGGGGAGGGACCACGGGAGGGCTCCAGGGTGTGTGCAGCCCATCTCACTCAGTCCCGATCAGCTGGACCCCAGCAGCTAGCTAACCTACCATTCGGAGCGTCTATCCCCTGGTGGTCAGTGCACATCATAGCAAGTTGTTGAGCAGTCTTAGCATATCATTAGCATATTATGCTTTGATTGGTTGTTTGGTTGTTCTGCCGTTCTGTTTATTTGCATATTACCTTTTATTATACAGTACTAGAGACCTGGTGCATGAAATTCGTGCACTGGGGGGGGGTGTCCCTCAGCCCAACCTGCACCCTCTCCAATCTGGGACCCCTCGGGGGATGTCCAACTGCCTGTTTAGGCCTGATCCCACAGGACTAAACAGACAGTCAGACATCCCTTTCACAATCCAGGACTGCTGGCTCCCAACCACTCCCCTGCCAGCCTGATTGATGTCTAACTGCTCTCCTGCCAGCCCGATCATCCCCAACTGCCCTCCCCTGACACACCAGTTCCCCCCAAATGCCCTCCCCTGCATATTCCCTCTTTATTAGATAGGGTTTTTTCTTTAACATATTGGACAGCCCTAACTGGTTTGGCTAGGTGGATGGAGCATCGGCCTGCAGACTCAAGGGTCACAGGTTCGATTCCGGTCAAGGGCATGTATCTTGGTTGGGGGCACATACCCAGTGGGGAGTGTGCAGGAGGCAGCTGATCAATGTTTCTCTGTCATAGATGTTTCTAGCTCTCTATCCCTTCCCCTTCCTCTCTGTAAAAAAAAATCAATAATATATATATATTTTTAAAAAGAAACATTTAAGATTCCTCCATATCTGCCTGGCTGGTGTGACTCAGTGGTTGAGACCCCAGGCTGCCGCCGCTGGGAGGGGATCGTGCCATGGGGGTGCGCGCCCCTGCTGGGCTGAGGCCCCAGCCCAGGCTGCCACCACTGGCAGGGGGATCGCGCCGCGGAAGTGCACACCCCTGCTGGGCTGAGACCCCAGCCCAGGCTGCAGCCTCTGGGAGGGGATTGGGCCGTGAGGAGTGAATTTGTTTTTGTTTTTTATAAAGGGTCAGGAGGGCCTGTGGGCAGTATTCCGCCTGGCCGTTTACTCTGCAGGCTCTTAGCAGCAGCCCTCCCTGAGACTGGGGGACTCCAGCGGGGCTGAGAGGACTGGGTGCTGCCAACTTGGGACTATGGGTGCCACCATTTTGTTACAGAGTGACAGTTAATTTGCATATTACTCTTTTATTAGATAGGACTAGTGGCCCATTGCAGGAAGATTCCTGCAAGAACAGGGCTTCCGGCGTGCTTCCCTCCTGCCAGCGCAACCTCTCCCGCCCCCCAGCGCTTTCCCTGCCACCTCTGCCCCCCACCCCCCACCCCATGCTTTTCCTCCCGCT
Organism: Eptesicus fuscus; assembly: GCF_027574615.1. Lineage (NCBI taxonomy): Eukaryota > Metazoa > Chordata > Mammalia > Chiroptera > Vespertilionidae > Eptesicus > Eptesicus fuscus. The sequence continues at coordinate 94,541,447 of NC_072477.1, forward strand.
GCCGCACCCCCACCCTCTGCACTTTCCCTCCCACAGCCACCGCTCCCCCTGCGCTTTCCCTCCTGCCACTGCTGCCCCGTGCTTTCCCTTCTGCTGCCGCCCTGCACTTTTTCACCGCCTGCTGCCGCCGCTGCCCCCGCCACTGCCACCCACCGCCGCCCCGCCCGCACTTTCCCTCCCGCAGCCGCCTTGCTTTCTCCTTTCCCTCCCTCTTCCTTCTATGCTGTCTTCAGTCCTGATCACCCACAACTGCCATCCCATCCTGGCCTGATCATCCCCCAGTGACCCAAGCTCCCAGCCCCTCCTTTTTTTCTTTTTCTTTTTTTTTTTTTTTCAGCGCCTCCTTGAGCAGAGGTCAGGGCTGGCTGGAACCCAGTATCTGGGATTTATTTATCTTCTATAATTGAAACTTTGTAGCCTTGAGTGGAGGCCAGGGCCAGCCAGGGCGGGCAGGAAGCTTGGCTTCCTCCATTGCCGGGGCAACCCAAGCCGCCTGCTCACTCCAGCTCCATGGCCACAGCCATCTTGGTTGGGTTAATTTGCATACTCGCTACTGATTGGCTGGTGGACATGGCTTGTAGGCGTAGCAGAGGTACGGTCAATTGGCATGTTTCTCTTTTATTAGTGTAGATACTTCTAACCTGTACTTTCTCAACTTTCCCACTGATCACACCAACTGCCAGTTTATGGGCTTCATGCTTGCTGCTGGCCAATGGGTAGGGGGCATGGCACAATTGGCTGTAAGAAAATAAGTTTCTGTTGTTTAAACCCCCCAGACAGTAGTATTTTGTTATGGCAGCCTGAGCAGACTAATACCCTGAGAAAGACCCTGATTACAAGCTCATTAAACCAGGAGGAGGTTCAGAGAGCTTCTGGGCTGGTGAGCACAGGGAGGGGCTGGAACAGTGTCACCCTGAAGAGGCCGTGGAAGCTCCGTGGCCTTCCCCAGGCCTCACCCTACCCATCTCTTCCATTTGGCTGTCCCTTTTAGAATAAATCAGTGATCTGCTAAGTAAAATGTTTCTCAGAGATCTGGGAGCCACTCTAACAAATAATGAATCCCAAGAAGAAGGTGATTGGAACCACCACCTTATCGCCAGTTAGAAACACAGGTGACAACCTGAAGATGCAACTAGCATCTGAAGGGGGTGAGGAGGGCCAGACTTATGGGACTGAGTCCTTAACCTGTGAGATCTGACACTATCTTTAAGTAGACAGTGTCAGAATTGAGTCGACTTGTCGGATACCCAATTGGTGTCTGAGAATTATTGGTGGGAGGGGAAATCCCCAGGTTGGAGTTGGGTGCAGAACCTTCTTTTGTCCCATTGTTGGGGATAGTTTTTGTCAGTATTGTTTGGGGAAATTATAAGAAAAGGTTTAGGAATGACAGCATGAATGGCCAAAACAACAATCATGTATTTCGGGGTTTGTGTTCTTTTGTTGTTGTTGTTGCTAATCCTTACCTGAGGATACTTTTTCCATCTATCTCTAGAGAGAGTGGAAGAGAGGGAGGAGGGATGAGAGAGAGAGACATCAAGGTAAGAGTGATACATCGATTGGTTGCCTCTTGCACATGGGATCAAACCTGCAAACCAGGTATGTGCCCTTGATCAGGAATGGAACCTGCAACCCTTCAGTGTATGGGGTAACCACTGACCTACACCAGCTTTGCTTTCTCTTATTCATAAATTACCATTGTGCAAGCGAATCAAATAGTTGTTTTGATTTCCTATAAAAAGAAGTTAAAGTAAATATTGAATCATCTAACAACTTACTAATGCAATGCTATATTTTATAATTAAATTATAAACTTAAAAATGGAGTTAGTTATTGGTAAGAGGAAAATTCATGCTTTAATTTAGAAAATAACAGGAAATTTCCTATAATAAAAATAGTGTTTTAAGGAACATGCTGAATTCATAGGAATAAAAAAAAAAAAAACATGTTTGGGGTTTTACAGTTTCCCAAAGATGGAGCCTACAATTCTAGCACAGGTGCTGTACTCTTTCTTAATATTTAGATGCCAAAAAAAGAAAGGATAAGCAGTTACTTCCATTCCAACTAGAATAAGAAGTCATTCTAATATTAACAAGTAATTTTGCTAGCAATAGACCCTCCAAAGAAAATAAAGATGGTTTATTTAAGGAGGCCATCAAAACAAAAGGATCCATTCAGGAGAAATCAGCATGAATTTCAGCAACCACTGAAACTATCAGCCAAGTCCAGCAGGAAGTATAAACAATATTTTCCATTTCAGAGAAATACATCTTATCCCAATGATTATTCATCAAAAGACAAAGCCAGGCAACTCCTCAATACTTTGTTTTATAGAGGATAGCATAAGGGGAATTCCACTTAGAAACCTAACCGAGAGACCAGTAACACAGGTCCTGGCAGTTCAATTAAATGTTTTAAACCATTGTAGGAATAATTTGGGATAATAGAGGAAGTTTATGCACCTGGAAAAGACTAAATAGACCTGGAAAACATAATGATCCTATGCCATCCAAAAGTCCTTACATTTGGTTTACATAAGAATCCTGTCAAGTGCCGAAACTGGTTTGGCTCAGTGAATAGAGTGTCGGCCGGCGGACTCAAAGGTCCCAGGTTCGATTCCAGTCAAGGGCATGTACCTTGGTTGCGGGCACATCCCCAGTAGGGGGTATGCAAGAGGCAGCTGATCGATGTTTCTCTCTCATCGATGTTTCTAACTCTCTATTCCTCTCTCTTCCTCTCTGTAAAAAATCAATAAAATATATTTTAAAAAAAAAGAATCCTGTCAACTTACAATGGAGCAGGGCTGGGTATACAGGGAAATCTAAATTCACATCACCAGCCTTCGAAAGAACTTGAGGACCAAAACATTGTCTCCTCTCATTCATCCCCAAGGACTCCCCCTGGTGGGTGTAAACGTACCATGACTTTTTTATCCACTCATCTACTGATGGGCACTTGAGCTGTTTCTAAATCTTAGCTATTGTAAATTGTGCTGCTATGAACATAGGGGTGCATATAGTCTTTCTGATTGGTGTTTTGGGGTTTCTAGGATATATTCCAAGAAGTGGGACTTCTATGGTTTGTTTTTAATGTAACCTTTCTTATTCCTCCAGGACAATGGGAACTTTAGAAGACCAAACGCATGGTGGAGAAAGTACAGTAAAACTTAATTTTTCAGCCCAGTCAAGAAATAAGTTATTTTAAAAATAGATAGAGGAAGACATAAACAAATAAAAGAATATACTGTGTTCCTGGATTGGTAGAATCAACATCATTAAAATGTCCATACTACCCAAAGCAATTTATAGATTCAATGCAACCCCCATTAAAATACCAGTGGCATATTTCAAAGACCTAGAACAAATTCTCCAAAAATTCATCTGGAATAAAAAAAGACCCCAAATAGCTGCAGCAATCCTGAGAAAGAAGAACAAAGTAGATGGGATCTCAATACCAGATATCAAGCTGTATTACAAAGCCACTGTTCTCAAAACTGCCTGGTATTGGCACAAGAACAGACATATAGACCAGTGGAACAGAACAGAGAACCCAGAAATCAATGCAAGCCATTATGCTCAAGTAATACTTGACAAAGGAGGCAAGGGCATACAATGGAGTCAAGAGAGTCTCTTCAATAAATGATGTTGGGAAAATTGGACAGATACATGAAAAAAAAAAATGACCACCAACTTACACCAAACACAAAAATAAATTCAAAATAGATAAAGGACTTAAACGTAAAAGGGGAAACCATAAAAATCTTAGATGAAGCTATAGGCAGCAAAATAGCAGACATTTGTCATAGCAAAATCTTTACTGATACAGCTCCTAGGGCAATGGAAACTAAGTAGAAAATAAACAAATGGGACTATATCAAAATAAAAAGCTTTTGCACAGCAAAAGAAACCATCAACAAAACAATAAGAAAGCCCACTGCATGGGAGAACATATTTGCCAATTTTATCTCTGATAAGGGTTTAATCTCCAAAGTTTATAGGGAACCCATACAACTTAACAAAAGGAAGAAAAGCAATCCAATCAAAAAATGGGCTAAGGACCTAAATAGACACTTTTCAAAAGAGGACATACAGAAGGCTAAGAGACATATGAAAACATGCTCAAAGTCACTAATCATCCAAGAGATGCAAGTCAAAACGACAATGAGATACCATCTTACACCTGACAGAATGGCTATCATCAACAAATCAACAAATGACAAGTGCTGGCGAGGATGCAGAGAAAAAGGAACACTCTTGCACTGCTGGTGGGAATACAGACTGGTGCAGCCACTGTGGAAAACAGTATGGCATTTCCTCAAAAAATTAAAATGGAACTTCCATTTGACCTAGTAATCCTACTTCTAGGAATATATCCCAAGAAACTAGAAACACCAATCAGAAAGGATATATGCACCCCTGTGTTCATAGCAGCACAATTTCCAATAGCTAAGATTTGGAAACAGCCTAAGTACCCATCAGCAGATGGTACATCTACAGAATGGAATACTATGCTGCTGTAAAAAAACAAGGAATTCTTACCATTTGCAACAGCATGGATGGAACTGGAGAGCATTATGCTGAGTGAAATAAGCCAGTCAGAGAAAGATAAATATCACATGATCTCACTCATTTGTGAAGTATAATGAACAACATAAACAGATGAACAAAAATAGAACCGGAGTTATAGAAGCATTGAACAGACTGTCCAGCATATGAGGCAAGGTGTTGGGGGGCGGGGAATGAGGGGTTAAGAGATCAACCAAAGGACTGTATGCATGCATATAAGCAGAAACCATGGACACAGACAGTAGGGGAGTAAGGGCATGTGCTGGGGGGTGGGAATGACGGGGGAGAGGTCAAAGTGGGGAAAAGGAGACAACTGTAATACTTTAAACAATAAAGGATTAAAAAACAAAACAAACAAATAAAAAACCCCGCCCTTTTTTCCTTTCTCCTCCCTTTCTGCATTCTCTCATTAGGGAGGTTTTCTTTTCTTCTTTTTTTTTTTTAAAATATATTTCTTTATTGATTTCAGAGAGGAAGGGAGAAGGAGAGAGAGAGATAGAAACATCAATGATGAGAGAGAATCACTGATCGTCTGCCTCCTGCACGCCCCCCCACTGGGGATCGAGCCCGCAACCCAGGCACGTGCCCTTGACCAGAATCGAATCCGGGACCCTTCAGTCTGCAGGCCGACGCTCTATCCACTGAGCCAAGCCAGCCAGGGCGCATTAGGGAGGATTTCAATCATTTGTTCTAAAGTGTCCTTGGCCTGGAAAGATAATGACTTGTTAATTACATGTTGGCTGAAAATTGCCCACAGTGTTTGTTTTTGTTTTGGAATATAATGAACAAATTATAAGCGTTCTGAAAGGATAACTAACAAGCCATTATCTTCCCCCTCCAAGGACACTTGAGAACAAATGGTTGAAAACCTCCATATGGAGAGAATGCAGAAAGGGAAGGGGGAAGGAAAATAGGGCAGTTCTATTCCCTCAGCAGAAAAGCCAGCAGTCGCAAGGCTTGGCAAGATGAAGTTCTTCCCATGGGTTCTGGGAAGGCCCAACAAAGTAAGGAGGGACCTTGAGCATGAGAATCTGTAGCAAAATAATCAGCAAAGGAATTTTGAAACCTATAGACAGGAGGGTATATAACACCTCGGACCCCCACCCAACTCACTCTTCAGATTAGCTGAGAGCCCGCCAGTGCTTCATAAGCCAGATGTATAGGCTTGCTTGCTTTGCTTTTTCAATAAAGGTGCATGCTTTAATTGCTTTAATAAATTGGCTTTTCACAATGCAGTCAAGGTCTCTCTTGTAAAGTCATTTATATGAGAAGACAAGAATCCATGTTGGGGACAGCCCTCTCCCACTGATTCAGGAGGCTGTCTGGTGACACGTCTCCGGTGATGGTGAGAGGTGCCTCTGACATCGTATATGGCACCACCACTTTTGGCTGGGAACTTGCAAATTCAAATCAAATGCTGCACAGTCAGGCAACTTCTAAGCAATTTCAAATAAATACAATCATAATTCATCTCTAGTTAAACTGTGAGATTTTCATTGGAGCAACAGGAAAAGTTATAGAAGGAAAGAACATTTCTAACTTCCATTGTTCTGCAGACACTCTCACATAGGCAGTGAATTCACCCCCCACAGTTACCAAGTGGAAGTCTGCTTATTGGAACACAGAATAGGTAAGCCATATTCTTTTATTCCAATAAAGGAGAAGTGTGTTTATTTAATCCTTACATAACTCTGCACAGATGATGTGCAAGTCCACTTGTTTGTGTGATTTAGCAGAATTTGTGCTTTCCTAGCCTCCCACCCAAGTAATTGAAAAACATCTACCTGATGAGAGAATGCACATGGGGGTCTTAGCTCTCCTCTTGGCATTGGGAATGGCTTGCAGGTTGAGGATGCACTGTGCAAAGTATTCGACTTGTTTCTAAATAGGTTCTGCAAAATTGGGAGTGGGAGGAAGTTCTGAAACTATTTATACAAGCCTTGATGTTGCTATAAAGGAGGGTTGGGGAACCTTTGTTCTGCCAAGGGCCATTTGGATATTTATAACATCACTAGAGGTCTGGTGAATGAATTTGTGCACAGGTGGGGGTCCCTTGGCCTGGCCGGCAATCGGGACCCATCGGGGCTGCAGGAGCTTGGAGGGGGTGGGAGGGCACAGGAGATTCTGATCGGGCCGGTCAGCTGTGGGGAGGGGCCACGGGAGGTTGGCTGTGGAAGCACACTGACCACCAGGGGGCAGCGCCTGTGTTGAGCGTCTGCCCCCTGGTGGTCAGTGTGCATCATAGAGACCAGTTGACTGGTCATTTGGTCACTTAGGCTTTTAAATATATAGACTACCAAGTCAAATTTATATAAAATATTCCTTTATTAACTTTTGGTCGAGAATATGTATATTTTCAGAAAACAACTCTGAGACCATGTGGATTCCAGCAACAGAGAGGAATCGACAGGACTACTCCAGCCATGAAGACAGAAGAGAAGCAGTCCAGAGATGGAAGACGCTGACGTCACCTTGCCATACTAGCAGTTAGCAGCTGTGCATCACTGCAGGTTGCCCAGGACCAAACCAGAGAGAGTTGGACCTGCATTACCACCATTTGTCCACCATCCAGAACTGAAATGTCAGTGCTGACATGTACACATAAGGAACTGTTGGACATTGAAATTGGGTCTCAAAAGAACTGTTGGCCCAGAAAGAAACTCACTATAGACTGATTCATTTGCCTGTCACCATAACCATTATTGCTTGTCTCATTTTCGGTTCTTATAAGTGTATTTCTAATAGGACATGATCTCACTCATCTAGGGGAAATAATGAACAACATAGACTGATGAACAAGAACAGACCCAGAAACAAGGAGGCATGGGTCAGACTGTCGGGCCTCAGAGGGAGGGTAGAGGAGGGTGGGGGTAAAGGGGAGAGATCAACCAAAGGACTTGTGTACAAGCATATGAGCCTAACCAGTGGTTAAAGACAACAGGGCGGTGGGGGCATGTGTGGGGAGGGGTGTGGGATGGGAATGGGGGGATGAGGACAAATATGTGATACCTTAATCAATAAAGAAATTAAAATAAATAAATAAATAATATAAATAAATAGAAATAAAGCGGATGCTAAAACTGATAAAAATAAATAAATAAATAAATAAATAAATAAATAAACTAGAGGCCCAATGCACGAAATTCCTGGAAGGTCATCTGGTGGTTCTGTTGTTTGGCTTAATTAGCATATTATCTCTTTATTATATAGGATTCCTGGGCCATACAAAATTATCAACTTAAAAATTAGCCTGCTATATTTGGTCAAACATTTTATTAACTCACCCCTAATGCCTTGGCAGTGCCAAACCAAATGGTTTCACGGGCCTTGTATGGCCCACGGCCAGACAGTCCCCACTCCTGCAAGAATACATAAACTTTTCTAAAATGCTATGTCATCCACAAAAATTTTGTTACAAACACAAAATAGCAACCATTATACCTGAGTATCTTTAGTCATGATTGTAACCCAAACTTGATCAGACTAATCATTTAATGTTTACTAAGACTACCTCTCACTCTTAAAAGTTCTAGAACTCTATACTAAGATCACAAATACCAGTGTTTTGAGTGAACAATAAAGCTTATAAAAAGTGGTATAGAACAGGGTTTTGTTTTTTAACTTTTTATTTTGAAACTAGAGGCCCAGTGCATGAAATTTGTGCACTGAGTAGAGGGGTTCCTCAGCCCGGCCTACACCCTCTCACAGTCTGGGATCCCTCAGGGGCTGTCCAACTGATGGCTTAGGGCCACTCCCCATTGGAAGTGGGCCTAAGCCCACAGTCAGATATCCTTAGCACTGCCGCAGAGGCAGGAGAGGCTCCCACCACTGCCACTGTGCTCACCAGCTGTGAGCCTGGCTTCTGAGTGGTGCTTCCCCTGTGGGAGTGCACTGACCACCACGGGACAGCTCCTGTGTTGAGCGTCTGCCCCCTGGTGGTCAGTGTGCATCATAGCAACCAGTCGTTCGGTTGATTTGCATATTAGCCTTTTATTATATAGGATAATTACGGACTCATGAGAAGTTACAAAAAATAGTACAGAGAGGTCCCTTACACCCTGAACCAACCTCTCCCCAATATCTTACATATTATCAAAGCCAGGAAGTTGACATAGGCACAATACCATTCACTATATAGTATTTACTAGATCAGACCTTACAGCAGTGGTTCTCAATCTTTCTAATACCGCGACCCTTTAATACAGTTCCTCATGTTGTGGTGACCCCCAACCATAAAATTATTTTCGTTGCTACTTCATAACTGTAATTTTGCTACTGTTATGAATCGTAATGTAAATATCTGTGCTTTCCGATGGTCTTAGGTGACCCTGCTAGCGGTTCTGGACCCACAGGTTGAGAACCGCTGCTGTGGAGCCTAAGACCATCGGAAAGAATTCACAATGAAAAGAAGAAATGCAGAGAGGAAGTTTGTTTTTTACTTTCCTAGAGAAGAAAGGTCTGGTGCATCACTAATCAATACAGGGCAAGAAACAAAGGGCAGCTTCCCCTTGTAAAGAGTAGTGACTACTGTTGCTAGGTGACAAGGAAGGGAGGAGCTTGTGTTGTGTTGAAGTTGAGCAGGTCCTAGGGGCTGTCTGAAAAAGCTGGTTTGCTTGTTTCCCAGGAGACAGCCCAGCAGATGTCTGAGGGAGGTGTCTTATCAATATCTTTCCCAAGCCTGGAAAACATGCTTAGAGCAAAGTTACGAACAAAAGAGTCTTGTTTGAAGGGGACAGGGAAAGGGACTTTTCTGCTAACTAGAGATCCCATGGTGGGAACTACCCCTGAGTTCTGAAAACAGCAAAGGGAGTCAGATGCAAGAATGTGGCCTTCAGAGCAGCTTAGCTCGTTGTCCCCAGTTTGAACAGAGAGGCTGTTTGAATCAGAGCGGCTACTAGACTTGGGTTTAATTACCAGGTGCTTCTCATAAACTGTGGAAGGCCACAGCAAAGAAAAAAAAAGGCCTTTTTTTCTGTCCTTATTCTTTGGGACCACCCTGCTCCATGAAGCCATCCTCCACCTAGCCATCTAGCTGGCCTGGTCTGTGCTCCTGTGGGCTCCTGTGGGCTGGAGTTGAGGGCTGAGCTGGACTCTCATCCCATTCGCTTCCCCCCTGAGGCTCTGTTAGGAGGAGGGATCAGGGTGTCCCTAATTGGGAGTTTTCTTTCCACCTTCCTAACTACCTGCCACCACGTGCAGGTGTGCAATTTGCACTAATTGTAGCATTGGTCCTGAGGGTGATGATGAAACCCATATGGGTTTCTCCACCTCCTGTTTTTTATTGTGTCTCACAATAATTTGTCTATTATAAGCCAACTGGGCAAGTGCCGCCCTTTATTCTCCTTTTGGTACAGTGCTTGCCATGCCTTAATGCCCAATTAATAGGAGTATAGTAATAACCCTCCTTTGGCCTAGTGTTATGGAGGCTGCGCTGGGCAGAGGGTGAATCTGGTTCGGGTTTCCTTAGAGCCTTGCTCCCTTGCAGAGGTCCTGGGGTCAATGCCATGCTGTTTGGAGATGGGATAGAGAGAGTCAAGGGTGTCATGAGGGATATATGGAGGAATGCACAGACAGGAGCAAGTTGAGAGAATGGGAAGTTGGGGTGGGGGGCTGAGTGTACCTCTGCTTAAGGGAAGCCTGAGGTGTTTGTGAAGAGCTTCATCCTCGGGATCAGCCTGTTTTATTTGAACCTTAGCTCTGCCACTGACCAGCTGTGTGCTAATGACAAATTCCTTAATCCAACTTAGACTGTTTTCTCATCTGTAATTGGGGATAACAATACCTACCTCTTAGATCATGTTATGGTGAAGACAAAATAAAAGTGAAGAAAATCTTAGGCCTCAATGAAGATAAATTTCCTTCCTACCCACACTAACCTAGAAATGTCATCTGTCAACACTCAGGCCCTGAGGGCCTCCGGACAGTTTACACAGGCTTAGGATTCCCTTCCCGTGGACCTTTAGGGTGGGTGTCAAATCCGCCCTGGGAGCACAGGTGCATTGGGACAAGAATGGCTGCCGGGTGGCATTACACTGAGGAAACCGAGGCAGGTCACACTCTGAGACCCTCAGTTAGCCACTTGTGAAGGCCTCGGACCTCAAAGGCAGGTGGGATTTTTTTCCAAATGCCGGGGGATGGGAGGATAAGGGCTGTATTGGTGCCAGAGGTCATGCTCCCTTGCTCTAGCGGGGGAGGTGCGGGGAGCCAAGGACTTCACCACGTGGCAAGAGCCAGGCTCAGGGGCGCACAGTCCCACCGTGGCGCCGCCGCGACCGCCAGGGGGCACCAGGATCCCGCCCGCGGGCGGCGCGGGCTTCGGGGCACCCACCAAAGGGGCGCGGCGGAGGGAGCGGCGGGGGGGGGGGGGGGGGGGGGGGAGGGCGCGTGCCGGGCGGGGGCGCGGCCCATGGACAGCGGGCCGATCGCGCGCAAACTGGCGACCAAGAGGCAGGCGAGGCGGCCCGCAACCCTGGAGCGCAGCTCCGCCCGCGGGTTCGGCGGAGGCCAAGGCGGCCGGGCCGCGGCGCTCCTGCTCTGCCTGCTGGGCTGTCGCGTCTGAAAGGTGGTGACCACGGCGCTGCGGGATCCGGGCGCCGGAGCCCCAGGTGGGTGCGCGGCGGAGGGGGCGGCGGGCTTCTGTGGGAGCCAGGGGCCTTCCGCGGAGGCGGGGAGGCTCCGCGCAGCGCTCGGCGGGGGTGGCGCCGCCTGGACGCCGAGCGACCTGGACCACACGTTGCCGAGGGCCCGGAGACAGGTGGGGGTGCGGGCGGCACCAGCTTTGCTGCTTCGGGTGGCCACCCGCACCCCCACCCGAAGGCCCTTTTCTTTTTCTTTTCTTTTTTTTTAAATATATATTTTATTGATTTTTTACAGAGAGGAAGAGAGAGGGAGAGAGAGTTAGAAACATCGATGAGAGAGAAACATCGATCAGCTGCCTCCTGCACACCCCCCACTGGGGATGTGCCCGCAGCCAAGGTACATGCCCTTGACCGGAATCGAACCCGGGACTCTTCAGTCCGCAGGCCGACGCTCTATCCACTCAGCCAAACCGGCTTCGGCAAAAGAAGGCCCTTTTCTTTATGCTGTGACATGGACACGCGGCTCCATCTCCTCCTTCACGCTGGCGACAGGGGCAGCCCCCGGGTCCCGCCGCCCGCTCTCCCCTCCGGGCTCGCGTTCCAGAAGCCCGGGCGCGAAGGCAGCTCCACCCGTTCTTGGTGGAGGCGAGCGGTGGCCGCTGCCCCTGGGATGCCCTTGGCAATTCGGGACTCCTAGGTCCGCGGCTGCTGCCAGCACCGGCGTGCCGCAGTTCGGGAAAGTTTTGGGGTCTCCTCCTCCTCCCTGTCCGACGTCTTCTCCAGGCCTTGGGGGGTTTCCTCATTGGCCCAGGAAACGCCCCCGGAAGGGAGAAAGACTTGGAACTGGGAGGCCTAAGCGCTTTAAAACAACAACCATTTCCAGGTCTGTAGGTCGCTAGCTCCTGCCTTTTGTCTAATCTTTGGCCTCTGCAAATTTGCTTTCTAGCCTTGCAAGTAATGTGCTCGCTTTTGTCTGTAAAATACTGGTTTGGGGAGGAGGGGGGCGCGAAGCTTCCTTTGCACGCCTCTGTGGGTGCTTCTCTGTTGCCCGCCTTCTCAAAAGGGCGAGTGAGGCCACCCCAGAGGAGCACCTGCCTCCACGCAGGACACCGCTGCCGGCCTCCCGCGGGCCTCTCAGCCCTCCCGCAAGGGCCCCTGCGGCCCTGGAGACACTCCCCACACAGCTTCCTTGCCCATGCCCTCTCCTGCAGAAAGGTGTGTGTCCTGTGCAGTCAGTCCTGCGGACAGAATGAACGAAGAGCGCTCCACCCAGTGTCCTCCCGCTCAGACCCTGCCTTACCCCCTTATGACAAATGGGGGAGCAGAGAACCTGGACGGCCTCCCACCCCTGAGGTTGTGACAGGGAGGGAGGTTCTACCACAGGCTGCTGGGTTTGGTTTGCTACCTACATGTTGAAGGAAAGGTTTTCATATTCATCCCTTGCTGTACCATTTGCTGGCATCTCTTGCATGCATTGTTTTTGCTATAGCTATGGTATAATAGGACTATTACCAATTTTGTATAAATTTAGTATTATATATTATGGAAGGGAGACATTGGTAAGCTACAAAAATATATTTATGCCTCTCTTCATGTAGCGAATGAAGGTTTAGGACATTAGGTCATTGGTGTTGAATTGTGGCCTCTTTCATCAGTACCCTACTGCCTTTTGCATCAGCTATTTTAATGAATGATATTTGCGTTTCAGGAGGCCATTAATTCCAAAGGAGGGGTGAATGTTTTGTATGCTCTTGAAATGCAGTATATGGAAATATTAAAAGTTCATGCACTTGTAAGATAGGGGAAGGCTTGGTTGGCCTCAACTGGAAAAAACCTACTAGGTTTTGGTTGGACACCACATTTCACAGAGATTTTTGCTAAAAATCAGATCAGGTAATTTAACTCTCAGAAATGGAATGTTCTTGTCTTATAATACAAGTGATGCCTGGATTTCTAAACTAATAGCCTACAAATGAAGGTACTTTCTGAGTTTTAATCAACTCTTCATTTTGAACAAATTAGTGATGATATCTCTATAAATCTAATTGTATGTCTTTATTATTGTGGATAAATACTAATTTAGTAATTTTTCTAAATATTACTTACTAAAAAACACTTGGAAATTAAGTTAGACAGACAACAGACGTGTATAATACTGTATATTAAAGGAAAAATGGATAAACGTTTTTCAGAAAACTAGATGGAATAATTTGTTCTGTGATAACTACCTTTTGTGAAGCATATTTTAAAAATATATATTTATTGATTTTTTTTACAGAGAGGAAGGGAGAGGGATAGAGAGCTAGAAACATCGATGAGAGAGAAACATCGATCAGCTGCCTCCTGCACACTCCCCCACTGGGTATGTGCCCCCAACCAAGGTAGAAGAAAATTGTGATTGAATATCCCCATAGGCTCCCAATGCCTTCATATAATGAAGCGATAGCGTCCCCCCTCCAACTTGGAATGGCCTCCCAGGTGTTGTCTCAGGCTCAGAACAGCCCTTCTGATATTTATCTGCCTCTCTTAGGCAAATGAGTCCCACCAGCCCTGGGCCTGGACCACGTGAACAATTGAAGACACCCCATTCAGGCAGAGGGAAGAGGCAGTATGGGAACACCTGGATTATTCTTGACACTACACCTGTTAGGAACTACAGGAAGCATAAAACTACTTGTCTTGTGAATTTTCCATCTCAATTGGATTAAGTTCAGTGTAGTCCAGGGAAGGAAGGCATGTGACATTTGGGCAGGTCCCGGAACAACAGCTGAAGGGGTCACTGGCAATTTTGTGGGATTCAAACCTTATGGGCTGGAAGAAGGAGAAGGATAATGAAGTGTCCTGGCTTGAGTCACTTCCCAAGGACATGAACTCAAGAATGGAGAGAAGTTGGAACCTTCTCAATTTTAGGGCTTTGGCCAAGAGGTAAATAAATAATGGAGAAAGAGAAGGACTCAGTCAGTTATTTTAAGGCTAAAGACCTTACCACTTGTTAAGGCATCATACATATCTTCCTAGCATATCTCATAAACATTCATTCAGTTTTCTGCATTTTCACTACTATGCATACCTGCATCCTCAGAGGGTACTTGCTGAAGGCAGCATGTTTTTCTTCCTGTTTTAGTCTGTTCTCTTAACTAACATCTCTTCCATGACGTCCCTCTTCAAACACCATTTAAGTCATATTTCTTTCCTGCAGAAAAACATTTAGCATTTTCATACATATTGCCCAAAGTACGTCTAAATTATTAGGTCTGGCCTTTACAATCTTCCTGCCTTTTCTCCCATGCCTGTTCTAGCTTGACCTCCTATTCTTTGCCAATTTATTTTATTTTATTTTTTTAAATATATTTTATTGATTCTTTACAGAGAGGAAGAGAGAGGGATAGAGAGTTAGAAACATCGATGAGAGAGAAACATCGATCAGCTGCCTCTTGTACACCCCCTGCTGGGGATTGTGCCCGCAGCCAATGTACATGCCCTTGACCGGAATCGAACCTGGGACCTTTCAGTCCGCAGGCCGACGCTCTATCCACTGAGCCAAACCGGTTTCGGCTTCTTTGCCAATTTAAATGGTCTTCTCCAGCTGGAACGTACCACTCCTCGCCCCCTGGATCGCCAGTGTTCATCCTCACTTCCCCTCACCTACAGCTATGTTCTCTTTTCTGCTCTTGAAATCCTAAATATTGAGTATCTGCTGTATGAAGACACTATGCTACTTATTAGACAAAAAAAAAAAAAAAGTAGCATGGAGGGGGACAGTATATTTTTGTGAAAGCTTGATTATTTAGAAGTCTTTACCCTGCACTATTTTACAAGCCAGTTGGAAAAGAAATGGAAAAATAAATTCATAAAGTAAGAAGGACATCACTAAGATACTTTTAATGTAATTTGGCAAGAGTTTCTTGAGTAAGATACTAGAAACACTTGGATGACTAAAAGTATAGCTATTAGTTGTCTGTGTTGTTTATTTCTGATACTCCAAGAATTTATCCATAGTGAGACACAGGAAGTTTTATTTCCTAGATTATAAGTATTCAGCACATCACTGAGTACTCCCAAAAATTGTAAGAAAACTCCTTTTAGTGATCAGATGTTTAAGCAGTGACTATAGATTGGAAAATATTGGTTCTATAGTGATTCCCAACGTCAGTTGATACTCTGAATAAAATAATTACAGAAACAATTGTATAAAGCTCATATTACTTAAATTGCTTTATACAGTTGTTTCTGTAATTATCCTGAGGAGATAAGATGATTAAATATGGCCCTGGCTAGGTGGCTCGGTTGGTTGGAGCACCATCCTGTACACCAAACAGGTTGTGGGTTCGATTCCTGGTCAGGCCACATACCTAGGTTGTGGGTTCTATACTTGGTCGTGTATGGGAGGCAATCGATCAATATTTCTTTCTCCCTCTTTCTTTCTCTCTCTCTTTCTCTATCCCTTTCTTTATACATATCTTCAAGTGAGTATTTTTTAAAAAAAGAGATCTATTATGGATTTAATAGGTTCATCAAATATTTCATATTTTTAATTTTATGTAAAACATATAAACACATATTCAAATATTTTCCTAGAAAATGGCATAGGAAAAGGTGACTTAGGAAAAGATAGTTTGGAAGTTAGTATTAAGTTTATAAAAGGTTTGTTTTGTTATTTGTTTTGTTTTACCCTGTGTCCCATAGGGAGAGAGAAGTATGAGTTTATGAGGAAAGACAACTATTTCCAAGTCAGTTGAGCATTTTATTTGCTTGAACTTACTTATTGAACTCAGAATTTGAGTGGAAAAAGTATCGAATTTATGTAGAGGGAAATACCTTTAATGTGATTTTTAATGCAATTTTGACAGAGATGAACTAAAATCACTGAACACTGATTAAAGCTATCCTCAATCAGTAAGGTGAGTCAGATTAGAGTCTCAATGGATGAAGTTCACTGTTTTCCTCTTCATACTGTGAGATTAGAGTGTGGTTGTGGTTTGGTTACTTTGTACCAGTTGTAACTTATATATCTCTCCTGGAGAGAAGCTCAACACAACAAGAGCATTTTCTAGTGGAAATTTATCTTAGCAGAGATAATTAAAGCACATGTAACATTTTATTTGTGTCTTACTTGATTATTATCAGACTAATAATTTATAGTTTACTATTAACAATATTTTATTAATGATTTGGATGAGTACATTTCTGGGAAATTGATTATACTTTCTTAATGAAACAAAGGTGAAAAGGGGGTGTTTTAGCCCATTCAGGCTGCTATAACAGAATACCATAGATGGGGTGGTTTATAATCAACAGAAATTTATTTCTCTCAGTTGTGAAGGCTGGGAAGTCCAAGATCAAGGCACTGGCAGATTTTCTGTCTGGTTAGGGTGGTTAATAGACATGTTCTGATATGTTCTCACATAGAAGGAACGAGGGAGCTCCCTGTGGTATCTTAAAATGAGGCCACTAATCTATTTGATGTGGTCTCCACCCTCATGACATAATCACCTCTCAAGGCGCCACCTTCAAATATAATAATGTTAAGGATTAGGTAAATTTTGGGGAACATAAGCAGAGGTTGGAGGTGATTGGTTTTAGATGCCTCCTCCAGGACAAGGTGTTCCGCTTTTTGCTCGGCCGATCAATCTCTCTCTGTTACCTACCATCTGCTGCACATGTATCTGGACGTGGGAAAAAACATATGGGAAAGAGATAGAAAAGTTAACGCACTCAACCGGTGAGGTTGGAGGACATGTGTCTGCAGTCTGGTCCCATTTACAGCCACCTGCTGGAACACAGGGAGCCTGTTAGAAGGGGGCTTCTCCAGGCTCTGTGTGCAGACCCCCTCACCCCACGGATTGTCCAAATGTTACCACGATGGCTGCAGCGAAATTAAGTCTCTCCTTCCTAAACCACTTCTCTGGCACACAGGGCATATGCTCGGTGCACAGTTGTATGGATCCACTTTTTCCTGTACTGTAAACTTAAAGACTGCCTGTGAAATTAAACTCAGAAAGTGATCCTTTAGCTCACTCACCTCTTGGCAGAGCAAACTGTTAAGCTGGCATTTAACACACACCTGTATTTTCTTTATAACCGATTCTTGTGCTGTAACTTAGGTTTTTGGTTGGCGTTAACATTGATAGAAAGCTGTATATTTTCCCCACTACTTTTGAAACATTTTTTGTGTTCTTTTCATTGTGAACCTCATTTCCTTCTTCAAATTTAAAAATAAAATTATTGTCTATAATGTTTCTTTCAGTGTCTTGATGGAAACCTATTAGATATCAATTCAATATTAATCTTATACCTCTAAATCAATACATATTAAAGTGCTACATAAATGCTAAGTAAACATGAGAAAGGAGTTACTACCGTTCAGACCAGGGGTGTAGTTTATGTGCACTCATTAGGTTACATTTTGTTAATTAGGTGGGGCTATTCCCTGCTCATATCTTCCCATTTTTAAATTCATAATTCTTACCAAGATGTTTACAAAAGATAGTGGACTGGTAAGATGTGAAGTTAGATACTTCCTAACCTCATCTTCCTGTTAGCTGCTTCATGGCTGATGAGCCATTCTTCATCCATCCATCCATCGATCCATCCATCCATCCATCCATCCATTTATCCCTCCATCCATCTACCTACCCTCCTACCTACCCATCCATCCAACAATACTTTGCTTTCTTCACCTCCTATCCCTGAAGTATTAATATTATTATCTTAAATTGGTGTGATCCATTATAGATTCCAAGTGCTTTCAGATCCACGGCCAGTTTTGCTCTTCATAATCTTGAGAGGTGTTCTGAAGAAATTCCTTTTTATACATGAAAAACAATGTGGCTTGAAGTCATGTGCTGGTATAGTGTGGAGGTGATAACCCAACACACATCCTCCATCTTCCTCCTCTCCTTTTAGGGCAGTGGTCGCCAACTGGTGGTCCGTGAGGTCCGAAAGGTTGGCGACCGCTGTTTTAGGGTGTCTTTCTCCATTGCTCTAGTCACACTGCCTCAGTCGTGATTGCTGCACAGAGACGCCAGTTGGAGCCACCCAGTTCCCGCACAGCAGTCATGCTGCCCACCAAGCACGGCTCACACAGTTATCAGTCACTGCTTCTGTTTCCAAGTTATGGGCATCCAGAAATAATTAAAACCCAACCCCTGCTTTTCAAGAACTCAAGCTCCCATGAAGGGAGCACAGATAAACAAAAATTGCTATCAAACAAAAGGAGTCGGGGTACAGCGGAGGCTTCACAGGGAAGTGGCTTTCGAGCTGGGCTCTGAAGGCTAAGAATCGTGTAGAAATGGGAAGGAAGGTGCTCTGGGCCAAACCACCTTCCTTGGGAATTGTGGCTGTCGGGAGGAGCAAGAAAATAATAACATTACCCACAGCCAAGCCTGAGTTTCTTTATAAAGCATTTGAAAAAGAGCTCTTTTAGGAGGTGCGGGGTGGCGGGGGGGCGGGGGGGGGGGCCAAAATTATCAGCGGAGTTGCTTAGCTTGCTAATAAACTCATGTCTCAGACCACAGGAGCATAATGAATAGTGGGTGTTAGATTCTAAGTCTGTGAACCAGTTGCCATGTCTGATCTATCTTCCTCTCCCAAATTACTATAATCCTCTTTTCCCTTTTAGTCTGCTGGGTTGGTTAATCTTCAGCCAGCTGTTCCAACATCAAAAGGTCTGGCTTTTCCAGCATAACCTTCCTCCACCCAGCCTCCTCTGCCAATCTCAGGACATTTCTTTAGAAAACCATTAGTTGTCTTTGTGACTGATCTCCGTTATCTTTTACCCTCACTCTTGTTCTTGCTTGGGTTAGTGGGGTTGTCCACATTACAGGTACTGAAAGGGCGCAGAAAGTTCAACCTCTGTAAAGTCCATTTCAGCAGCAGAAGAATGTGCAGCATTTATCTTTCCAAGCCCTGCAAGTGTCTTCAAGATGAGGAAGCGGTGCTAATTAGTGGTGATGGGGAAGAGGCCCCTCCAGTGGTCCTCATGGGAGCCATGGCAGAGACCTCTCAGCTGGGGAGTAGCTTCTTGACAATCAGGAATGGGTTGGAGGTTCCTTCAATTGTCCTGACTTTGTAGGAATTGAAATGGAAGGGGCAGTGTTATAGCATGAACCTGGGTTTATATGCTATTCATTTATTCACTTATTCATCAATATTTGTTACCCCTTCCTACTGTTTGTCAGGCAATATAAAACAGATCCATGATCCCCACTCCTCAGGAGTTTACACCGTAGTGGATGTAGTTATCTATTCAGGTAGTGGGACTGCTGTTCCTGCTGGAAACATGCGACATCTGGACTTGGGCCTGCTGAGGAACACCCGTCCGTGGCGTGGCTGTGCATCCAGCCTTGGTCTGTGCGCTCTGTGGCACCAGCCTTGGCCCCTTCTGTGTGGTTCTGACTACATGTCATTTTTCTAGATAATGCTTTAAGTGACATCTTTGCTTGCTGTGAAACACTGATTTGCTAGTCAGTTGTCACCAAAAATAAAAAATATATATATAATCATATCTAAAATTGAACTTGAAAAATATTATCCATTTCCCCATTCTGTTCCTGTACATACCTTAAAGTTGGCATTGCTTTAGATGGAAGCATGAACTACTTTGAAGCCCAACTACTTTGAAAAGCTAAGGCTATGGATAAAGAAAACAGCTGTTACTTTAGAGAAAAGGTAAATAAAACGAAAATATGTTATGAAATGTAATATAATGAAAGTAGTACTTGATAACTTGCCTGGTCTTCCTATGACCTCTGGGTGTGGGGGGCCCTACAGAAAGCCAGCTGATCTTGCTCTCCTAACCACTGCTTCCCTAACTTCAACATGGATATTAACCACTTGCCAGGCTCTGATTCAGCGTGTCCAGTGCAGCCTCTAAGATGCTGCAGCTCTTACCATGCTTGTGGGCGGTGGGCCATACTGTTTCAAGTGAGGCTCCCCACTGTACATCGGAGACGGGGAGACTTTGATTCTAACTACTTGCATGCACCCTATGCCACACTGCCACCACTCCTGCCAACAGGTAAAGAGTTGCTACTTTCTCCTTAGATTTTTAACTTCTCAGCTTAAGAAAGCTACCTCAAGAATATATTTTCACCTTAGTCAAAGCCTAGCTTTAAGAGAGGTGGCTGGATTAGTACATTGAAGTGTTGTGTGGAAGGGATATTGCTTGTCTTTTTCTAGGTGAGTGTTCACTTGGTTACACATTCACATAATTAGACTATTTATTGTGTACATCACAAAAATCTCTCCATAGCCCTCGGAGATCCTCATTGTGGATTTTTGTTTCCATCACTTTAATCTGCCCTAGGCCACCTCCAATCACACTGCATGTATTTCTGACCCAAAAAAACAATTTCAGGGAGCAACAGAAATATTGCCCTAGTTCTAGTTTGCACTTGATATTGAACTGCTTTTTTATACTGTTTCTTTTTAAATGGAGTGTGATTATTATAAACTATAAAGCTTGCACATTTTTATCAGTTTTATGTTAGTACTAGAGGCCCGGTGCACAGAATTCGTGCACTGGTGGGGTCCAGCCGGCCCACACTGATAAGGGCCATTGGGGGTGGGCTGGCTGGGGCTGGGGGCCGATGAGGGGTGGGGCTGGCCTGGGCAAGAGGCCACAGGTGTTCTGGTCATTCTGCTGTTCGGTCTATTTGCATATTACCCTTTTATTATGTAGGACTAGAGGCCTGGTGCATGAAAATTCATGCACTGGAGTGGGGTCCCTCAGCCCGGCCTGCCCCCTCTCACTGTCCGGGAGCCTTCAGGGGATGTCCTACTGACAGCTTTGGAGTGGGCCTAAGCCACAGTCTGGCCTCCCTCTGCGGGAGGCGATCAGGCTGATCAGAGGAAGGTGCTGCCTCCATCACCCCACTGCTGCTGCAGGCCCTCGGCCCTCGCTTCTTAGTGCTGACCCCACCCACTGGTGGGTGGGGGGTGATCTGGGGCCAGGCTGGCTGGGGGAGGGGCTGTGGGAGGTTGAAGCACAGCACTCCGTCCAGCCTCTGTGGAGCCATATCACTGGGACTGGGACTGTGCAGCCCCCTCTCCTGTGCCGCCTCTGTGGAAGGGGCCATGGCACTGGCCCGGCCCATGCCACCGCCCCTCCCATGCTGTGGCCCCTCCTGCGCCACCACCCCTATAACGCTGCCAACCCTTGGCCCTCGCAGCCACTGCGGCTTTGTCTGGAAGGACGTCTGGAAGACGTCCAGCGTATCCGTTCTAATTAGCATATTACCCTTTTATTAGTATAGACTAGAGGCCCAGTGCATGAAAATTCATGCACTGGAGGAGGGGTCCCTCAGCCCGGCCTGCCCCCTCTCACAGTCCGGGAGCCCTCAGGGTTGGGAGGCGACCCAGCCTTCAGGGGAAGGCGATGCCCCATCACACCTCTGGTGCTGCCACTGCTGGAAGCGCAAGCCTCGGCCAGCCCTGTGTGAACGCGTGTCTTTCTAGTTCATGGCAGTTTCTGTTTTTGTTTGGTGTTTTTAAATGAATGAAGTGGCAGTGGTGTTGAGTCCCCAGTCCCTTACCTCTTGAAATGTTCATCTCCTCCTGTTCGGAAGCAGCACCACTCACCCAGGAAAGAGCCAGGGCGCTCAGGAGTGGTCCCAAGACCCAGCTGGGCCATGGCTTGTTCGTACTGTAGGGCGTATGGGGCTCCTGGAGGGAATACGAGGGAGAGGAAGTTGAGGAAAGACATCCCCTAGTCCTGGTGCACAGCATTCAACTTTTAGTTTGAGGCGTGTAGTCAGTGTCTCCCTGCCTGTGGCTCCATGTCTTCATCTTATGGGTCTTAAGGCCTCTCTCACCATAAGGACATACCTGTGAAATGGCACCCTCTTGGCCCCATAGCCCCCTCAAACAATTCATTTCTTCCATTTATTGTCAGAAAAGCTGCTCTGCTTTATCTCCCCTTTGACCATGGTACCTCCGTTCCCATGACATGCTGTCCCAGCTTCTGTGGCAGTAGCCTCTTGTGGCTTGGCTCTTCCTAAAACAACAGGCATCCCCGCCTTTGAGGAGCCATCTCTGGTTTCCCCGTCTCTCCCCGGGTCTGAGTGCGTACCTCACTGTTCATTCAACAAATACTGATTGAGTGCTTCCGTGTGCCAGGCAGGCACTGTTCTAGCTGGTGAGGGTACAGCAGAAAACTCTGTCCAAACCTCGCCCTGTGTTGAGAGGTTGTGTGTACTCACCCATAATCCAGCTCTCTCTCCTGGAGGCCAGAGCTGCCTCTCGCTCTGCTGGTCCTCAGCCAGTGTTTGCTGAGAGCAAATCTGATTATGCCACTTTCCTTGCTTCTCTCTTCTCCCTTTTTTACTGTGTCTTTCCTCTCTCTCCCAGGTGCAAAAACAGGCAATAGAATTTCATAATTACAAGATTAGTGGATAAAATTTCATCCCTGTTTGGATTCTACACACAATTCCTTGAAGTTTTTTTGGGGGGTGGGGGGGGGGGGAAGGTGAGATGTAAAGTGTGAGTTGAGTGCTTTCTTTGGTTGATGAATTTGCTCTGCTGTGGCTAATAACCAAGTTCCCTTCTGCTGAGTCCTTTGTTCAGAGGTGAAGAAATCAGTTCTTGGAAGAGTCGCTGGGAGAAAGGGACATTCTGCTTATGTCTTATTCTAGGTAGTGCCTGTGTCTATGAATACCAAAGCTTTGTTATGTTGTTGGAGACAAACATGAAGTTTTCAAATGTTCTTATCTCGTAATACCATCGTCCCTTTTTCCAGAAACAAAGCAACACAAAGCAATAAAGCTAGAACATTTATTTTGGGGCTGGAACTGGTAGAGCTGTCAGATGAAATACAGGACATTCAGTGTAGTGACACTTCAGATAATCCATGAGTACATTTTTAGTGTAAGGATGCCCAGTATTGCACAGGAACAATTATTTATTGTTCCTCTGAAATTCAAGCATGATTGGTGTCTTGCATTTTTATTTGCTTATTCTGGCAACCGTGATTTGGGCAGAAGGCCGTTGTTGGGAGGAACCATTTTTAGCTCTCACTTTTGGTCACGGCAATGTGCCAGAGGGACACCCCCATATTTGGCAGCTGCTGCTTTGCTAACTTTCATATCAGACCCACCTTAAAAGGTTTCTCAACCCTGAGCTGGAGGAACAGTGAGGAGAAGGCACACTCACTCCTTCATTGCACTTCCTTCAACCTGGAGGTGTGACACCAGGTGTTACAATTTTGCGTGGTCGGGAAAATGAGATCACAGATGGCTAGCCATCCTTCATCCCCGAGGTTCCTTGCCTGTTATAGAAGTGGAAGTTGTGTGTTGTGGAAATACAGGCAGTCCTCGGGTTACGTCAGACTCGAAGTAAGTCGTCTCGTGGTTACGTCGCCATCTCCCATTTATTTATATACTAGAGGCCCAGTGCATGATTGAATCATGCACGTGTAGGGTCCCCTACATGCTTTCGCTTTCGATCGCGGGGTGCCTGTCCGCTGGTGCACCAGACCTTTCAGAAGCCTCTGGCTCGGCGGAGGCTTCTGAAAGGCCTGGTGCCAGAGCAGACAGGCACCCAGCTCCCCTGCTTTTGATGGTCCAAGGCGGGACGGGAGCTCCCTGCCCCAGAGGCCCCTTCTGTTCCGCAGCACAGCCATGGCGCAGACGCTGAGCTTGCGCTGCCACTGGCGACGCGAGCTCAGCGTCCTGCTGGCCCAATCGGCCACCCCGGCCACCTCGAGTCCCGCCCCCTGCGCCTCCCTCTGGCCCAATCGTGGGCGTAGCAGAGTGATGGTAATTTACATATTACCTTTTTATTAGGTAGGATATAAAAAAAAAAGGTTCTGTCATTTCGACGTATGTACATATGTGCTTTATGTTTTTTATTATTTATTTACCACAAGTAAAGGACAGGAATTGTTATCTTTCTTTTAAATTTTTTTTTACTGTTCCACTTCATTACTGCTGTGTATGTGCTCCATGTGAGTGACGGAGGTGTTTAGGTAGGATCCGCGCCATAGGAACGGATCTCAGACGTAACCCAAGGACTTACTGTATGTTCAGTTTAGTTCAGCAATAATTTTTTAAGTATTCCCTTTGTAATGTGGAGTATGTTAAACTGTCTGCCTCACAGTCTTGGGAGGAACAAAAGCATTCCCAGTGGGGCTCAACCTGGGTGGGATAATAATCACCAATTTTAAAGCCGCACTGATGCTTAGGATATACCCCAGAGATTCTGACTTAGGGTCTGGTGGGGGGCCTGAACATGCCTAACTTTTCCAAAGCCCTCCCTCTGGTTCTGGCATGCAGCCGGAGTTGAGACTGGCTGAGTTTCAGCATCATGTGTTGTCTTGAAGTATTCTCTGAGTGCCAGTGTGGAGGAGGAATGATGGGGTCAGAATCCTGTCACTCACCACTCTTCCAGGAGTGGCCACATGATCAGAAACCCATGTGTGTGCCAACTGCATTTTCAAAATCATTGACAAGTGGGGCTGGTGAGGGTCAGACTTGATATACTAGAATGCCTCAAATTGGAGTTGACATTTTATGGAGGTGGCACGCATACCTATTTTCCATTTGTCATTAATCTGTCATGCTGTGCAGTTTGTTGGTGTGACTTTAGTGGTGTTAACCTGGGATAGTTGAAATGATGTGTGAAACAGAACATAACTAAATGTAAGTACTGACTCAGAGAAACCTGTCACAGTGATACTTGCTAACAGTTGTACAGCAAATGGTAGCACCCAGCTGCTGATTTAGATCTCTCCCAATTGGTGATTTAGATCTCTCATCAGGTTAACACATTTGTTAATTATTTGGGAGAAATAATTAGCCTTCTCTTCTACTGTTGTGACATACCTATTTATAGTAGAGCTCCTTGGTTTTGGTTCAAATTTCTTTTCAACCTACCCACCTTTGAGGAAAGATATTTGGCTTTCATTAAGTGTTTTGAGCTTTTCTGAAGTGTATACTTCTCTACACATTATCCTCTCCTTCCCAGTGTAGCTTTCCATACACATATATTTTTGTTGATTTCTGAGAGAAAGGGAGAGGGAGGGAGAGATAGAAACATCAATGATGACAGCAAATCATCAGTCAACCTCCTGCATGTCCCCTACTGGGAAGTGAGCTTGCAATCCAGGCATGTGCCCTGACTGGGAATTGAACTGTGACATCCTGGTTCATAGGTCAACACTCAACCACTGAGCCATATCAGCCAAATGCTTTACATATATTAAAATAAAGAATAATAGAGGTCATTAAATAAGGTCTTCCTAAATCTCTCCTCTACCAGAAATGTGTCCTTCTCCCTCCTTGTTTTTCTATTGTTCCAAAGCTAGTCTATCCCTGCTCAGGAGGCATCCGCTTCTGCTTATTTGGGGGCCTTGCTCCATTCATTCTTCCTTCTCTTACTTCAGACTTTTTTTTCTCCATTGGCTCTTACCCTTAACATGTAAGTATACTCATATTTTTTCATCTTAAAATAAAAAATCCTAACGGTATTTCCTTCTAACTACTACCACATCTCTTTTCTCAGCCAAATGCTTGGAAAGAGAAGCCCTTAGTTACTTTCTTCACTTTCTCACTTCCTATTCACTTCTTCAGCCAGTTGCCATAGCCAATGGCATTTGTAGCTTTCCTGCCCTCCTGATAACATTTGACTATGTTTAGGAAATTATGGATGGAACCCAAGACTGGGCCAAGTGTGTGCGTTTGGCAAGGGGAGGGGGGTGGAGTGGCTGCAGGGCGGGGAAGGGGAGCATTCTGAACCATGGCCTTTTCTGTAAGGTGGGTGCATGGAGGGAACTCTGGGCATCATTGGTCCCTTGTAACCAGGTGACCACAGAATGTGTGCTGGTTGGCTGGGGCGAGAACTGCCTTCAGTTGAGAAGCAACTGTGGAAGGAGGAGCTTTGGCTGTGCTCTCCTCTTGAAGTGGTTGTGATTCTCAGCAGTTGTCTGATCACCACACCTTTTAAATAAGTCAGGCTGCTTACCATCCTCACAGACTAGTCAACTCAGTGGCGGCAGTAGCAGCTGACACCAGCGCAAGGCAGCAGCAGGGGCTTGGTGGGGCGGGGGTGGGAGGGACTGTTGAGCTAAGGCGGTGGCAGCAGCCAGGAGTGGGAGTTCCTAATGGGGAACAAGCTGACCTGCTGCCTGAAGTCCAATGCCAGCCCCAAGCTGGGCCAGCACTCTGGGTGGGTGAATCGGGACGAGGAGTCTGGTGTCTGTGTGGCGGGCACCAGGAACTCGGTGGCAGCACCACCAGCCCCAACTGCCCTGGAACCTGCCGAGTTGACTTTCCAAGCCTGCGTGGGCCGCCCTGTACTGTACCTCGGTGACCTGGAAATGCCCAGAGGTAAGGAGGTGGCAGGTGTTTGATGCTTTCAGGCATACCTCTGGCCTCCCCTGACCCCAGGATCCCCTGGAAGGGAGCCACCCTCAGGCTCCTCCTTGCCTGGAGCTGGTTTCCAAGAGCTGGCCCTTCCTGGCATCCCCACCCTGTATTCTTTCCTGGTCATGTCTGGCCAGTTTCTTTCCCTTTCACTACCCAAACACCTGGTTCTTTCTTCTATTCCCAACTCAGCCTGAGACACTCCACTCAGTGGTCCTTCCTGTTCATGCATGGCTCGGTTTAGTGTCTCCTGGGACTCTATGAAGACTTTGGGGTATATTTTCTTCTTTTTCTCAATGAAAACTTTAATACCCCAACCTGAGAGCATCCATCATCTCCCTATCCTTACCTATCCATATGGTACGTACGTGAAGGAACCATGTAAGGCCTGGTGATACCCTTGCTTCCACCTGTTAAGATAGTTGATGTTTGAGACAGTTCAGCTGCAAAGGTTTTAGGGTTTTTTATTTAAATTCAAAATAGATAACTAACATAGAACCTATATGGTATTTTTAAGTAAAGCTGTTTTCAGTTGCCTGGATAGAAGCTGCTTTATTCCTTCCAACTATAATTTGAACACGGAAGGAAGTGGTGGGAGAAGGAACTTAAAATTACTGCATGATGTGACATGTTACTGCCAGTGCTGCAGAGAATCATTTTTTTGTTCATCTTTTTACACAAAGGAGAACCCACCGAGTTCTGATTACTTTAATATATTTACTTTGACACAAATATGTCTTCAGTCTTACTTCAGTGACTCAACAGACTTCACTTTCATATTATTTGTTCTAAAGGAGGGATGGGGAGGCTCACAAAAGTGCTGGCCAAACGTCTCAAAAGAGAAGAACACATAACTCTAGACTTGAATTTGTAACATAAAGTCTTGGGAGTTAAGACGCCGTATCGTGCACAAGAGTATTTGTCTCCATGGCTCCCTCTCCATCCTCTCCCCTCCTGCCAGTAGATGCCTGTTTAACTGTAAGAATGTTGAGGTAAAGGTTCTAAAGACCAGATGCCTAAAGGGGTGGCGGGGGGAGTGGAGGATGATGGAGGGAGGAAGAAGAGAGGAAACATTTGATTTAAAATAATCCTGGGTAACAACGTAGCTAACAAAGACTGTGTGTGTGTTTTGTTTTGTTGTTTTGTTTTGTGTTAATCCTCACTGGAGGATATTTTTTTCCATTGATATTTAGAGAGGGTGGAAGGAGTGGGTGGTAAAGAGAGAGAGAGAGAGAGAGAAACATTGATTTGAGACACATTGATTGGTTGCCTCCTGCACACCCCCACCCCAGGGCCTGGAAATGAACCTGCAGCCCAGGTTCTTGCCCTTGACTGGGAATCAGACCCTCAGCCCTCGGGTGCCCAGGCCGATTCTCTAACCACTGAGCTGTGCCAGCCGAGGCAAGACTATGTTTTTTTTTAAGTAGAAAACATTCTTTCCCAAAGATGTTAAAACCCCGTTATTTCATAGAGAAAATGCATTATAGCTTTTATTCTATTTAAACTTTAGTTGAGCTTTTAATTTCTTTAAAAGTAGCCAGCGGATTCCCCTGGGTGGATATGGCTTTCTAACTGAAAAGTACTCCCTTTTCAGAATACTCAAATATTGTGGAAAAAAAAAATGAACAAATTAGGAGCATAAACTTAGGCTTTAATTTGTAACATAAAGTCTTAGGAGTTAAGACTCCATATTGTGCACCTTTAAACACAAAGCAAGTGATTACCTGTGAAAACTTGTGCTTTCTCTGCTTGTGTTGCGAGGTGAGCCTCTGAGTGATTTTATAAACAGTTGGTAGATGGGTTGTGTTGAATGAGAGACCAAAATAGGACCTTTGTATAATTCTTTTAAGGTTTATAACTCACTTACATGTATATCTCATTTGTCCCTTCTAACTGCAAATAAAGCCTCATGAATATTCTCCCTCTGTTGCTGATGGAGAAATCGAGACCTAAAGATGTGAAATGACCGTGTAACAGCTGCTGGACAGAAGAGGCTGACATGGGGTGATAGATGTGCCAAATGCAATTTTGTTGAAGTGTAAAAAAACTTTATATTATTAAAATTCAAAAGCAGTTGTTTTGTATTCTTGCCGGAAGAGAAGATTATCCCACCTTGATGCAAGGTGGACTGCAGGCAGACCTATCCTTACATAGTTACAGCGCATTTCATTTGTACGAGCAGCCCTAGGATCAGGTCCGGGCTTATTCTTACTGAAGTCTCAAATTAATCGTGGGGCCTGGAAGGAAGAAGTGAAACTTTAGCTTTGGAAATTGAGGGCAGAATTTAAAAATCACTTTGATGAAAGTTTAAAAGTCACTGCCATGAAAGTAGAGTAGAGCATTGAGCTTTTATGCTATCCGTGATGTGCCGTGATGAATAGCCCCAAGTAAGCTGCAACTAACTAAACTCATTTTTCGAATGGAGTTAGAATTAACCTAAATGTGCAAAGAACATTTGCCAAAAACAGCTCACGTGATTTGGGCATATTTGATATACTAGCAGGTATCTGACACTAATTGGCCATAGCATAACTTGCTTCTTGACACTTTCTGGAATGTGCTAACATCAAAATAAAAGGGAGTGACTGTATTTCTAATTGATAAAGTAGAAGGTGAGAAACACATACTCGTATATGATTCAGAGATTTCTTAGGTGCAAGTTAAAAAAAGTCAAAGACATAGCCTGGTTTTATTTCACATATATGGAAAGATTCTACAATTTTGAATTTTCCCAGTAGAATTTTTATATTGTTGCCTTTACTAAAATTGGATTGTTACCATTACTTAAAAACTCTTCCCAATCTACACTAATAAAAGAGAAATATCTAAATTGTCCATACCTCTATGACACCCACCAGCCAATCAGGAGCGAGTATGCAAATTAACCCAACAAAGATGGTCGGTTAATTTGCATACGCAGGCGCAGAGCAGCTGGGTTGGGTGGGATGCCTGCTATGAGGGGGAGGGCAGGGATGGAAGGAGCTACAGGAGCGGAGCTCCGGCCTGAGCAAACACTGAAGGCTCTGGCCGGAGCAAAGATGGAAGGCGGCGGCCAGAGTGAAGGCCTGGGTCCTGGGTGCTGGAGGAAAACCATGCCGGCAGCCAGAGGAAGGAAGGCCTATTGCACAAATCTTCGTGCAACGGGCCTCTACTACTGTTATAAGTGATTATAAGTGATTGAAAGTGATGTGTAGCTATTTTTAAAATTATGTATTTTTCTACTCAACTAAATTAGTATGCTTTTTTCTCTTCTTCCTATATAGAGTTGGTTTTAGAATTAATCCCATCTGACAATCCAAGGGCAAGCACAATTTTCCTGAAGAAATCTCAAATGGATGGTAAGTCAAGATAGAATTTAGGTCACAGGTTTTTATTTGAAGAAATCAAAAATATCAGTTGTTTATATATGAGGACTGAATTTGTGATTTTGGCTTTATTTTACATGTCACTGTCGCACATCTAGAACCCTTAAGCTATTCAAACTCTCTCGCCGTATGTAATGCTACCAGGGTGCCTCAGAAGAACAGAGCCCTATGGGGTTCCCAGAAGCTTAGCACGAGCATGTGCAACTCTGTCAATTTCCTGTGTCCTGTTTGTGTTAGGGTAAGAACCAGAACTGTAGGATTTTGACACTTCTGCTTGCCTGCTTATTTTTCTTAATGTTATGTTCAGTTGAGTTTACTTGCTTAGAAAGGCATATGTGATCAAATCTTTCAGTTGATTATGAAAGCAGAAGTACAAGAAGTGACGGTTCCATTTTATTTGAAGCCATGCAGCACGATAGAAAATGGGGTTTTAACGTGTGTTTTCACGGTATGTGTGCATTTTGACTGAGAAGCTGATCGTTTTTGGTCAGGATTGCTGTATTTCTCAGTTTCTTCCAGAGCCATGGTTCTGCTCACGTGTAGAGAGCAGGTGAGCCAGTGAAGGAAAAGCTGTCCCGTGCCCCTGTCTCAGGCCTAAGGAACGCATGCCTGTGACGCTGTCCTGCATCCTGGGAAACAGGACAGCCCAAGGCCCTCTTTGGAGCTTTTATTTTTCTTCTTATCTTTGTTAGAGCAAAACGATTTTGTGTGTTGTGCATATGTCTACTTAGGTTAGCCACACTCATTGTAAAATTTAAATTGGATCGGTTACTTTGCAATTGAGTAAAGACCCATTCGTATTTTATTTTTTTTACTTTTTCCTTTATTTTTATTTTATTTTATTTTATTATTGTTTAAAATATTACAAATAGTAGTACATATGTCTCCTTTTTTCCCCATTGACCTCCCCCCGGTCTCCCCTTCCCACCAGCACATGCCCTCCATTCATATTTTTTTAGTAAAATATCCTAGTTGATTACCAGTCAGTGGTTCAGGATGCTTCCAGGTGCCTGGCAGGTTCTTAGAGCTCTCAACGGTTAGGTCCTGATGATTCAAGCAAAGTGGGTATAAATGTAGAATTAGAAACTATAATTGAGTAGTGGTTCAGAAGCACAACAGTTAAGCTTCTTTATTAGCTAAGTTTCTCACTGGCCTAATTTGCTTTGCCCTTTTCTTTTGTACATGGAGAGACTTTTATTTGTACCTAACATAGGATATTTTTTGTTATGTCAGAAAAGTAAAAGTTTTAAGATTTTACTTTATGGGACTCATCTTGCCAGGTGATTTAAACTATAAATTTCATTGAAAATTATTTTTAAAAATGGAATAAAATTTTGTCATATTTTGTATGTTGGTAATCTTTCAACATACAAAATTTTGTTTTCCTATGGCATTTGTATCATAATTGATTAGTTAATTTTTTTTAAATTCTTAGTGCGAGAAAAGAAGAAGAACTATTCATACCATGTAAGTAAACAGTTGAAAAGTTAAGAAATTAATAATTTGAATTAAAAATTGTCTGCTGTGATTTTTTAAAATGTATAATGGACCTCATATCAT
Organism: Eptesicus fuscus; assembly: GCF_027574615.1. Taxonomy (NCBI): domain Eukaryota; kingdom Metazoa; phylum Chordata; class Mammalia; order Chiroptera; family Vespertilionidae; genus Eptesicus; species Eptesicus fuscus. The sequence goes on from NC_072477.1 coordinate 94,572,871, forward strand.
TAGCATAGACCTTTTTTGGTAGATTTTCTAAATCTTTTCTGTTATCTTAATTATTAAACTTCCATATTCAGGAAAGTTTTTGCCTTAGTAATGCCCATTTTTTTTAAAATATATTTTATTGATTTTTTTACAGAGAGGAAGAGAGAGGGATAGAGAGTTAGAAACATCGACCAGCTGCCTCTTGCACACCCCCTACTGGGGATGTGCCCGCAACCAAGGTACATGCCCTTGACCGGAATCGAACCCGGGACCTTTGAGTCCGCAGGCCGACGCTCTATCCACTGAGCCAAACCGGTTTCGGCAGTAATATCCCATTTTTTAAGGAGTTCTGACTTTACATTAAATGTCAATAAATGGTTGTGGTATAAAGATCTACCTTAATTTTTAATCTTGTTTTTTAACAAAATGAATAATAAAATAGCTAAGTCAATTTTTAACACTATCTATTGACTTAATTGTCATAGCAGCTGAAAGCTAACTTTCTCACCTCAGCATAGCCTTATTTCCCTCCCGCTGTCCCCTCAACATGTATCAGTTAACTGACAGGGCTTCATTGCAAGAATTTCGGGGCCCAATTCTGAGCCTGTCTTGGGTTCTGTAAGACAGACGGGCTTTCTGACTCCTTTCCCAGCCACTCTCTGTAGGCACCAAGGTGTGCTTCTTCTCCTTTGTTCTGCCATGATAGTTGCCACTCATTTATGTAGTCTTCAACTCTCAAACATTAAAAACCATCTGCTGTTTACCTTATACTGGGTATAGCTTTTTTTATGCCTTTAATTCTAATGACATAGCTCTAAAAGGAAATAGATTTGTGGTCAGTCCACAAATCTCAAACTTACCAGTTCTAACTCAAACTTAGAACCTATCATTAAAGTGTAAGTCAAAGTTTAAAGTTTTAATTCAACGTAAAACCTGTATGTTCCTGTTGACCAATGTCACCACAATAAATTTAATTAAAAAATAAAGTTTTTTAATTCAAGAAAATTAATAATATTAATACAGAGAATTATTTTTGGTTATACCTATAGCTAGCATACTACACTTTTCTACTAAAGTCTTGATTAAGAATTCTATTCAAACCATGAATTTTGCCATATTGTGCCATTTGTGTGCAACATTGATGGAGCAGTTTTCATTAATGCATAAAGTGTTAGACATTTTTAAGTTAATTAAAAGTCATTAATTCTGAATATCCAAAACTTGTCTTGTGAAAAAGTCGAGAGAAAACAGTACACCTCAGCTTTAGTTGTTGATGGCTGAAGATGAGACAGTAGGCGCAATCGGTGCGGGCAGGATTTCAACAGCTACTTGACTGGATAGTAAGGTTTGGGTTGTCATTTATTAGACTTCTAGGTATGGTTATTTTTCCAGTCTTTGCTATTAAACTTTAAGTCTAAGGAGCCCCTTCCCTTCCTTGCAAAGATTATAGAATAAAAGTCCATCTATTCCGCAATTTGTAGTGAACTAATTGAAGATACACTGGGATTTTTGTTTCTGTCTGTTCTAGTGACCAACTGAAATACCTATAAACATTAAATGAATTGTCAATAATATTATTTTAGCTTTTTATTTTTTTTTATATTTGCATTTTTTTATCTTGATGTTTGTCAGTGTAGTTTATGAAGGTTGGGAGTCAGCAATAGTAAAGTTTCAACCATAAAGAACAATTATTTAAAATTTTCAAACAAGATGAAAGGAAAGGAACCTTCTGGCAGCCAAGGTATCCAGACTTTGCTAGTAAGCTTAATTCTGCCGCCCTCTAGTGCAGCAGCCGCCAACCTTCCGGACTTCACAGACCACCAGTGGTCCGCAGACGCCCGGTTGGCGACCGCTGCTCCAAAGGTTTCCTTAAACCAGCGGTCGCCAACCTTTCGGACCTAGTGCAGCGGTCGCCAACTGGTGGTCTGCGGACCGCTGGTGGTCTGTGAGGTCTGAAAGGTTGGTGACCGCTGCTCTAGTGGACACTAGATATTTGATACTGGAGTGATGACGAAGTGTTCAGTGTTTCTTTAATTGTATCTAGCCAGTGATGGGCAACCTTTTGAGCTTAGTGTGTCAAACTTTGCCAAAAAACTGAGCGTAACTCGGGTAGTGTGTCACTTTGAGGAAAAAACATTATTTCACAAATGTTTCATCCTCAGGAGCAGCGAATGTTTCATCCTCGGCATGCGGCCGCCTCAGCAGCCGCGTGTCATCAGAAATGGCTACCGTGTCAGTGCTGACACGCGTGTCATAGGTTCGCCATCACTGATCTAGCCAGTAGATTGCACCTTGTTGATTTACTAAATGAACCCTCATAGAGCTGGGAGCCCATGTCTAATTAAAAATTTTCAATGTTTTAGCATGAATATTTTCAAATACCACTATAATAGAAAAAAAATTTTAAATAGAGGAAAATGGGAGCAAATGTCACCCAAAGCTTTACCAACTAGTCTATATTTTGGTGCCTTTTTGTCCTGTTCTTTTTACACCCCTGTTTATAGGTTTTGGTCATAATTAAAGTTATTATGCTATATTACATGCCATATTACACCTGTATAGTAGTGACCTTAAAAGATAACTTCCCATCTCTCTATATAAAAGCCTAAGCGACCATTACAGCAGAACAACCAAACGATCAGAATGACCAGTTGCTATGTCGCACACTGACCACCCGATCGCCTGATTGGGGCCTGCCGGCCAACCTCCCAGTCCCTCCCCCTAGCTGGCAGATGCCGATCGCCCAATGGGGACGGGGTACCAATGGCGGGTGGCAGCGGATGTTGGTGGCACCAGGCCAAGGCGGGTGCAGGTGGGGGGCGGGGCCAGCTGCTGGCAGTTGGGGGAAGGAAGGCCCCGGCCGGCCAACCTCCTGGTCCCTGAAGGCTTTTGAAAAACCTCTTTCTGCGGAGGCTTTTCTTTTCCTCCCAGCAGCATGTAATTCGAATGCACTAGCTGCGGAGCCGCCCACCCAGAGCCACCCAATCTCTACCTGCACCCAGGCAGATTGAGTCTGGTGCGCAGTGGGGTGGAACACCCCGAGCTGCTGCCCACAAGCAGGAAGCTGGCGGGGTGGGGCATGGACACAGAGGCCTCAGAGCTGGACCACCTGGCCCTCAGTGCACTCTCCGCCTGGAGGTGTCCAGCTGCAGACCTTCAACCCCATTAACTGGACCAATGGTGGGGTGGAAAGCGATACAGGAGGGTGAGGAAATGAAACTTGGGGCAAGTACCATGGGTGCAGTCCCCGTGACCTTCCCCTCCCAGGATAAGAGATAAATGTGGATTTGCAAAGAGGCAGGCCCCCTAGGAGCTTCAGCTGGGGGGATGAAAGGAGTTACTCACTTCTGACACCCCCACTCTTTGCTTTAAGGCTGCATTCTCCTTCCCTAATACATTTGCTTGAAATACATGATGGTTTGTGTTTAGACATGCGATAAACGTGGGGAAAGCAAAGTTTTTTGCTTTAGAACAAAAGAGTTTGGAGTCTGTGGGAGGTCTCTCTCTCTCTCTCTCTCTCTCTCTCTCTCTCTCTCTCTCTCTCTCTCTCTCATTCTCTTTCTCACACACACACACATTCACTCCTTCCTCCCCTCTTCCCTGGCCTGGCGAATCTTCACGCAGAAAGTTAACCCTAGCTCCTCAGAACCCACCCTTGCTGGAGTGGCCTCTGTTTTGTTTTGGTTTATTCTCTCACAAGGTTTTTTTCTAACCTCTAAACCAGTAGTCAGACATCCCCCGAGGGGTCCTGGATGGTGAGAGGGCGCAGGCCAGGCTGAGGGACCCCCCTTCCCATGCACGAATTTTGTGCACCCGGCCTCTAGTTTAGAATAAAAGTATATGAATGAGTTTTCATATTTTATGCTGTATTTGTCCTTTTGAGATCCCAAAAGTAAATTACGTGTTAACTGCATAGCTTAAGGAACATATCAGAATTTTAGTTATAGTTAAGACATTACTGGCTTGAAGGAGAATTTGTTCCCCCAAATAGTGATTTAAAAAAAAAAATGCCATCTGGAACTTTTAGTTAATAAGGAATAAGTGGCCTTGAAGTAAAACATCAGAAACAGGCAAAATGGTGTTTTATATAATACTAGTGGCCCAGTGCATGAATTCGTGCACATTGAAAGGAAATTAATTAGAAGAAATATCTTAATATCGCTATTCGCCCTTTCTATATAATAGAAGTGTCAACCAAATTCACGATCAATAATGACAGATGGAAACACACACGTGCTATTGGCACCGGCGAGAGCCTTACATGTGTGAGTCAACTTAGCCTTTTATATGTGTGTGTGTGTGTGTGTGTGTACACACACATATATATAAATATATATAGATAAACTTGCTTAATTAGACCTGCTTTCTGATTTAGCTAAACTTTTTCCAGCCAAGTGAAGCACCCCAACTTCTCTTTCAGGTAATTGTCAGCAACACAGCAGTAAATATCAACACAAAGCAGATTATTATTGTAGATCACGCAGGGAGAACAAAGGGTAAAATATTTAACTGTAGCATTGTTTGACTATATTCTGTACAGTAAGAAAACCTGAAGTCATTTTCAAGGTCCACCATTTCTTACTTCTTTTCAGTCGGGTCAAGTTTTTAAGCTTTCTAAATCTCCATTTTCTGGCTAATGAAAAGAAAATAAGATTTCATCAAGTCTCCTATCTACCTACTCCAGGACTTCTGTGAGGATCAAATGAGATGAGGCATGGGAAAACGCTTCACATACATTTGGTTAAAGTATAAAATATTTCCACCTGTGTTCCTGGAACTTCAAGGAGGCTAGTCGCTAGGGAGAGGAAGCTGGGCGTTGCTACGTGACATCATTACCTGGCACCCACAGCAACCATTTCCAGGCTGGGCTGGGCTATGGGCTGCATTTTGCGTCATGGGGGGTCTCAGCAGTGTTGGCTGCAATTTGGTGGACTGTCACTCCAGGGTGGTGGCGGGGCCTGTGTCCCATTTGGGGAAAGCTGAGTGTTGCTTTCTGGGCGCCAGGTCCATGGTGCCGTTTCTCTATGTGTGTCATGGTAGCTCCTGTGTTGAGCGTCTGCCTCCTGGTGATCAGTGCTCATCATAGTGACTGGTCAGAATGTGGGAAGGACACTTAACATATTAGCTGTTTATATAGATAGATTAAGAAATTTCTGACTATTCACTACTGGCAATTTTTAAATGCTCTATATTTTCAAAGTTATCAACTAGATTTTCTCCCTGTCCTGTTGTTTGTGTGTTTGTGGGAAAACTGATGGGAAAGTATGAGAGCATGATGAAAGCTATTTTATGTTAATACTAGAGGCCCAGTGCATGAATTCATGCACCAGTGGGGTCCCTTGGCCTGACCTGTGGGATCAGGCTGAAACTGGCTCTCTGACATCCCCCGAGGGGTCCTGGATTGCGAGAGGGCACAGGCCAGGCCGAGGGACCCCACTGGTGCACGATCAGGGCCAGGGAGGGACACAGAAGGTTGGCCAGTCAGGGAGGGACCGCGGGAGGGCTCCAGGGCATGTCTGGCCCATCTCGCTCAGTCCCAATTGGCCAGACCCCAGCATCAAGCTAACCTACTGGTCGGAGCATCTGCCCCCTGGTAATCAGTGCATATCATAGCGACTGGCTGACTGGTCGACTGTCTGCCCCCTGGTGGTCAGTGCACGTCAGAGCAAGCAGTTGAGTGGCCTTAGCATATCATTAGCATATTACACTTTGATTGGTTGAACAGATGACCAGTTGACTAGACACTTAGCATATTAGGCTTTTATTATATAGGATGAGGAAGGTAGGCTCACGTGAATTTGTTTTAAAATACAACATAACTGTTATATTGGGCAATTAGGAAGAATAGGCCAAGTATGTCAGTAGGGCAGAAAATTTGACCTGCCTAGCAATGGGCAAAACTGGGAAACTAAATATTGTAGGGTGGGACCTTGCCCCCAGAGTGACCTTTCCTCCCCTAGCAAATGGATGGTCATGCGGTTTACACATCCTGACCTTTTATGTCACTGGTCATGTGGCTCAGACCCTCCCCTGAACTCTCCTCCCCCAGCATATTGACCTCCTTAGAGGAGGAACAAGGGGGCCAGAGAATCAGCCTCCTATGACTCCCATGCAAACCCTTGCACGACCACTCCCTTAAGCATTAAGCCCTCAGGACAATGAGGTTCTGACCTGCATCACATGATCTGAGGAACAAAGCCTCAGTCTGTTGACCACGGAGACAGAGTTTTGGTCACACTAGAGATAACATCTAGGCCTCAGTTGTGTTTCAGCTCCAGGCCCAGGAAAGCAGCAAGGCTAGGGGGGCAATGCCATGGCTGCCTCAGGACCAATCACCCCCTGCCCTGGCACTGGACAGTAAGTGGAGACCACAACCCTGAAGGGACACCTGGAAAGCTCATGAATATTCTCTTGAGATCCTCCCTTATGACCTCGCCTAAAATTTCTACATTTAGATAAAAACTCTTAAGACGAAGGACCCAGTGAACACATGCTCGCTCGCTCCCTCTCTAGAGCAGTGGTCGCCAACCGGTGGTCCACGGACACTGGTGGTCCGTGAGGTCCAAAAGCTTGGTGACTGCTGCTCTATGGTCAGTCAGTGCCTTTCCCCCTCTCCTTTCCCCAGCCAGGTATATCCTTGCTTTCTTTCTCCTAAGTTCCAAGGGCCCTTCTTTTGCCTCTATAACTTGTTCCCTGAATCCATGCAGACCAGCTGGCTCTCTACCTCTGTGACTTTCTACATAAACTTTCTCTTATGATTTGAGTTCTTGGCTCTAAATTCTTGCTCCGCTGAACTCAAGGACTGAGATCTAACGTCTGGTGCCATTTTGCCACTAACAAAACCAGGCATATTAAAATTGTTGGTGTTCTGTGATGTTAAAGAATGCTGCTGTTACTTCCAACTAGTTACAGCGACTGGGATTAGTTTTACTTTCAAAGGATTGTCCAAACAGAGCTTAGGCTGTTTCCATACTTGATTATTGTTATATTGTTGGGCTCTTTGAAAATCAATAAGTACTTTTAAAATAAATGAATACTGCTAAAGTGTTTTAAAGTTAATTTATTCTCTAGAGGTTCTCAAAAATTTCCTGTCATCTCTCTGATAGAACAGTAGATAAGTTTTAGTTTGTATCAATTACCTTTCCGTTGTAATTGATTTTAAATACTTAGTCAAACACTTGAACTCCTAATTTTCCCTGGATTCTGTGCTCAGCAGCTAGAGGTAGAAGGGGAGTACAAGTCCTGCCTTCCCTAGAGAGGCTCACTTTTTATGAGAGGGATGCCCTGGAAGCAGTTGAGACCATGTAACAAATAATATCTCGGATGTGTGAATGTAGAGAAAGGGAGAAGTTGTGAAGTGTGGCTGCTGGCAGAGGTATCCTGGAGGTAGGTGGGAAGTGGGACGTTAACTTGCTGGAAAAGGGAGGAAGAAAAGGCCTGGTAGTCAGAGAGCAGCATGATGAGTGTCAATCAACTTAGAGAATCCTATATAATAATAGACAAATATGCAAATTGACCATACCTCCGACACACCCACAAGCCACGCCCACAAGCCATGCCCACCATCCAATCAGAGCGAGCATGCAAATTAACCCAAACCAAGATGGCTACAGCCACAGAGAGCAAGGTTTCCTAGGTAACAGACGAAGCCAAGCTTTCTGCCAGCCGTTGCAGGCCTAAGCCTCCACTCAAGCTACAAAGTTTCAATTATAGAAGGTAAACAAATTCAAACAAATGGCGGCAGAATGGAGCTTGAGAGAGCAGGCCAGGGTTGCCGCCGGCAACAGGGGAAGCAAAGCTTTCCACACACCCTGGCTGGGCCCACCCGCTTAAGGCAACAAAGTTTCAATTATAACCCCAACACAAATGGCTTCGGGCCTCAGAGGGAGCCCCAGGCTTGGCTCTGCTCCAGGCTACAAAGTTTCAATTGTAGAAGGAAAATAAATTCCAGATACCAGGGCCTCTGCTTGCGTTGCCTGGGGGCGTGGCTGGCCTGCAAACCACCACAGGCCCCTCGCTCAGGCCGCCCCACGTCCCAAGGGTACCCCACCCTGATCAGGGACACCCTTCAGGGCAAATCAGCTGGCCCCCACCCCTGTACCAGGCCTCTATCCTATCTAATAAAAGAGTAATCTGCAGATTGATCATCACTGCAACACACAATATAGCTGCCCCCATGTGGTCAAAGATCCTGCCCCCATGTGGACACAGGATGGCCACCACAAGATGGCTAGCAGGAGAGGGCAGTTGGGAGGCACCTGGCCTGCAAGGGACGGCAGTTGAGAGGGACCAAGCCTGCAAGGGAGGGCAGTTGGAGGTGATCAACCCTGCAGGAGAGGGCAGTTAGGGGTGACCAGGCCGGCAGAGGAGGGAAGTTGGGGGCAAACAGGCTGGCAGCAGAGTGGTTAAGGGGTGATCAGGCTGGCAGGCAGAAGCGGTTGGGGCAATCAGGAAGGCAGGCAGGCAAGCAGTTGGGAGCCAGCAGTCCTGGATTGTGAGAGGCAGGCAGAAGCGGTTAGGGGCAATCAGGAAGGCAGGCAGGCAAGCAGTTGGGAGCCAGCAGTCCTGGATTGTGAGAGGGATGTCCGACTGCCCGTTTAGGCCCGATCCCTGGGATCGGGCCTAAACGGGCAGTCAGACATCTCTTGAGGGGTCCCAGATTGGAGAGGGTACAGGCTGGGCTGAGGGACAATCTCCCTCCATGCACGAATTTCGTGCACCAGGCCTCTAGTAGAATTAATAACGTAATGTGAAGTGTTCTCTGAAGTACTCATGTGGGTAGTGTAATGGTAGTCTTAATTAAACATGAAGTGAGAGCTAAATTCTCAGAGTTGTTTTATCTGGGTGCTGTATGTGAGAGAATCTTAAAACGATACTCTTAAGATAAGGAAACTGAGGCCCAGAGAGAACTCTGGCCCCCGAGCTTGTTAGCCATAGGCCAGCCCCAGCACACACACCTCTGACGCAAATACACGTGGCTTATCACACTGTCTCCTGAACTAATAGTTACTACTGGCTTTCATTTACTTCAGTAAAATGCTCTTTCTTCAATATTACCTAAAGAATTATGTTTTAATGTAGAAAATAAAGAATAGAAATAAAAATCTCAGCTGCTTTTCATTTCTGAAGAAAACAAAAAGCACTGAAGTCTTATTTTTAATGTTTTACGTTATTATAAAGGGAATTTGTCATAGGTGTTTGCCAACTTGGGTTATATGACCCCTTCCTCAGATTTCATGGTTGCAAGTTAGAGCATCTAATGGGTTTACCATAGAGCTGCACATGATATCGCACTAAAGCATTCATAAAGCATTCATAGAGTATGAGAACAGTTGTAATGCTTAATTGTTTGACATTTTAACCAATAAAAAAACACACTTTTATAGGTTTAACTTACTGTGATATTTCCTTCTATTCCCCTTCCCTTCAGGTATCTCCAGGTCACCGTAGTGCAAAGTACAGCTCATGCTCAACAATATTTTTAGACGACAGCACAGTTTGCCATCCTAATGTTAGAATCACCATGCAATGGTGAGTACAAATAGGTTACCCAGGGCTCAGTGACAGACCCTGATGCTAAAAGGATCCTACCCATATGTAATTTCATCTGATTGTCCTTTTCAGGGATTGGGTTAAGAAAAAAAAAAAAAAGTATTTCTAGGAAAAAAAAGGATTTCTTTATGAGATACAGGCCTAAAACAATGTAGTAGCTACCACTTTGGAAGCTACTCTTGGAAGAAGGAACAGTTTGTCCCCCACTGGCACCAGAGTGCATCTGCATTTACATTCAATTGCTTCCTGTCAGATTTTCCCCTGCTTACTTTTTTTTCTGCACTATTTGTATGTTAAAATTCACTTCTCCTTCCAGTAAAAAGGCATCAAACCAGTCTTAAGGAACAACTTTTCAAGCTAATTTCTTTGTGGATAAAATATGTTCAACTGAGATTTTAATTTTATAGATCTATTAAATTTATATATATACTAGAGGCCCAGTGCACGAATTCGTGCATGGGTGGGGTCCGGCTGGCCCGCCCCAATGGAGGCCAATCAGGGGGGAGGGGCCAAGGGTGGTTGGCCAGCCAGCCCCGCCCCCTGGTCCAACTCCCAGTCAAATTCCCTGTCGAGGGGACAATTTTCATATTAGCCTTTTATTATATAGGATATTTTAGAGCCCCGGTGCATGAATTCGTGCATGGGTGGGGTCCGGCCAGCCTGGCCGGTGAGGGGGAGTGGGGGGCATGGGCAGTTGGCCAGCCTGCCTGCTGGTTGAACTCTTGGTCGAGGGGTCAATTTGCATATTAGCCTTTTATTATATAGGATATATCTATATATATATATATATCTATATATATATATGTGTGTGTGTGTGTGTGTGTGTGTATGTGTGTGTGTGTGTGTATATATATATGTATATATATACACACACACATATATATATATCCTATATAATAACAGCCTAATATACTAAGTGTCCAGTCGTCCAGTCATCCATTCAACCAATCAAAGCATGATATGCTAATGATATGCTAACAATGCTCAACCGCTCAATATGACGTGCACTGACCACCAGGGGTGGTCACTTAAGATGAAACTTTTAAGCTTATTTAAGAGCCAAATAAAACCAAACTAGGATGTAGGGCATCCTGAATCTCATTGGGGTGTCCAAGGAAATTATCAATGTCTCCCTGGGATATGAGTATTGATATTCCAGAACACAGTTTGGGAAATGCTACCTGAAAATATTAATGTCCTCATTCCTAATTTTTACTTTTCAGTCCTAAAAACATAATTTTTTATAAACTTATTTTTTTTCTATTGTACCAGCTTTTTTGCTAATTTTATCAGTAACTTCTACTTTACTTAAAAACAGCAAGTTCACAATCATAATAATATAACTTTCTTCTTTCACAACAATAGTTGAGATCAAACTGTGTCTCAGCAAAAATTGAGCCTGATCTCTACCTAAAGTCTTGAACTTTGGCAGCTATTGCATAATCATTTAGTCTTTTTTATTCAGCCAGGACACTAAATCTATGAGTAAAAAAAAAAAAGACACTTCACTCTCTGTTCCATAGCTTCTTTTGAATTCAAAGGGTTCTGATGTTACAGTACCGTATTTTCCAGCGTATAAGATGACTTTTTAACCCAGGAAAATCTTCTATACGCCCAGTCGTCTTATACGCCGGAAAATACGGTATATAATTCAAAGGTAGTTTTAAAGATTAACTTTGCTCAGACAAGTAGGTGTTATGCTATTTTGTTCTCCAAATTAGTCCAATTTTTGGAAGTACAATAACTTTTCATTTGCTCTCATCAAGATTTGAAAATGGATCATTCAGTACATTTACTGTTGATGAAATAAAGATTTACTGAAAAAATTAATAGAGCTAACTGGCTTTTAGGAATGGTTTAGAAAAAAATGTTTGTTATGGGGTAGTAGTGCATTCTCAATGGGGTGGGTGAGACTTATTAGAATCACTTAGCAACTTTTTTCAAAATATATGTCTCTAAACAGATGTATTCCATTCCCTCTCCCTTAACATACACTCTTGCAAGCCTTTTGATAAGCTGAGGAAGGATGGGAGGAGTATTATATGGAGCAAAGCATACCGAGTGATTCTGATTTTAACCCTAATTCATGTGTTTTCAAACTTTGCTGCACATTACAATCACCTGAGAAGCTTTCAAAACAATCCCAAGTCGTACCCAATGCCGGTGAAATCAGATTATTTCAAGGTGGGAGAAGGCAGTTTTTAAAGCCTCTCTTGATGATGGCAATGCACAGCCAAGCCTGGGAACCATACTGCCTGGTAGAGTGTAGGAGAAGGAGAATGGCTTCTCACTCTTGATGGGTCCTTGAGCAAGTCAGTTTTAAGCCTTGGTTACCTTCTCCGTAAAATGGGTTTTGAATTAAATGTCATCAGAAGTTCATTGGTTCTTTTCAGTTTATATGCTTCAATTCCGTGATTTTAAAATCAATTTGGCGTGGCTCAGTGAGGTCTCTGTTCGATTCCCTGTCAGGTCACATGCCTGGGTCGTGGGCTCGATCCCCAGTGTGGGGTGTACAGGAGGCAGCTGATCAATGATTCTCTTCTAACAGTATATTCTCTAGCATATTGGTTTTCTTAATTTTGCTTAAAGCCAAAGAATTACAAGGTGAAAAGTGCCCATGCTATACTGTTCTGAATGAGGATTTCATAGCCACTGGGCAGCTGGGAAGGTCTTCCCTCACCACATTTAAAAAGTGTCTTCAGCCCTAGCCGGTTTGGCTCAGTGGATAGAGCGTCGGCCTGTGGACTGAAGGGTCCTGCGTTCGATTCCGGTCAAGGGCACGTACCTGGGTTGCAGGCTCCATCTCCTGTACCTGTTGGGGGTGTGCAGAGAGAAAAACATCGATGTGTCTCTCTCACATCGATGTTTTTCTCTCTGTGTCTCTCCCCCTCCCTTCCACTCTCTCTAAAAAATTAATGGAAAAATATCCTCGGGTGAGGATTAACAACAACAAAAAGTCTTCAGACCTAACATAAAATCAATTGTTACAATTTTTTTTTTTCTCAGCCTGGCATTAGCAATATATTACCACATAAAGAACAGGTGAGTTTTTAAACCTGTCTTGTTATTTCTAGTTAATAAACACACAAGATATAAAGTGTAGTGTTAGATGATAAACATAGACATTATTGGAGTCAGCTATATAGTGCTTTTATTACATTATTGAAGTGAATCATTCGTTTTTGTCTTAGGACTCTTAATGCTTAAGTTATTGAGGATCCCAAAGAATATTTGTTTATGTGGGCTATATTGATATTTACTGTATTAGAAATTTAAAATAAGTCCCTCGTATGTTGAAACATGTCTTTTTTTATAGCACTGTTGACATTTTGAGCAGGATAATGCTTTGTTGTAGGGGACTGCCTTGTGCGTTACAGGATGTTCAGTAGCATCCCTGGCCTCTCCTCACTAGATGCCAATAGCACTCTTCCCAGGCCACATTCTGACAACAAAAAATGTTCCAGCCATGGCCATATGTTTCCCCGGGAGACAAATTCACCCCTGATAGGGAGCCATAGCATTAACGTAATTCTTTACAAAAAATAATTATTTTCCACAACAAAAAGTTGAGTGGAAATTGTCATTTATATATATTTTTGCAAATCTCTTTATGTCTGATTTAATAGAAGACAGCTGATTCTCATGCACACCCTGTCTTCAATCCTTTGTGATTACTTCAGTCATCTCAATAACTTGTTTTGAAGAAACAATGCGAAGGCCCAGCCTCATGTCGCTTTATAGCTAGAAATGGGTGTGTTTTTAAAGTCTTCAGATAATTATGGATATTCTTTGATACTGTACCAGAAGTCCATAAGTGCTGGTTTGTTAAATTAATTACAGTGGGATTTTAAGTCATATTTATGCACTTGCAGTAGGTCTCTGTTAAATTAATAGTCATATATCTTATACACTGAATCAATCTTTTTACTTGTATATAATTTACAATATTATGCATTGGTCATTTGGAAAGTATTGGCTCACATTTCTTTATACAGTATTAAAGCTCACTTTTGTTAGTCAGCATCGTATCAACACCAGTCTTACCAGAAAAGCCTAAGTATTGAAAAGCTGTCAAGCTCACAAAAAAAAAAGGTACAGTTTCCCCCCAATCTTGATTTTTAGCTTGATAGCTTGAATTGTGTCATTGGCAACAAATAAACAAGTTATTTTCCTTGAAGTGACAGGCTCACTGTTCAGTTTTGAGAGAATGACAGTTGCACTATCAAATAAAGATGTTATTCAATGAAAAAAAAAAAAGTAGCTCGCTCAGCTCACAACTAAGTCACAAGTGCTTTTCCTTAACAAGCACATTTCAGTATGCAGAAGTGCTTGATGTATACTTTCTCCTTGTTCAGAATAGAAAAAGAAGAACCAGCCTTAATAACATTACTAATTGTTACTGCTTTATCAAAGATGTTCTTAAGTAAAGCAGAATTTGTTTTTCAACAAGAGGCAGTGAAGAATAAAATGACTACTAGTTACAGTGTGGTACCCCTGCCTTGATTCATTCTCACAAACCATGACTTCTGCTTTTACACAATGGTTGCAAATGTCAGTGCAAATGCAGCCAAGGCCTTAATATTTCTGTAAAAATAGTTTGGCTTCATGGGTCTTCTGAAATGGTCTGGACAGTGGTCAGCAAACTCATTAGTCAACAGAGCCAAATATCAACAGTACAACGATTGAAATTTCTTTTGAGAGCCAAATTTTTTAAACTTAAAATTCTAACACCACTTCTTCAAAACAGACTTGCCCAGGCCGTGGTATTTTGTGGAAGAGCCACACTCAAGGGGCCAAAGAGCCGCATGTGGCTCGCGAGCCCCAGTTTGCCGACCACGGGCCTAGGAGAACCCCGGAGGCCTGCAAAACACACTTGGAGAACCACTGTTTAAATGAGGAGAGTATATTAGTGTGGAAAATTAAACTTAAAAGAAGACTCGCTGCCCTGGCCTGTGTGGCTGAGTTGGTTGGAGCATCATCCCATACACCAAAAGGTGGTGGGTTTGATCCCCAGTTGGGTGCTTGCAGGAAGCAGCCAACCAATGTTTCTCCCTCTCCTTTCCTCTCCCCCTCCCCTTACTCTCTCCTCTCTTTCTTCCTCTCCCTTTTTCCTCTCTGTCTCTCTCTCCCTTCCTCTCTAAAATCAATGGACTGGTCACTTTTAAAATAAAAAGGCAAATTTTTAACTCAGTCTGTTTAAAAGTGGCAAGAAGAAATACATAATAATATAGGAAACTAAAAAGAGAAAAAAAAAACACAGAAAAAAACATGAATCTCATATTCACGTGAACGGTTGCCCACCCCTACTGCTTTATAAAATGTCCCTGTGTCTTCCAATGTGAGCTTAGAGGAGTGGCAACTGATTTGGTTGTCTAGCATTGCCTATTAGGGAAGGTCAATGCTTATAAAGGCAACTCTGGCTGGTCATTATAGAAAAGATTTCACAGAACTTGATGTGCTGAGTAAAAAGAGGTCAGAAAATTCTTACAGAACCTAAGAGAAGAATTTGTAGGACTTTGTTAAAGGTTAAGCTTCTCCCTCCACCCATCTCTCTACTCCCAGGAGATGTGTTACTAAGATATTAACAATTCCTGGATTCGTTTCTTAAAATCACTTTCTTATTTTCTAGAGATGCAAATAGATCTGAGGACATTTTTGATGAAAGGTTACATCCATTCACAGTAAGTGCCAGTTGTATTGAGGTTTTATTTCTCTCTCATACAATTGTGTTTATTTTATGCTGATTTGCTTTGAAATTAATCACTAGAAGAAAATTACTCCCTCCAGCTTGAAGTCAAAATTATCTTCCTTTAAGTTTTCTTCCCCACCCCATGTTGCACCTAATGATTTTAAAAAACAAATGTTTAAGAAATGTTAGTAAGAACTGAGTTGTAGCTTTGTATAACTAGTAAGCTAAAGTAAGTCAACATGCCCCCCGCAAAAGTATCTTTTTAAAAGATAATTTTCAGTAACATCAAACAATACAAATATTTGTAAATAAGCCTAACAGATATGTTAAGATCTCTATGAAGAAAACTAAACAGCTATTTAAATTTTGGATTAATTAGAATGACAAAAGAATTTCAAATTCACTTCAGATGCTCTATAGCGATATAAGGCTGGTGACCACTGTTTAGCACAGCACGGCCTTAGAGCCTGATGGTTACAGGAAACTGAAAATGCATTTTCAGAGTTGATTGCAGAAGTATGACATGGTGATCAACAAGACTTTTGAACCTAAAGATGGTTTATGTTTAGATAGAATTCTGTAGAAGGAAGGTGGAAAGGAACATATACATTTTCTGAGTCTGTGCCTGTATTTATCTTTAATGTGTGTTGGTATTGAATCACTATTATATACATACTAGAGGCCCAGTGCACAAAATTTGTGCATGGGGGGGGTCCCCCTCAGCCCAGCCTGCACCCTCTCCAATCCGGGACATCCCTCTCACAATCCAGGACTGATGGCTCCTAACTGCTCACCTGCCTGCCTTCCTGATCGCCCACAACTGCCCTCCCCTGCTGGCCTGATCGCTCCTAACCGCCCTCCTCTGCAGGCCTGTTCACCCCTAACTGCCCACTCCTGCTGGCCTGATCGCCCACAGCTGCCCTCCCCTGCTGGCCATCTTGTGGTAGCCATCTTGTGACGACATGGGACAGCCATCTTGTGATGATGTGAGCGCTCAAGAGTGCGAGGGCCACCTAGGCTTTTGTGTGTGTGTGTGTGTGTGTGTGTGTGTGTGTGTGTGTGTGTATTGATTTCAGAGAGAAAGGGAGAGGGAGACAGAGATAGAAACATTAATGATGAGAGAGAATCATTGATCAGCTGCTTTCTGCATGCCCCCTACCAGGGATTGAGACCACAACCCAGGCATGTGCCCTTGACCAGAATCGAACCTGGGACCCTTCAGTCTGCAGGCGGACGCTTCATCCACTGAGCCAAACCGGCTAGGGCTCACTGTTGTTTTTTAAGGCCCCATTGTTTATATTTAAGAGACTAAAAGACATATCACCCAATCAAAATTATCTTAAGAGGCATGTGGGCACAAACAGAAGACTATGATATTAGGGGCATGTGGGCACAAGCTATCATAAAAGTACCTAAGTGTTTTTCTTCAGTGGATACTTACTTTGCATTTTTTTTTCCTTTCAGCAAGAAATAGTTCCAGAGGAATACTTTAATCATAATCCTGATTCCGAAAGCATTTACAGATTCATTCACCCTTTTTTCAGTGCCACAAAGCTAACAGCTGAATGGGCAATAATAGCTTTGGTAAGATAGTTCTTTCAGAAAGCATCTTTTCTGTCTTGCCCACAGGGTATGGTCTTGTTTTTCGAATAAAAGTCAGTTCCTGAAATGATCATCAGAACTTTATTAAGGGCAACGTATCAAAGGAAGTAAAATACACATATTTGAGCTTAATAATCATGATTTAAAATGTCCTTGCTTTTCTCACCACAACACAGTTGCTTTTAAAGGCAGCAGGAGAGATACCCGGTTTCTTCCACTACACCTCAGGAGACACATGCGCACGCAGTGCACACACAGGCACACATACAAGGCGTGCTGATGGCGTAGGATGGGGGCAATAGCAGACCCTCTGGGCCCCAGGCAGTGACAGGTTCAGTGTAGGTCTAAGCTGAGTTGCAGGCTGGATTCCCCAGGCAGTTGTAATGTGTGTCCTGATTGAGAACTAGAGCCCTAAATTCTCTGTTCCTTGGATGATGGGTATTCATCCATCCTTCCTGTCCTCTTGTGCCTGTCTGTGAAGTTGCCCAGGATTCTAGTGCCAGTGGGATCTAAAAGAGCTTTGCTAGTTGCCTGCTCAGCTACAGCTGTGTAAGGACCATTGTGCCATTCAGACAGAATTCCTAAGGTAAGATTTTATCATTTGGAATGAGTGGCCCATTCTAGTGAGAAGGCATGGGGATTGTATCACTCTTCCCTCGGGCAGTCCTAAAGGGGAAAGTCTCCTGCATGGTCTGGGGGAAGAGTACTTAGGTCAGTCAGTGCTTCCTCCTTCAGCTAACATTTTGGAGAGGCAGCCTGTGCTTCTGAGTAGAGACCCCTCAATGGGCACTGGGTCAGACACAGGCCTTTCCATGGAGCTGCCAGCCCTCTGGAGTGCTGAGCGCATGCTGGGGAAAGGCAGGAGTGGTGCTCTCACAGGGAGAGCTAGGGAATACAGGAAGGAGGGCATCTGGGTTGGAAGAGGGTGAGTCCTTTGTAGGGGAGTAAAGATTGATGCACCTGCGAGACAGCAGAGGGGCAATCTCTAGTAATCGTTTGAATATATGGAATTAGAGCATGAATCTGAGCTACAGTAGGAAATTAAGATTAGCTGTTCCAATGCAGAGAAGGAATGTAAATAAAAAGTGTATAGAAGATAGAATAGTGACAAAGAGTTAGATATTCAGTGGCTATTTGTGGAATGAGCAACTTCTTGACAGCATTTTGACCACACTCCCTTGAACCTCACCTATCTTGACTTCTTTTTTATTATTTTCTCCTGGTTTTGCCACCACTCTAAGCCATTCCTGGGGACTTCTCCCTTCAGTGCTGATAGTCCTTACAGATCTAAATGCTGAGGATAGAGGGGAGACGAGGTTGAATAAAGTTTTTTTGCTTTTATGGAGCTTATATTCTAGTGAGGAAGACATACATATTTCTTTAAACGAGTTTTGTTAAAAAGATGAATAGTTCAGGTAGTACTAAGTAACAAGAAGGTAGAGCAGGGTGAAGTGATAAAGTGATGACAGGGGCTTGATACTTTAGATAGAATGATCAGGAAGAGCCTCTTTAAAGAGATAACATCTGAACCCTGATATGACTGAACTGAGGCAGATGAGTGCTGGCGTGATAGACAAAGGGGACAGTGCCAGATTCGGAGACGGGAACATGTTTTGTGTGTTCGAGGAGCAGTGAGGTATGGCCAGTGTGGTCAGAGTGTGGAATGAGGGAAAGAATGTAGGACATGAGCACATAGAAGGGCAATGTCCTATCTTATAGGGCTTTGTAGCTTCCAGGTCATGGGAATAAGTTACATTTTTATTTGTTTGATGGGAAAGCTTTGGCAGATATTTAGTAGGGGAGTGAAGTGCTCTTAATTAAAGAGGCTCTCCTGGCTGCTTTGGGAAGAATAGATAGTAACTGGGAGGCCGAGTGGGGGCCGAGAAGCCAGTGACACAGGTGAGAAGTGACAAATAGAAAGTGGTCTGATTACAAGAATTGCTATCAGATTGGAGCAGGTTAACTCAATTGGAGGTTTTGGCCCAGCACCTAGGCCAGTGGTTCTCAACCTTTCTAATGCCGCGACCCTTTAATACAGTTCCTCATGTTGTGGTGACCCCCAACCATAAAATTATTTTCGTTGCTACTTCATAACTGTAATTTTGCTACTGTTATGAATCGTAATGTAAATATCTGTGTTTTCCGATGGTCTTAGGCGACCCTGCTAGCGGTTCTCAACCCGTGGGTCGCGAACCACAGGTTGAGAACCGCTGCTGTAGAGCCTAAGACCATCGGAAAACACAGATATTTTCAAAAGAGGTAATTGTGGGAGGTGTTCTTCAGAAGTGGGATGGGATTGACTTCACTGCCAGAAGAGTTTCAGTGAGAAGAGAAATCTCAATTCCACTGACACAGGAGGGCACGTGGTAAAAATGAATGAGTAATGGCACATACCAAGTCTGCAGTGAAGATGATGGGAAGTTGAGAGATTGCCAATGTTGTATAAGTGCCTCTCATTATTCCCATAAAGCAGACAGTTGAACTCTGTAAGGAGGTTCATTCTTAGGATATCTAAGAGCGCTGAGTTTTGGGGGGTTGGTGGAAATTTTCACTAAGAATGCATAATGTTCAATAACCATTTGTTTTTAAAAAATACAGTTGAGTTTGAAGAGCAAAGCAAATCAGAGCTGTCAATCTGATAACCTCGGACAGTAAATATACTCTTTAAAATTGGACTTTTTTTTCTTTTTGTAAAATGGCATGCATACTCTTCTATAAAGCACCCTTTGAAATAACAACAAATCCAAGCTTGCCTCTGTAATCTGTATTTGGCTGTTAACTGCACCCAGTTCTTTGTAGAACAGACATGTAATACATGTGAAGAATTCATGAAACCTCACCAGCTACCTGGAGAGCCAGGGAGACAGAGACTGGCAGCTCTGCTACCACCCGAAACCAACAGAACTGACTAAGCTTCAGGTTGTGTAAGACAGAGGTGGAGTTCGTAAAATGATGATGGAGATGTGAAGATTAGGGGGTATAAAAGGGCTACCCTTGGTGTGCATGTGTTTCTTACAAAGGCACTAAGTCCAGGAATACGTGACCGTTGTAAAGACCTGCCTCAAGCACACCTGTTTGTACTGCCTGTCCTGCTGCACCACACAGCAGCCACTGGGGGGCTGTCTTGATGACCAGGGTTTATCTTCAGCTTGTGCCACAAAAGGACTAGTTGCTATGTAAAGAAGATACAAATGTGGTCAGTATTACCAGGGGTTTACATATACAAGTACTATGTAAAATCACCATATAACTACCAGCCGGGTGTGAAACAGTGCACGTGGTAGGCACTTGAGTATCTATCTACACTGGGCCCTTTGCAAGTGGAAAGGTAGACACATTTCTTCAGGAAGTCCTTTGCTAAGATGCCCATTCATTCCTGTGACCAAAAATTGGACTGGAAATTCACATGGCAAAGTAGGCAACAGAAGTATCTCATTTGCAACTGTAACTTGGTCTCTGGCTTTGGCTGGCCAAGCAGTCCCCACAGAACCCAGGAATAAAAGGCATGTCAAAAACACATGAAAGGTTAAGTTCTTATTATAGCACTTAAGCCCTGAAATAAAATCAAAGGCCAGTGTTCTACTTTTGCAGGTTTACTTAGAAAGACTTTTAATTTATGCTGAGATCGACATTTGCCCCACTAACTGGAAGAGAATTATTTTGGGAGCTATTCTTCTTGCCTCCAAGTATTTGCACGACCGGGCTCTAAGGAATGCAGACTTCTGCCAAATCTTCGAGGGCATTACAGTCAAGGACATGTGAGTTAGCAAGGTTTTTGTGAACTTTCTTACCATTTTCCAATAACTTATTTGCTCCAATAAAGTTTACATATTGAGAAATATTTTTCAAGGTTACATTATGCAGAGAACTGAACTAGGCATAAAATTACATATATTTTTAATCTACATTTGCTTTAACAATTCATATTCCTCATTAATTATTAGGTCTTCATGTATTATTATTATAATAATCTATGTGATAATTTGAAATGTATTTCTCTGGTGGTTATTGGCAACCATTGTACAAACTCATTTCTGAGAACAACAGTACTTTAAATATATTCATGGCTTTCTTTTTTTTTTTTCTTCTGTTGTTATTAATCCTCACCCAAGGATATTTTTCCATTGATTTTTAGGGAGAATGGAAGAGAGAGGGAAAGACAGAGAGAAACATCGATGTGAGAGAAACACATTGATTGGTTGCCTCCTGCACGAACCCTGACCAGGGCCAGGGCACAACCAAGGTACGTGCCCTTGACCGGAATCGAACCCCGGGACCCTTTGGTCCGCAGGCCGACGCTCTATCCACTGAGCCACACCGGCCAGGGCTATTCATGGCTTTCTTAAAGTGGTCTGGCTGCCAGTTCCAGTTCTTTTTCCCCCCTCCTTTTTATTATTTATTTGTTTCACTAAGACTTTTCACTCAATATTATTTTGTATTAGTCTCAGTTGTACAGCATGGTGGTTAGAAAACCATATACTTTACAAAGTGTTTTCCCCAATATTTTCAGTACAACTTGGCACCGTACATAGTTATTACAATGTTATTGACTATATTTCCTATGGTTTAATTTGCATCCCCATGACTATTTTATAACCAATTTGTACTTCTCAGTACCTTCACCTTTTTCACCCAGTCCCCCACCCTCTTCCCCTCTGGAAACCATCAGTCTGTTCTCTGTATCTGTGAGTTTTCTTCTGTTTTGTATGTTCATTTATACTGTACTTTAGAGTCCACATATAAGTGAAATGATATGGTATTTGTACTTCTCTGACTTGGTTCACTTAGCATAATACCCTGTAGGTCCATCTGTGTTGTCACAAATTGCAAGATTTAATTCTTTTTTATGGCTGAGTAATATACCACCACTTTTTAATCCTTTCATCTATTGATTGGCACTTGGTTGCTTCCATAGCTTGGCTATTGTAAGTAATACTGCAGTGAACATAGGGGTGCATATATTCTTTTGAATTATGTTTTGGGCTTCTTCAGATATATACCCAGAAGTGGAATCACTGAGTCATAAGGCAATTCCATTTTTAAATTGTTAAAGAAACGCCATACTGTTTTCCATAGTGGCTATACCAATCTACATTCCCACCAAAAGTGCATGAAGGTTCCTTTTTCTACACATCCTCACCAACACTTGCTGTTTGTTGATTTATTGAGGGTAGCCATTCTGACAGGTGTGAGGTGATATCTCATTGTGGTTTTAATTTCCATTTCTTGGATGATTAGTGATGTTAAATATCTTTTCATATGTCTGTTGGCCATCTGTATGCTTTGGAGAAGTTGAGGTCCCCTGCCCATTTTTTAATTGGATTGTTTGTTTATAGGTGTTGAGTTGTATAAGTTTTAATTTGTAAAAAATGTTTACAAGATTTTTATTAATTGAAGTAGAGGCCCGATGCATGAAGATTCGTGCAAGAATAGGCCTTCCTTCCCCTGGCTGCTGGCACCACCTTCGCTCCGGCCGGAGCTACCTTTCAGCCTTTCTACACTGCCCAGAGGCCCAGAGTGGCTGGGGCAGTGCATAACGCCTGCATCATCGCCATGGTGATGACACAAGCATCCCGCCCCGCCCTGGGCCGCTCTTAACCCGCCATCTTTGTTGGGTTAATTTGCATACTCCTCCTGATTGTCTGGTGGGCATCACAAAGGTACAGTCGATTTGCATCTTACTCTTTTATTAGTGTATGTTATTATTTTTTTTTTAGAGAGAGAGGAAGGAAGGGAGAGGGAAAGAGAGAGAAACATCAATGTGAGAGTAAAACACTGTTTGGCTGCCTCCTGCACACCCCCTACCAGGGATTAAGCCTGGTACCCTGGCATGAGTTGTGTAAGTTTTTTATAAATTGTGTATATTAATCCCTTTTCTTCAGTGTCTTATAATTTTCTGAGTACAGGTCTTTTATCTCCTTGGTTAAATTTATTCCAATCATATTATTGTCAAATAATATTTTCCCATCAGTGGGTTGTCTTTTTATTTTGTTGATGTTCTCCTTTGCTAAAACTTTTTAGTTTGATATACTCCAGTTTGTTTATTTTTTTCTTTTGTTACAGTTGCTTGAGATGCTCTTTAAAAAGTGTATATATTACTAAGGGAAATGTTCCAGATTTTACTGCCTAATGTTTTCTTCTAGGAGTTTTATGGTTTTGAGTCTTACATTTAAGTTAATAATCCATTTTGAGTTTATTCTTGTATATGGTGTAAGAAGGTGGTCTAGTTTCATTTTTTGTATGTATCTGTCCAAATTACCCAATGCCATTTATTGAATACACTGTCTTTACCCCATTATATGACCTTCTCTCCTTTGTCAAATATTAATTGACCATGTAGGTGTGGGTTTATTTCTGAGCTTTCTATTCTCTTCCATTTATCTACATGTCTGTTTTTATGCCAGTATCATGCTGTTTTGATTACTATAACCTTGTAGTGTAGTTTGATATCAGATAGTGTGATACCTCTATCCTTGTTCTTTTTTCTTGAGATTGCTGTGAGTATTCGGGGTCTTTTGTGGTTCCATATGAAATTTTGGATTATTGTTCTATTTCTGTAAAATACACCATTGGTATCTTGATAGGAATTGCATTGCATCTATAGATTGCTTTGGGTAGTATGTACATTTTAAAGGTGCTCATTCTTCCTATCCATGAGTATGGTATATGCTTCCATTTATATGTATCTTCTTCAGTTTTTTTCTTCAGTGTCTTATAATTTTCTGAGTACAGGTCTTTTACCTTCTTGGTTAAATTTATTCCTAGGTATTTTGGTGGGTGTTTTTTTATGCATTTGTATATGGGATTGTTTTTTAGTTTCCCTTTCTTTATTTTTAATCTTTATTGTTGAAAGTATTACATATATCCCCTTTCTTCCCCTTTTACCCTTCTAGCCCATCCCTTCCCCCCACCCCAGGCCTTCACTACCCTATTGTCTATGTCCATGGGTTATGCTTATGTACATATACATTCTTTGGTTGATCTCTTCCCACCCACCCACCCTCCCCTACCTTCCCTCTGAGATTCCACTGTCTTTTCCATGCTTCTATGTCTTTAGATCAATTTTGTTCATCGGTTTATTTTGTTCATTAGATTCCACTTATGAGTGAAATCAGTGGTACTTGTCTTTCCCTGACTGGCTTATTTTGCTTAGCATAATGCTCTCCAAGTCCCTCCTTGCTATCTCAAAAGGGTAAGAGATCCTTCTCTTTTACTAATAGTTCATTATCTATAATAATAAAAGTATAATGTGCTAATTAGAACAGACATCCTGCCGGACAAAGCCGGGGCTGTGAGGTGAAGCCGGGGTCCCAGGTGCCAAAGGGAGGCCTGGGTCTCATGGGCCAGAGGGAAGCTGGTGCTGGCAGCCGGGGGAAGGAAGGCCTACTCTTGCATGAATTTCACGCATCGGGCCTCTAGTTGTTGTATAAAAATGCAACTGATTTCTGATTGGTTTTGTATCATGCTACTTTACTGAATTCATTTATCAGTTGTAGTAGGTTTTTGGTGGAATCCCTATGGTTCTCTATACATAGTATCATGTCATCTGTAAATAATGCCAGTTTTGCTTCTTCCTTTCCAATTTGATTGCCTTTTATTTTTTTCTTATTGTGTGATTGCTGCGACTAGAACTTTCAGTACTATTTTGAATAAGAGTGATGAAAGTGGATATCCCTGTCTTGTTCCTGATCTTAAGGGAAACTATTTGAATTTTTCTTCATTAAATATGATGTTATCTGTGTGTTTGTCATATATGGTCTTTAATATGTTGTGATATGCTCCACCTATTTCCACTTTGCTGAGAGTTTTTATCACAAATTGGTTATGGATTTTGTCAATTTCTTTTCTGCATCTATTGATATGATCATATGGTTTTTATCTTTCATTTTGTTTATGTGGTGTGGCATGTTAATTGATTTGCAGGTATTGTACCAACCTTACATTCCAGGAATAAATTTCATTTGATCATGGTGTATGATCTTTTTAATGTATTGCTGAATTCGGTTTGCTAACATTTTGTTGAAGATTTCTGCATCTGTGTTCATCAAGGATATTATACTTTAATTTTCTTTCCTTGTAGTGTTTTTATCTGGTTTTGGAATTAGAAAAATGCTGGCCTCTTAAAATAAGCTTGGGACGCGCCCCTGGGTCCGGGTGAGGCCACGCGCCCCTGGGTCCGGGTGAAGCTGGATCCCAGGTCCGGGTGAGGTCGTGCGCCCCTGGATCCAGGTGAGGCTGGGTCCCGGGACCGGGTGAGGCTGCGCCCCTGGGTCCGGGTGAGGCCACATGCCCCGGGGCCCGGGTGATGCTGGGTCCCAGGTCCGGGTGAGGCCGCACGCCCCTGAGTCCGGGTGAAGCCGCGCCCCTGAGTCCGGGCGAGACCAAACCAGAGGGAGTCGGACCTGCATTACCACCATTTGTCCACCATCCAGAGCTGAAAAGTCAGTGCCGACATGTACACATAAGGAACTGGTGGACATTGAAATTGTGTCTCAAAGGAACTGTTGGTCCAGAAAGAAACTTACTACAGACTGATTCATTTGCCTGTCAGCATAACTATTATTGATCGTCTCACATTCAGTTCTTATAAGTATATTTCTAGTAACACATGATCTCACTCATCTAGGGGAAATGATGAACAACATAGACTGATGAACAAGAACAGACCCAGAAACAAGGAGGCATCGATCGGACTGTCGGGCCTCAGAGGGAGGGTAGGGGGGAGAGATCAACCAAAGGACTGTGTGCATGCATACAAGCCTAACCAATGGTTAAGGACAACAGCGGGGTGGGGTGGGGGATGGGAATGGGGGGATGAGGACAAATATGTGACACCTTAATCAATAAAGAAATAAAAAATAAAAATAAAAAATAAAATAAGCTTGGGAGTTTTCAGTCCTCTTAAACTTTTTGGAATCGTTTGGGGATTGGTGTTAGTTGTTCTTGAATGTTTAGTAAAACTTGCCTGTGATGTCATTATGTCCAGGCCTTTTGTTTATTGGAAGTTTTTTATTATAGCTTAGATTTCATTAGCTGTAATCAATCTGTTCAGATTTCCTGTATCTTTTTTATTCAATTTTGGAAGATTATCTATTTCTAGGAATTTACCCATTTCTTCCAGATTGTCTAATTTGGAATATAGTTGTTCATAATATTTTCTTATAATCCTTTGTATTCCTGTGGTGTCAGTTCTTCCTACTCCTGTTTCATTTCTGTTTTTTTCTTCCTACTCCTCTTTTATTTCTGTTTTTATTTATTTGGGTTCTCTTTTTCTTAATGAGTCTGGTTAAAGGTTTATCAGTCTTGTGTCTTTTTGTTTTGTTTTGTTTTTTTCAAATACCCAGATCTTGGTTTATTGATCTTTTGTATTGTCGTTTTATTTTTATTTCCACTCTGGTCTTTATTATTTCCTTCCTTCTGCTCTCTGGGCATTGTTTATTGTTCTTTTTCTCATTCTTTTAAGTGAAAGGTTGAATTGTTTATTTGAGATTTTTCTTGTTTCTTGAGGTAAGTTTGTAATGCTGTGAATTTCCCTCTTAAGTCTGCTTTTGGTATGTTGAATAGATTATGTATTTCCATTTTCGTTTGTCTCAAGGTATCTTTTGATTTCTTTCTTGATCTCATTTTTAACCCATTTATTGTTTAGTTATATGTTATCTAGCTTCCATGCATTTGTGTGTTTTTCTGTTTATTTTGTAATTGACTTCTAGTATGATATCCTGTGGTCAGAAAAAATGCTTGATATGATTTCAAGTTTCTTAAGTTTATTGACATTTGTTTTGTATTCTAACATGTAATTTATGGTAGAAAGTATTCTATGTGCACTTGAAAATAATGTATATTTTGCTTCTTTGAGGCTAAATGCTCTGAAACTATCAATTAAATTCATATGGTCACCTGGCCAGAGCATCGACCCATGGACCAAGAGGTCCCGGTTCAATTCCTAGTCAGGGCACATGCCCATGTTGTTGGCTCAATCCCCAATAGGCGGTGAGTAGGAGGCAGTGGGTCAATGTTTCTATTTCTCTATCCTTCTCCCTCCCCCTCTCTCTAAAATCAATAAGAACATGTACATTTTTTAAGTTTTTAAAAATCCATGTGGTCTAGTGTATCATTTAAGGCTGCTCTTCTTGTTGATTTTCTGTCTGGAAGATCTACCCGTTGATGTCAGTGGGGTGTTAAACTTCCCTATGATGACTGTATTACTGTGGCTTTCTTTATGTCCATCAGAATTTACTTTATATATTTAGGTGCTCCTCTGTTGGGTGCATAAATGTTTACAAGGGTTATATCCTTGTAGTGTATGAGCTGCTGAGCAGGAGCTCACCACATGAAACAGAATTCGCCTGAGCAGGGTGTGGTGCCCAAGATCTCCCTTTGGATGTGCCGCTTGTGAAGTTAATTGGGTCCTTGGACATTGTCTGAAGCTGGCCACTGAGTGCGTTGGTTCTGAAGTCTCTTGGGAGGAACTCCCTGTAGGTCAGTGTCAGACACTGCCCAGTGCCTGTGACTGGCCCTGGGCAATCATCTTGGAGCTACAGAGCAGTCCACAGTTTGTGGCTGGCCAGGGTTTGATTGGTATGCATGCGAAGGCCAAGCTGCACACCAAGGATACCTTCCACCGAGTTTTGGTGCCAGTCAGCAAAGGCCCGAAAGGCAGAAGGAGGCCACTTTGAGATCTGCTTTCTCCTGCTTCCACCTGTAGGCTGCCTGTTAGGCTCAGTCACTGAAAGAGCCTCTAGCGGTACCAAGTTGGGTTAGGTAGGTACTAAGTGAGTCATCAGGTATAGATGAGTGGTGTTCACTGGACTGATATATATTCAGACTTGGTGCCAGTGCTGAGTCTCAGGCCACTCAGAAAAAATTCTCAGGGTGCACCAAGGCCAGCTGCCAAATGCTGGGTGCCCACAGACCTTTATGGTATGCTGGGGTGTCAGGGAGTCATCTTGGTGTCAAGCAGCAGAGTTTAGGCTGAAACAGACCAAGAGTTGGCCATGTGAAGGGATGGCTCTGCACCAGTCGTGTATGCGAGGGAAAATTGGCCCCTGGCTTAGAGCCACAGAACCCAGTCTCTGACATATCCTGAATCTGCTAGATCTCTACACCCTGGGCCTAGGTAGCTGAATTTTCCATAGGGTATGAGCACCACAGGGTGGGAAGACAGAGAGTCGGGAAGCTGGGGCTAGCGCATACACTCAGGCAAATGTCATAGAAGAGTCCTCAACCCAAGAAAGATGACGTGTGTGGGCAGTGTGGAAGAGGGACTCGGCACAGAGATCCTGGCAGCTGTCCTTTAGCTCTCTCCCCAGAGCCACACAATCCAGTCTCTTCTCACTAGTCCACTCGAAGCCACCCTCTCTCTGTCAAGCTCAGGGTAAATGGCCACAAACAAGATTTTGTGTGCTGGCTCTTTAAGAGGGCACCTGGATTTCTAGCAGATTCCTATCTCCTGTCTCTCCCTGGAAGACAGATCCCTACTTGTTTTCACAGCCAGACATTATGTGGGCTCCTCTTCCCAGCTCTGGTGCTCTGGGCTGGTTAGCTTGGCATGGGGCTGAGCCCCTCACTTTTAAGAAGAGATCTTTGTAGCTGAGATATCCCAATGGATTCTCAGACACTGCATGTGGGTGCCGGGGCCAGCCCTTCCTACCAGTGTCAATGTGGCTTCTTTATGAATCCTTGGTTATAAGAAATCTGTTCAGGTAGTCGTCAGTTGGTTATTCAGGTTGAATGTTCTATATTTTAGTTGCAATTCCAGTTCGGTCCAGGGAAGAGGTGAGTATAACTTTTACCTACTCTGCCACCATTTTGGATCCCACCCAGTGTTTTTCTGTTGTTTCCAGTCCATTTTTAAGGGGCATACATCTGGCCTTTGAAATAAGTTTTTGGCCACTGTTATGGTCTTACAGCCTCTAGACTATTGAGGGGGGTGGCTAAAGCTTAAATCTGAGTCATACAGTGTATGTTTGCATTTACTGGTCTTTTCCTCCTTTTTATCTAAAGTCATGTTGTTAAAGAAACCATTGTAGAAAATTAACCACATATAAAGGTTTCAGAACCCTGTGCTTGCTCCTGCTTTTTAAAGAGCATTGCACGCGTTTGAAAGTTGGTCTGATGATTTAGGAAGCTCCGACCTCTCAGGCAGGTGGAGAAGTTTAAGTTCGTCTTGTAATAGTGTAAACGGAAGAGTCACGGTTGTCTTGCTGGTGGCCATTAGCAAACGATGTGACAGCAGATAATAAACTTGAAACAAATGGAAGTACTTTTGGAAGTCGAGGAAGCTGAAGTGACTTTGACACCACTGAAATGAGTCTTCAGACTGGTCCCCTGGAGGAAGTATAATTTGTACTCAGGAACACTAGCCCTGCCATAATGGCAACAGAACTTTTCTCAAAACCTGCAACTCAACTGGTGGGGCTCTGGGTCTAGTTATAACATCAGAGAACATGCAGAGAAATGTGTGAGTTTACATAGATGTGAACTCTAGGGGACATGGTGGCAGTGCCTAGCCACAGACTACTTATAAAGAACTAGAGGCCCAGTGCATGATTGAATCATGCATGTGTAGGGTCCCCTACATGCTTTCGCTTGCGATCACAGGGGAGCTGGGTGCCTGTCCGCTGGGCACCAGGCCTTTCAGAAGCCTCCAGCGTGGTGGAGGCTTCTGAAAGGCCTGGTGCCTGAGCGGACAGGCACCCAGCTCCCATGCTTTTGCTTTTGATCACTGGTGCACCAGGCCTTTCAGAAGCCTCCAGCATGGCGGAGGTTTCTGAAAGGCCTGGTGCCTGAATGGACAGGCACCCAGCTCCCCCGCTTTTGATGGTCCGCGGTGGGACGTGAGCTCGCTGCCCCAGAGGCCCCTTCTGTGCCGCAGCACAGCCATGGTGCAGACGCTGAGCTCGAGCCGCCGCTGGCAACGTGAGCTCAGCATCCCGCCGGCCCAATCGGCCACCCTGGCCACCCCGAGTCCCGCCCCCCCCGCACCTCCTGGCCAATCGCGGGCATAGCGAAGGTACGGTCAATTTGCATATTTGTCTATTATTAGGTAGGATTATTAGGTAGGATGCTTTGTGTGTATGAACAGAGAAATACCAGGAGCTATGTTTATAATAGGCTGCTTTTATTTATGATCCTTGGAAATTGGAAGGTATTATAACAGTGCTTAGTATACATTGGTGTCAAGGCCCTGCTGCTGACTGCTATTTGTAATGTTCTCTTTTGAATCTAAATTGAAAAATTGGTGTCTATCAGCTTTTCCTTAAAACTTTCCAACATCTATGTGTCTTTTTAGAATATTATTTCCCATCAAAAGAATAAGTTAAACTGAGCAGCTGCTATTCAGAAAATTTGTTGTGCTTATAAACGGTATGCCATTCAGCTGTCTCACCATTGAAAAACCAAAAAAAGTCCATAAAAATCAACCCAAAAACAAACAAACAAAAAAACCCAGATGATGTATAATCTTTAGACATAAGGCTTTTCTTCCATGATTAAGCCTCTATTAATAGACTGCAAATCCTATGAAGGTACTGTATTTCTTCACAATTAACATGTATTACTAAAGAAAATATTAAAAGGATGGTAAAGTGCATTTATTCCTGTAGTAAATTAAGTCCTGTTTAGCTGATTATCAAAACATTATCTGATTTACTTTCTATAGGCTTATAATCATATGAACAGGAAATTAATTTTGAAGTAGGTTCACTAGGTTTAAGTTTAACAAGTGAGAAAACCTCATCTCTGCTTATATTCTGACCCCTCTCCATGCAGGAGAACATCAGACTTTTGTTGACCTATCCAATGAATAAAATACTAAAACTTTAAAACTAAGAAACCAAATATGTTTAAAAACCCTCTCATGTTTGTTCAGGTAGTTACCATTTTATTAATTAACTCTATCGAAGGATGACTAGAAGTAGTACAATTTACTAATTTTATTTAACTACTTGGCAAGTGACAGCAGTATGGTCACATAGCAAAGGACTGCTCCCAAATTTCCTTTCCCTCTTTATTGAACTCACCCCTTGTGTTCTGGCAAGGGTCAGGCGATGCTGAATGTCTCGGGATTGCATTCCCAACACTGGGGAACTCTTGAGTCTGACTCGCATGCTCTATTAGTCCAGTCAAGACATCTATCTTTAATCTTTCTGCCTTCCAAAGTTTTAAAAGTGCATCCAGTTCTGTCATAGCGACAATTTCTCACCCCAGTAAGATTAAAGTGAACAGAAGCTTGCATATGCTCTTTGACATTAGCCCTATGCCCCCAGAGCGGGGCGCGGGGGGGTGGGGGGAGCGTGTGTTCCTTTCCCATGGAATGTGGCATATTTATTTACTTACTTACTAGAGGCCCAGTGCATGAAATTCATGCCGGGGCGGGGTGGGGGGGTGGTCCCTCAGCCCGGCCTGCACCCTTTCCAATCCGGGATCCCTCTCGCAATCCAGGACCACTGGCTCCTAACGACTCGCCTGCCTGCCTGATGCCCCTAACTGCTCTCCCCTGCTGGCCTGATCACCCTAACTGCTCTCCCCTGCTGGCCTGATCCCCCTAACTGCTCTCCCCTGCCAGCCTGATCCCCCTAACCTGTGTAACTGCTCTCCCTTCCTGGCCTGATCCCCCTAACTGCTCTTCCCTCCTGACCTGATTCCCCTAACTGCCTAACTGCTCTCCCCTCCTGGCCTGATCCCCCTAACTGTCTAACTGCCACCTTCTCCCGCGGTGCCGGCGTTCTCCCTTCTGCCTTCTCCCGGGGCGCTGGCCTTCTCCCTTCTCCCGAGGCAATGGCCTTCTCCCTTCTCCCTTCTGCCTTCTCCTGCGGTGCCAGCCTACTCCCTTCAGCCTTCTCCTGTGGCGCCTTCTCACGTGGCCTCTGCAAAAGGGAGCACGGTGCTGGACCCTCCCTCACAGCCGCCATGGCTGCCGGCCCTTGCAGTCGCTGTGGCTTTGTCTGGAAGGACGTCCGGTCTGATTATCATATTACCCTTTTATTAGTATAGATTTATTAGAGATGAATCCTTGTTGCCTGGAGTTTCCCCTCTCAGAGATAATAGTGGTGGCTCTCAGTGGATCCGTTTGTTGCCATGGTGAGTGCCCACTCCTTTGGTTGGCACATCTCTACTTTAATAAGGCCCTTCCTGTTGTTGGCCTGGTGAAAATGTCTGCAAGTTCCTCAGAGCCTAGAAACAGCACACACATCATTCCTTTCTTCTGAACACTAGAGTGGGGCCCTGTGAGTGAGCGAGAAGCATGAATCTATAGCCGCACCAATGGGACTTGGATGAATGAGCCCTGAGTCAGCAGCAGGAGTGCACAAGAGAGAGGGGACCTCCTCCCCCTTGCCCGAAACTCAAAGTGCTAGAGGCAAAAGGGACCACAAGTAGCTGTACCTTGTTTGTTGTTTGAACAGTCATGTGTTAGTACTGCCGGGTAACCTTTATTTGTCTCAAAACAAAACTTACAGCCGTCCTCGTAGCTTAGAAGGGTAATTTTGAAGATAGCCTCGTTGACTAAAATTGTCAAGTGTTGCTTTTGTGTTTTCCTTCTTCCCCAGAAATGACTTGGAAAGGCAATATTTACATCTACTCCAGTTTCGTCTTAATGTTTCCGCCAGTGTCTATGCCAAATACTATTTTGATCTTCGGTCCTTAGCCAGTGACCATAGACTGCCCGTTGTGTTTGCTCCTCTTCGAACAGAAAGAGCACAGAACTTAGAGGTAAGGCTGTTTTCTGCCAGACATCAAACAGCATCTGTGGATAAGTCATATTGCGTAGTGACTAGAAAAATTAAAAGTTTTTTTAAACTAACACATTGAAGATTTATTAACTCTTTCACATCATATTGCTGGTATCTTTTATGGTTCGAGAATCCCACATTATAAAAAAAAAATTATCTCTTCTGTGACCATGATTCAAAATAATTTAAATCAAATTTAATCTTTGATGGTTATTTTAAACTGTTCTTTTTTCTAACCATATGTAAATAATGTCTTACAATTCTATCACTAATCATATCTACAAATATAATCTACTTACTACTCTTAAACTCAGTTTGTAAATCCATGTCTTTTCTGTATATATCACAGTTCAGTCCCATGAGTTTGTTAGACAAAGCTAACCTGAGAGAACTATACTTAGATTGTAGAATATGTGTTTCAAACACTTGGTGTAGAAAGTACATGGGTTTTTAATGGAAATTGTAAAGTACATGGCTTAAAGTATATTTATGACTTAAGACTTTGGTTCACATGCAACAAAATTATTCACAACTAAAATGAACACTTTTAAAATGGACACTTTCTGTGGTACTTTGGTGGTACTTTAGAATAAGATGTGTTTCCACCTTAGTTAATGTGCAAGTGAAATAGTACCTTACGGTGCTTCAATCATTAGACCTTTCCTACCTTTCAATAAAGTACAGCACATGCCTGTCTCATTAAAATCTGCTTAAAGTATGTACTAACTAATAAAGAATGGGTAGAATTTAAATAGCTGAGTAAACACTCATTTGCCCAAGTGTGTTTATTATATCCAAGGAACCAAGTGTGTAGGCAGCAGATGATATTGTTATTAGGAACCTATCGTGCCATCGTTGAGAAATCCCAAACTTTAAAAAATTCTAAGTTCCCCTTTGCGCTGAAATCTAATCATAGTCCTTAAAGGACTTACCTTGGTGAATTAGCATAAAGTAGATCCCAAGGACCTAGCAGTGTAGGCCACAGCTATCCAAAGAGGCAGTAACTATAATTCATATAAAAAAATGGGACTGTGTGGCTTATCAGTGATGCTTTCTTTGTGAAGGCTGGAACTCTTTTTTTTTTTTTTTTTAACATACCTGTGTTTTATCTCATTTCTCCTCCTAGGCCATTTCCAGATATTGTGAAAACAAAAACCTGTGCATGGTGGCTATAAAAAAATCTAGCAGCTGTGATAATTATACTGATATGCAGTATGCCAATGCCATTTTATCTTAAACTAGAAATGAGGGGTTGTGACATGATGAATCCCTCATCTACAATAACTGGAGAAATGTTACAAATCCTGCTCAAAAACCAACAAAGCTAGTATTTCTCACAAGGGAGAAATGAGGGGTTATAATATTATAAGCCTTTTGTCTACAAGGTAAAGAACTAAAATAAAAAAAAAATCACCTTCCTGTTCAAAAACGAACCAAGTTAGTATTTCCTCTCTTAAGGAAGAAATGAGAGGTTGTAACATCATGAACTTATCTACAAAAATAAGACCTGGAGATATATCACCTTTCCTGCTCAAAAACAAGCAAAGTTGGTATTCTTCTCTTATAAGAAAAATAAATGAAGGGTTATAACTTCATGAACCCTCATCTGCAAGGGCATGGACTGGAGAAATGTCACCGCTCCTGCTCAAAACCCAGCAAACATTTTCTCTCTTAAGAAAGAAATGAGGTATTGTAGCATCATGAGCCCCTCATCTACAAAAAGAACTGGAAAAATATCAACTTATTGCTCAGAACCCAGCAAAGCTATTATTTAAATTGATTTTTTGAGAGGGAGGAAGGGAGAGAAAGAGAAACATGGATGTGAGAGTGAAACATCCATCAGCTGTCTCCTGCACGCCCCCTACCAGGGATCCAGTACACAACCTGGGCATGTGCCCCAACTGGGAATCAAACCTGCAACCCTTCGCTGAATAGGATGACACCCAACTGCTCCTGTTCAAAAACCAACTTACCCACACCAGCCAGGGCTTATTTGCACTCTTAATGAAAAAATGAGGGGCTGTATCATCATGAGGCCCTCATCTACAAGTACAAGGACTGTACAAATATAACTTCTACTCAAAACACAGAAGGTAAGTGTTTCCTGTCTTGAAAGAGAAATTAGGGTTGTATCATTAGTAGCCTGTCATCTACAAAAACAAAAACTGGAGAAATATCACCTCTTTTGCTCAAAAACTAGCAGTTATTATTTCCGTTCTTAAGGGAGAGAAGAGGGGTTGTAACATTATGAGCTGCTCATCTACAGTTACATGAGAAATATCAGCTATCCTGCTGGAAAACGAAAAGAGAACCCACTGAATAGGAGAACATATTCACCAATGATACATTCCAAAATATACAAAGTACTCATACAACTCAACACCAGGAAGACAAACCATCCAATTAAAAAATGGGCTAAGGACCTGAATAGACACTGCTCCAAAAGGGCATACAGGTGGCCAGTAGACAAGAAAAAATGCTCAAGATCACTAATCATCAGAGAAATGCAAATAAAAAATCTCTTAAAAGTGAAATGAATAGTTGTAACATCATGAGCTTCTAATCTAATCCAAAACAAAACAAACAAACAAAAAAAACCCTCAAGATATTTCACCTTTCCTGCCCCAAAACGAGCTGTTAGTACTCTTATAAAAAACGAAACCTTAGTATTTTTAATTTCTGTTTTGATTATTTTAATTACTACAGGATATTACATGTGTTTATTTTTGCTTTCATTTTTGGAGAAAGAGGAAATGTGTCTTTTAAACTTTTTAAAAAGTTCTAGTTAACCTCCTACTTGACATTCTCTTTTGAGCTTTGGTACTCTCATTTAGAAAGTTTAAAGTATATTTCTATATACTAGAGTTTCAGATGCTTTAATGTTTACTTTGATATTGGGGGAAAATAATTTTTTTGACATTAGAAAATTTCTTAAATATTTTTTGTTGTTTCCTAAAGCAAAATGGATACTTTTTTTTCATTATGCGTTGTTTCCTTTACTCCGGAACTTTCTGGACATTGTTACTGTATATGAATTATTTTAAAGTAATTTTAATTATGAGCTTTAATTTCAGCTTTTCAGACTTTGAAGATTTCTCTTTGAAAATTAATATATAACTGGTCTAAAACCTGCCATAATGAACTAGTAAAATGGAGATTTCTGGTGGTACAGAAGCTAGATGAAAGTAGTTGCTCTTCTATTTTTCTTTCCAGGAACTACCTTGCTAGCAGGTGGCTTTTGCTAATTGGTAGTTCCAAGTGCTTATCTTCTATCTATATATATAAAAGCCTAAGCGACCCTTAGGACCAAACGACCGGAACGACTGGTCAACCAGTCGCTATGATGCTCACTGACCACCAAGGGGCAGATGCTCAATGCAGGAGCTGCCCCCTGGTGGTCAGTGTGCTCCCACAGCCAACCTTCCGTAGTCCCCCAGCCGGCCAACCTCCCACTGTCCCTTCCCTCTGTTCCTCCTCCCCCTCCCCCCGTTGGCCCCCATGGGCCCTGATTGCCAGCCAGGCCTAGGGACCCCACCAATGCACGAATTCATGCACCAGGCCTCTAGTATTGAGTAAATGACGTATTCTACCTATAATGCATTCCATTAACTATTATTTTTAGAAAGTACATTTTGATTGATTGTGATACACATCTTGCTTTCCCTATGGGACTGTGATGCACTATTGCCTCCTTGACCTAAAATGTGTCTGTGTTTTCTTTCCTACCTCTGCAGTTATAATAGCAAATTCTAATAGCACATTTCCAAGGAAGAATTTTAAAAATTTAAACAGTTCAGTGACATTTCTTTTTCAGGTTTTCAAGCATAACTTTTCAAAAAAAATTACAGTTGAAGGAAATGAGTGGAAAATAATTCACTAGGATGATAGTACCCTTCCTTTTCTCCTCAGTCTATGAATTTCAACCATCTTTCAAGATTTTTTTTCTGAACTATCATAGCCCCCAAATTTTTAGAATTTGCATTGTTCTTGATTTGTATGGTTTTACTCAACACTACGATTCTATATTTACAACTTTACAACTTAAATCATAGTGGGTTATAGTGTGTACTTCCCTCAAGTTTTTGTTTTAGTCCTCAATGCTATTCTCACCTTCAAACCTCCTCAGCCATTGACTCAATCACTACACTGAAGGAGGTTCGTAAATGCTTTTTAAATGGTTTCTTTGATTATTATCACAAAAAAATCTATAAGGAAGAATTCCAAGTGACCCACTTACCCTGTCAGAAATGATAGGGCTCCTTAGTATTTGATACTTGCCTAGTAAACATGATTTCTTAAGGCAGGCTTTGCTTCTGGAAAATATTTGTTTTTAAACTTTTTTGTTAAAAGTATTACATATGTCCCTCTTTCCCCCCATTGACCGCTTCTAGCCTGCCACTGACCCCTTCCCCAGGCCATCACCACACTATTGTCTGTGTCCATGGGTTTTGCGTTACAGAAAATAATTTGTTTTTAAAAACAAATCTGTTCTAAGATAGAGCAAGCTAACTGAACACATGCCTACCTCACACAATTTAACTGGGTCACATTCACACAAACTAGCTTTCCTAAAGCAGGCTTGAAACCTATATCACTCCTCTTTTGTATCTAAACTTAACCCTGTATTCCCTCAAATATATTGTTTGCTGTACTACCATTTTCTGTCAAATATTAATTCACTTGTCAACTACTTTTTGTTGTTGTTGTTAATCCTCACCCGAGGATTTTTTCCCCCCATTGCTTTTTAGAGAGAGTGGAAGGGAGGGAGGAGGAAGGGGGAGAGAGAGAGAAACATCTATGTGAAACACATCAACTGGTTGCCTCCTGCATGCGCTCCAACCAGGGGTGGGGAGTGAACCACAACCTAAGTATGTGCCCGTGATTGGGAATTTAACCCATGGTGTGCAGGCCAAGGCTCCAACCACTGAGCATGCCGACCAGGGCACTTGTCAGTTACTTTTAAAAAGATGTTCTCTCTATTCTTTATTACATTCATCCCCCCCAAAAAAAACTCTTTATTTAATTATAATTAAGCACCAAACTATTTCCTTGAAGACTGAGTTTATGAGAGCTTTCCTTTTCTTTCAGTAAAAGCTCCTCAATGAAGTAATATTTACATATTTTTTTATTTTTTTAAAGGGAAACAAACTATTTTAATTGACAGCAATAGGGTTACACTAGCTCCTGTGAATGGGTTTGTTTAAAAGGTGTTCTTTGTTTATAGGTCAGTAGCCCAGGTTTGATCTTGAGAAACATCTCATCACAACTTGTTAAAAGTCAGTATCTAAAAAGTCAACAGCTAAATGTCAACATCTAAAAGATGTTAACTCACGATATTTGGTTGCTTCATATCTGGCTTCACTGAATTCAAGACAGTGCCCCATAGAATTCCTTTCTTTGCCTTCTTGGGGAAGCACTGGCAATTAAGGAATGATTACACTTTATGATTTAGGCCCCCTGAAAGGGATTAAAGTCTGGTGTTAAGCATGGGAACAGAAAGTTTCCAAGGAAGCTTTAAATGGAAAGGAAAGATAGCATCCTATCTGGTTCCACCAGTCTGCCCTTTGCCCACATATGAAGCATCCTCCCACCTACCTTAAGGGAGTTCCTTGAGGATCCCACCCAGCCAGGCTGCTTAGTGTTCAGAACATGAATGACATGGCTCCTGCCAGACAGAGCAACACAGGTCCCTGCAGACAGGTCAGGACTGTGGAGTCTTATAAATTGAATTGAAGGCCTGCAAACAGGGCAAGTGTCCTCAGGATTCCCACATCCCCACACATCCCAGTCACCTTTCACTTGGGCCAATTTCTGCTTTGACATTAAACTAAAACTTCTGTTTTCCTGGCCAAAAACACATAAAGGAAAACAAAAATAATATAAAGACATTAGGATAGTGTCTACACTACTGTCCTCCACATTCTCCCTTTCACAGGTCTCCCTTAACGCATTAACACCATCCTGCTATTGAAAAATGGACTAAGAACTAACACCAAAAAAAAAAACAAACAAAAAAAAAAAACACACCCACTTTGATAATGTTTTAATTTACAAATAAGATTAAGTAACTGAGCTATTTCTTCTAAAGTATCACATATAGAAATGACTATTAGCTGATATTTTTCTTCTTTTATATGCTAATGTCTATTGCACAAGGTTGTATTTGTTCTTTACACATATGCAGAAATCTCAATTCCTATCAATATCCTTTATACCTGGTTCTTCAATGTATTGAACTTTATAATTCAGATCTTTAATTTTTTTCCTGACTGAAGCACTCAAAGATTGTTGTGTTTTTTTTGTATTGGATAAGACCCCAAGATACAATAACTTTTTAATCCATCATCTTTAACATCGGAGTTTTACTTCTATTTTTTTTATAAGCTTGTTTCCATGCATCATGGAAAGAGATTTTCCATTTTCTTCATTTTCAGATTATCCTATCTAATAAAAGAGTAATATTCAAATTGACCATCACTCCAACACACAAGATGGCCACCCCCATGTGGTCAAAGATGGCCTCCCCCATGTGGACACAAGATGGCCACCACAAGATGGCCAGCAGGGGAGGGCAGTTGGGAGGGAACAGCCTGCAAGGGAGGGTAGTTGGGGGGGACCAGGCCTTCAGGGGAGGACAGTTGGGGGGGACCCAGGCCTGCAGGGGAGAGCAGTTGGGGGGGACCAGGCCTGCAGGGGAGGACAGTTAGGGGCAACCAGGCTGGCAGGGGAGGGCAATTAGGGGTGACCAGGCCAGCAGGGGAGGGCAGTTAGGGGCAATCAGGCTGGCAGGGGAGCAGTTAGGCGTTGATCAGGCTAGCAGGAGAGTGGTTAGGGAGTGATCAGGCTGGCAGGCAGAAGCGATTAGGGGCAATCAGGCAGGCAGGTCAGCAAGCGGTTGGGAACCAGCAGTCCTGGATTGTGAGAGGGATGGGATCGGGCCTAAACAGACAGTCAGACATCCCTTGAGGGGAACCAGATTGAAGAGGGTGCAGGCTGGGCTGAGGGACACACACCCCCATGCACGAATTTTGTGCACTGGGCCTCTAGTTGAGACATAATAGTCATAATTATTAACTAGAGGCCTTTTGCATGAAGATTCGTGCAATAGGTCTTCCTTCCCCTGGCTGCAAGCACCAGTTTTCCTCCAGCACCCGAGACCCAGGCCTTTGCTCCCAGCTGGAGCCTGCAGTCTTCGTTCCTGGGCCAGAACCAAGCCTGCAGTCTTCGCTCCCCTGCAGTCTTCGCTCCCAGCCCCTCCTTTAGCCGTCGCCAGGGCGGGCGGGAAGCTTGGCTTCGGGGGCAACCCAAGCCTCCTGCTCACTCCAGCTCTGTGGCCACCGCCATCTTTGTTGGGTTAATTTGCATACTCACTCCTGATTGGCTGGTGTGCATAGCAGAGTGATGGTCAATTTGCATGTTTCTCTTTTATTAGTGTAGATATTACCTCTTTATACTTTGAGTACAGTGCCTTGACCTAGAAGAAGGAGGAGGGAAATGAAAAAACTTGGCATTAGCTTTACACATTAAAACAAATTTTATCCTCTTCTCTTTATTTACATCTCTTCCTTTCTCAGCTCAAGGCCAGCGACTGATGGAGATCAGTGGAGGAATTGAGTGAGGGTGGGTGTTTAGAATAACTCAGGTCAGTGGGGGAAAAGTAGGCATAAGCAATTAGCATTACTCAATCCAAATCTTTCTGTTGGCAGTCTTCCCCACTTCAAATTCTTCTTGCATGCTTTATTTTCAGTGAACATTCTAGTCATTTTAATAGTTAGATATTTAAAAATGAAATTAATTTCACATTTGTCATATTTTAAAATCTGTATTTGCAGCCTTTTCAACCTTATGGTTTCAATCTGATCCTTATTGTCAACTTTTGGAAAATCAATATAATAGTCTCCATGATCCACATTTAAGAGCATACCATTCACGCAAAGATATCCAGAAGAGATTAAAGGAAGGAGGCTACACCACCAGCAGTAATGAAGTGGGTTGAAGATTACTTCGTTTTAATCATTGAAGACTTGATATAAGCTTGCTCCTATACCTCACTGGAGTAGGGATGGGTTTCACCTTTAACTTGGTCATGAGAGATACTTATTGGGGAATACTATAAATTACTTAGTATTTTGGGTCAAGGGAAATCAGAAGTTAGTTGTTTTTAAATGATGCTACTTCCATCTTTTTTTACTTGTAATATCAAAAGATGATAAAATAATTTGAAAATATAAAGATAATTTCCCAACTGTATCATAGTTCTCTTTCTCTGTCTCCAATGGTTCTGTATGCTTGTCAAGGATTATGTCCTATGAAATTTTTAAAAATCTGAGGCAAAATTAGCCTGATAGAAGCTTTTTTATATATAATCTAGTTTTTTTTGTGTTTTTTTTTTTTTATTGATTTCAGGGAGGAAGGGAGAGGGAGAGAGATAGAAACATCAATGATGAGAGAGAATAATCAATCAGCTGCCTCCCACATGCCCCCCACTGGGGATTAAGCCTACAACTCAGGCATGTGCCCTGACCAGGAATCAAACCATGACCTCCTGGTTCATGGATTGACACTCACTATTGAAGAACACCGGTCGGGTGCTAGAATCTTAATAGAACATCAGAATAGTCTTATATCCTGATTTGTATTGGATATTATTATTACATTGGTATTTTATTCTAATTACTTTAATTGTGTGTACTAAATTTATGTTATATTTTTTAAAAGTAATGAATTTGGATAGAAATTTTCTGTTGTTCAACAATTGTAGAGAGATACTAATGTTGTTTAACAATTGTAGAGAGATACCACTTACAAAATTATTAGCAATTTATTACTCTATACCAAAATGTTATCAAATTTTATATTATTATTTTTCCTCCTGAAAGTGATTGCTATGATTTTTAAATGTTTGTATTTATATTTTTTGTTATTGTTTTGTTTTTTAGGTTGTATGTAACTTGAGAGCATTTAATAGGTATTAGCAATATCTTAACAAGTCTAAACTTAGACTTCAAAAAAAAACTACATAAAAGAACACGTAAGTTAAATACTTAATTTGTTTTCTTTTTTTTTTTTTTTTTTTTTTTTAAATTACTTTATTGATTAAGGTATCACATATTTGTCCTCAACCCCCTCCCCCCGTTCCCTTCCCAATCCCCCCCACACACAAGCCCCCCTCCCCCTGTTGTCCGTGATCATTGGTTAGGCTCATATGCAAGCACACAAGTCCTTTGGTTGATCTATCTCCCTTGTCCCCACCCTCCCCTACTTTCCCTCTGAGGTCTGACAGTCTGATGGATGCTGTTCTTGTTCTTCAGTCTATGTTGTTCATCTTTTCCCCTAGATGAGTGAGCTCATGTGATACTAGGAATACACTTATAGGAACTGAAAATGAGACAAGCAATAATGGTTATGCTGAGAGGCAAATGAATCAGTCTGTAGTGAGTTTCTTTCTGGGCCAACAGTTCTTTTGAGTCCCGGTTTCTATGTCCAACAGTTGTTAATGTGTTCATAACAGCAATGATATTTCAGTTCTGGATGGTGGACAAATGGTGGTATTGCAGGTCTGACCCTCTCTGGTTTGGTCCTGGGCAATCTGCAGTGATGCATATCTGCTGACTGCTAGTATGGCAAGGCATCGTCAGCGTCTTCCATCTCTGGACTGTTTCTCTTCTGACTTCATGGCTGGAGCACTCCTGTCAATTCCTCTCTATTGCAGGAATCCACATGTCTCGGAGTTGTTTTCTGAAAACATACAAACATATTCTCGACCAAAAGTTAATAAAGGAATATTTTCTATGAATTTGATTTGCGATCCTTTTTCATTTTTTTGCCCAAATGATTTTCCTTTGGCTTGTTTTGACACCATGTATGTTTTACCTGGGTGACTTGCTGTTAGCATTACAAATGAAAGTTAATTTTCTAAAGTAAAAATTTTCTAGATGTAATTTATTTGCAGGATATTTTTCCTTACATGATATTCTTCTACTATCCCCCCTTTTTTGGTTTAAATATTGGGAGGCTTTTGGAAATTTTATGCTGTAATCTTGATAGCTTTTAAATTTTACTTTTTTGCACTAAAATGTGACTGCTTTAGGTTCATTATATGTTATGCAATTTTACCATGAGATGAACTACCAATAAAAATTTTAGTTAACACTTTAGTAACAGCTTTTTTGTCCAGTACAATTGATTTTTCTAGAGTATTTGCTTATTTTGGTTGGCCAATTTAAATTAGTCTGAAAACTTGACTACTATTTTACTGTCAAATTTAATATTCTAACAACCATCTTGTTTTACCCTGTAATTATTAGTGGAGAGGATTATTTGCCTTCTTGAGTAGGCCCTGAGCATTCCTGGTGCTAGGCTGGATTTAGATATCCTAGACCCCAGTTCCCCGGATCATGGGTGCAAGACATCTCCATCAAGTCTTGTTGCGGTGAGAGGGCATCTGCTGTCGGCCAAGTCTCTGTTACCTGGGTCCCGATTTGAGCTGGGCATGTGAAGCTGAGCAGCCATGGGGGCAGGAGATCTCCTTCAGCAGGGGTGAGGGTTCAGGCCCCTGCAAACTTGTGGGGGTGAAGGTCTGTGCCCCACCTCTGTTGACCCCCAAGTTCTCTCCTGATGGCCCCTGTGCGACTGTGCCTGTCTTAGGTTGTTCCTTCCCTGAGGAATCTTACCCGTCTCTGGCTAACCAGCCATCCTCC
Source organism: Eptesicus fuscus (assembly GCF_027574615.1). Classification (NCBI taxonomy): domain Eukaryota; kingdom Metazoa; phylum Chordata; class Mammalia; order Chiroptera; family Vespertilionidae; genus Eptesicus; species Eptesicus fuscus. The sequence goes on from NC_072477.1 coordinate 94,616,124, forward strand.
GGGGCCAAGCAGGGTGATGTGAGGTTTAGTTCTGTCTCCTTGGTCGCCTATGCCCCCATGGCCTCCGCGCCCAGCACCTGTCTTGGGATCCCCTCGCCTGCTGGCAGGGTCCCAGCACTGATCACATATCTTGTGGAACCCAGGTTTCTTCTCCAGGGAGGCCCAGCTCACCCCACTGGGCGAGAGACACATCCATGGTACCAGCCATCATGAGGTTTCACCCTTGGCATGAACAGAAGCTCAGGCAATAGCTGTGGACAATTGGATTGTGAGAAGCAGGTCCCTCTTGGCTAAAAGGGCAAGAGGGGCCAATTTAGAATGCTCAGGTGCCTTCCCAGGGGGCCCTCTACATAGTGGAAGGGATTAAACCCTTTCATGTCCTTTTAAAATTGCTGCCAGACATTCAAAGAATTAGTTTGTAAGTTTGTTTGGGGTAATTATATAATATGCTGTTGTAATTCTAAAATATCTAGAGATGTGTTACGTTTGTCTCCAAGCACCAAACAGATGATTCCCCCCACCCCATGGGTGTGAGGAATTATTATATGTAATGGGGGTGATCCAAGTCTGGGAAAATTTTTAATGACAGTGTAGAATAATATCATGTAAGGATATTCTTTGTTCCAGTCCATGGCAATACCCTTTCAAACTGGCTGTCTATTTCTTTTTGTATAGACAAGGTCTTGGTTACATTTTCTGCACTTCTACCACGGGCAAGTAGTGATAGTAGTGACACCCTTTCTTTGGTGTCCACACAAGCCAGAAACCTCTCTTTAATTTTACACACAAAGGGGCATTGTTTTGATTTTGTGTCATACAAAAGGGAAGCTGGGTGGAGACCCCTGTGTATTTATACTTTCTTGCCGCCGCCCCCCCCCCCCCCCATGGACCTCCTGGATAACCAAGGTGTTTGGTATTATTGGTGACTACGTTAGTCAGGGGATCAGCCTATATGAGTGGTCTTACCCATGAAGAGTCAGGAGCATAAGTCCAAAATACTTACCCTCTTGTCCCGGGTAAAATTACCTTACATCTGATGATTGCTAGCATGGCTGGAAAGGCGTTCTCGTGCATTCTTGGGTTTCTGGTTACCTCACAATTTCTTCCCTGAGGTTTGACATTCTGATTGATGTTTCTCTGTTTCTGGATCTATTTTCCCCCCATCAGTTTATGTTGTTCATTATATTCCACAAATGAGTGAGATCATGTGATATTTATCTTTCTCTGCCTGGCTTATTTCACTAAGCATTATGTTCTCCATCTCCATCCATATTGTTGTAAATGGCAAGAGCTCCTTCTTTTTTACCGCAGCATAGTACTCCATTGTGTAGATGTACCACAGTTTTTTAATCCATTCATCTGCTGATGGGCACTTAGGCTGTTTCCAAATCTTAGCTATGGTGAATTGTGCTGCTATGAACATACGGGTGCATATATCCTTTCTGATTGATGTTTCCAGTTTCTTAGGATATATTCCTAGAAGAGGGATCACTGGGTCAAATGGGAGTTCTATTTTTAGTTTTTTAAGGAAACTCCATACTGTTCTCCACAGTGGCTGCACCAGTCTGCATTCCCACCAGCAGTGCACGAGGGTTCCTTTTTCGCCACATCCTCTCCAGCACTTGTCATTTGTTGACTTGTTGATAATGGCCATTCTGACAGGTGTGAGATGGTACCGCATTGTTGTTTTGATTTGCATCTCTCTGATGATTAGTGATTTAGAGCAGGTTTTCATATGTCTCTTGGCCTTCCTTCTGTCTTCTTTCGAAAAGTTTCTATTTAGATCAGTTGCCCATTTTTTGATTGGGTTGTTTATCTTCTTTTTGTTAAGCTGCATGAGTTCCCTGTAAATGTTGGAGATTAAACCCTTATCGTTGACATCATTGGCAAATATGTTCTCCCATGCAGTGGGTTTTCTTGTTGTTTTATTGATGGTTTCTGTTGCTGTGCAAAAGCTTTTTATTTTGATGTAATCCCATTTGTTTATTTTCTCTTTAGCTTCCATTGCCCTAGGAGCAGTATCAGCGAAGAAGTTCTTTTGGCATATGTCAGAGATTTTTCTGCCTGTAGATTCCTCTAGTATTTTTATGGTTTCCTGTCTTATGTTTAAGTCCTTGATCCATTTTGAGTTTATTTTTGTGTATGGTGTAAGTTGGTGGTCTAGTTTCATTTTTTTGCATGTATCTGTCCAATTTTCCCAACACCATTTATTGAAGAGACTGTCTTGACTCCATTGTATGTTCATGCCTCCTTTATCAAATATTAATTGAGCATAGCGATTTGGATCGATTTCTGGGTTCTCTATTCTATTCCATTGGTCTATATGTCTGTTCTTGTGCCAATACCAGGCAGTTTTGAGAACAGTGGCTTTGTAATATAGCTTGAAATCTGGTATTGAGATCCCTCCTACTTTATTCTTCTTTCTCAGGATTGCTGTAGCTATTCGGGGTCTTTTTTTATTCCAGATGAATTTTTGAAAAGTTCGTTCTAGGTCTGTGAAGTATGCCATTGGAATTTTAATGGGAAGTGCATTGAAAGTATAGATTGCTTTGGGTAGTATGGACATTTTGATGATGTTGATTCTACCAATCCATGAACATGGTATGTTCCTCCATCTGTTTATGTCTTCCTCTATCTGTTTTTTCAGTGTTGTATAGTTTTCCGTGTATAGGTCTTTTACCTCCTTAGTTAAGTTTATTCCTAGGTATCTTAATTTTTTTGGTGCGATGGTAAATGGGATTGCTTTTTTAGTCTCTCTTTCTGTAAGATCATTATTGGTGTATATAAATGCCATAGATTTCTTAGCGTTTATTTTGTATCCTGCTACTCTGCCAAATTCATTTATTAAGTCTAATAATTTTTTGATGGAGTCTTTAGGGTTTTCTATGTACAGTATCATGTCATCTGCAAATAAGGACAGTTTTACTTCTTCTTTTCCAATTTGGATGCCTTTTATTTCTTCTTCTTGTCTGATTGCAATGGCTAGTATTTCCAACACTATGTTGAATAGGAGTGGTGAGAGTGGGCATCCCTGTCTTGTTCCTGTTCTTAGGGGAAATGGTTTTAGTTTTTGCCCATTGAGTATGATGTTGGCTGTGGGTTTGTCATATATGGCTTTTATTATGTTGAGGTATGATCCTTCTATTCCCATCTTGCTGAGAGTTTTTATCAAGAAAGGGTGTTGGATTTTGTCAAATGCTTTTTCTGCATCAATTGATATGACTATATGGTTTTTATCTCTCAATTTGTTTATGTGATGTATGACGTTTATTGATTTGCGAATATTGCACCATCCTTGCATCCCAGGGATAAATCCTACTTGGTCATGGTGTATGAGCTTTCTGATGTACTGCTGGATTCGATTTGCTAGAATTTTGTTGAGGATTTTGGCATCTATGTTCATGAGGGATATTGGCCTGTAATTCTCTTTCATTGTGTTATCTTTATCTGGTTTTGGTATTAGGGTGATGCTGGCTTCATAGAAGGAGCTTGGGAGTGTCCCTTCTTCTTGAATTTTCTGGAATAGTCTGAGGAGGATAGGTTTTAGCTCTTCCTTGAATGTTTTGTAAAACTCCCCTGTGAACCCGTCTGGCCCTGGACTTTTGTTTGCTGAAAGTTTTTTGATGACTGCTTCAATTTCTTCCATAGTTATCAACCTATTGAGATTTTTAGTCTCTTCCTGAGTAAGTTTTGGAAGGTTGTGTTTTTCTAGGAATGTGTCCATTTCCTCCAGGTTGTCTAGTTTGTTGGAATAGAGTTGTTCATAGTATTTTTTGACAATCCTTTGAATTTCTTTGGGGTCTGTTGTTATTTCACCTCTTTCATTTCTGATTTTGTTTATTTGGGTCCTCTCTCTTTGCTTCTTGGTGAGCCTGGCTAGAGGTTCATCAATCTTGTTTATCCTTTCAAAGAACCAGCTCTTGGTTTTGTTGATCTTGTGTATTGTTTTTTTGGTCTCTATGTCATTCATTTCTGCTCTGATCTTTATTATTTCCTTTCTTCTGCTCACTGTGGGCTTTTCTTGTTGCTCCCTTTCTAATTCTTTGAGTTGTTGAGTTAGATGATCTATTAGCATTTTTTCTTGTTTTTTGAGATAGGCCTGTAGAGCTATACACTTCCCTCTCAGGACTGCTTTCATTGTGTCCCATAGGATTTGCAATGTTGTGTTTTCATTGTCATTCATTTCCAGGATGTTTTTAATTTCTTCTTTGATCTCATTGATAACCCAATCATTGTTTAGTAGCATGCTATTCAGTTTCCAAGTGTTTGAATTTTTATGAATGTTTTTATTGTAGTTTATTTCTAATATTATGCCATTATGGTCTGAGAAAATGCTTGATATGATTTCAATCTTTTTGAATTTGGGGAGACTTTGCTTGTTACCCAAAATGTGGTCTATTTTTGAGAATGTCCCATGTGCACTTGAGAAGAACGTATATTCCATGGCTTTGGGGTGAAATACTCTGAAGATGTCAATTAAGTCCATCTGATCTAGTGTGTCATTTAGAATTGCTGTTCCTTTGCTAATTTTTTGTCCAGAGGATTTATCCATTGATGTCAGTGGTGTATTAAAGTCCCCTACTATGATTGTATTGATGTCGATCTCTCCCTTGATATCTTCCAGGAGATTTTTTATGTATTTGGGCGCTCCTGCATTAGGTGCATAAATGTTTACCAGAGTTATATCTTCTTGCTGGATTGCTCCCTTTAGTATTATGTAGTGGCCTTCCTTATCTCTTATTATGGCCTTTACTTTGAGGTCTATTTTATCTGATATAAGTATCGCAACCCCAGCTTTTTTCTCATTTCCATTTGCCTGAAAAATGTTTTTCCATCCCTTCACTCTCAGTCTGTGTGAATCTTTTGCTCTAAGGTGGGTCTCTTGTAGACAGCAAATATATGGGTCATGTTTTCTTATCCATTCAGCTACCCTATGTCTTTTGATTGGTGCATTTAATCCATTTACATTTAATGTTATTATTGATAAGTACCTGTTTGTTGACATATTTTTCCTTAGTGTTTATGTTTCTTCTTGCCTTTCTCTATTTTCTTTTTACAGCAGCCCCTTTAGCATTTCTTTCATTGCCGGCTTGGTAGTGATGAACTCTCTTAGCCCTTTTTTGTCTGTGAAGCTTCTGATTCCACCTTCAATTTTGAACGATAGCCTTGCTGGATATAGTATTCTTGGATTCAGTCCCTTGTTTTGCATCACTTTGTATATTTCAGTCCATTCCTTTCTGGCCTGGTGTGTTTCTGTTGAGAAATCAGTTGATATTCTGATAGGAGATCCCTTGTAGGTAACTTTCTGTCTCTCTCTTGCAGCCTTTAAGATTCTTGCTTTGTCGTTGGTGTTCGTCAATTTAATTATGATGTGTCTTGATGTCGGTCTTTTGGGGTTCAACTTGTTTGGGACTCTGAATGCTTCTTGGACTTGGATAGTTTTTTTCTTGTCAATATCAGGGAAATTTTCTGTCATTATTTCTTCCAACAGGTTTTCTAGTCCTTGCTTCTCTTCCTCTCCTTCTTTTATCCCCATTATTCGAATATTGTTTCGTTTTTTGTCGTCCCAAAGCTCCCTTAGGCTCTCCTCTTGCTTTTTAAGTCTCCTTTCCAGTTGCTGCTGAGTTTGTGTGTTTTTTCCTACCTTGTCCTCTAATTCGCTGATGCGGTCCTCAGCCTCTTCTACTCTACTCTTTAAGCCTTCCATTGTGTTCTTTATTGCAGCTATGTCGTTCTTCATCTCCTCTTGGTTTCTTTTCATGTTGGTGACGTTTTCATTCAGCTCCTTATAGTTCTCATTGAGTTGTGTGTATTTGTCATCCATCCGTTTAAACATCCTTATAACGAATACTCTGAATTCTTTTTCTGTTAAGCTGCTAGCCTCAAGTTCATTTAACTCCCTTTCTGGTGATTCTTCCTGTTCCTTCCTTTGAGAATTTCCTTTCTGTCTCCCCATGTTTTCCTGTAATGTTTTGATTGTAGTTCCAATTGCTTTGCTACCCAGGATCTTTTGGTGATGGTGCTACTGGTATAATCTCTCAGCTTTCCTGGGCTTGGTAATCAAATGTAGTTCCCTACTTGAACTATTTGGGTTCTCTTGATGTAAGCCTGCGAGTTTGAGAGGCACAACTGCAGTGTCTAGAGGTCAGCAGTCGTGGAGGGTAGTATTCAAATTTTTCTGTCTTGCACCCTAAATTGAAGTTACACTTGCCCAGTGGGGACTCACAGTGGCTCCAAGGAACCGTCTGTTGGGGTGATGTGGCTCGGGGGGGCCTGCACTCTGGAAAGGCGTGACTGTGTTGCCCAGAGTTCTGTAGTTGTGGGGTGGGCAGACTCAGCTTTTAATGCTGTACCTGTGGTGGATAGGTGCTTACTCCCAGTGGCAGCTCAGAGGAGCACCCTCGGTAAGTTTGCCAGCGAGGCACACTGAAGCACTCTGAGGAGCTCTGGTAGTATAACTGCTTAATAGATACTAAAGGTTTTTCTTTTGGGCGGTACCTATGGCCTCAGGGAGTATTCAAATCCTATAGTGTTAATCAGAGTGGTATCTGGGTGTGGCTATAATGGTTGCCTGGAGACTGGAGGGAGGGGTTATCTCTTAGGAGAAAATGGCGACCGGGGATCCGATGTGACTCAGCCCCAGACAGCTTCCACCTCTGCCCACTCTCCCCAGGTTCCACCACTCCTCCCCTTCTCCTGCACCTCAGCACGGGTAGGTGTCTGTATCTGAAAGGTCCTACGAACTAGGTTCAGTGGAGAAAGACGCAGGCCCCGGCGCGAAGCGGGACCGTGTCTTTGCAATCTCCTCTCTTGCCGGCACTGCGCGGTCGGGCAGTTAGCTCTTCAGGGCTGCCTCTGAGCTCAGATCTCAAATCAGACTCCAAGGTCTAAAATCTACTACCTCCCGCAGTCCCGTGGACCCTTTTCCTCAAGTTCAGACACTTTGCCTGTCCTCAGGGACGCGGCTTGGCGCCGTGTAGTTTTCCCCTGACCTTCTGGGTTTAGAGATCCGGCAGATTCTAATGCCCAGAACCTTGTTTTACCTTTTTCCAGGAGATCTCTGCCCTTCCCAGCTGCAAACTGTCTCACCAGCCACTTCTCCTTCACCAATTCGGGCTGGATTCCTCTCGTTTCAGCTGCTCCCTCTATTTCCTCCTGCGGGTGCGGGGCCGCGCAGACTGCTCACTCCCTTCCCGCCTACTTAATTTGTTTTCTTACATAGGGTTTGGAAGAAAGGTTTACTTGTATGAAAAGTACTTTCTTAAAAAATACTTTTACCTTTAATTTTGACAGACTAATTAAATATATTTTCCAAATGAAAATTTAGAACAGGAATAAAGAATAATTTGAGGTTGCTTTATTGGGCCAAGAAAAGGAAAGGGATCAGGTCATATATTAATATATCAGTGATAGAGGGCATAATTCAATTGCTACCTGCCCCGGCCAGCGGGGTCTTCTAACGGGGGTACCGAGGCGGCGCACCTAAGAGAATGAGAGACAGACAAGGGACGCAAAGAATGGAGGCAAGACAAAAGGGTTTCTGATCAAGCCTCAAAATTTTATTTTTTACAGCGTTCTTTATATGTGATTTCTAGAAGGGTGGATGCCTAGGAGGGGTGGGGGCTGACCTAGATAATCGGCTAAAGTCGTAACTATAGATAAAGGGTGTGGCAGTTGAAGGGCGGCTACAGAAGGAATACTTTGTCCTCAGGCAAGAGGAAGTGGGCCTAGTTTCAGTAACTTACTGAAGGTCAGAGTTAATCCTTTGACCAACTCTTGGCTCCTGACAGCTACCCAATGTGTTCCTTCTATCTGAGTTGGGGCCAATAGGAAAAGTCTATTGTGACATCACGATTCTTAAGCTGGAACCAAAACCAGCCTGAGTGACAGGAGAGGAACAGTGAGCACAGTTATAATGTCCTATGGGTGACTTAAGAACATGCACACTGCGTGTTTGCACCCACACACATGCAGCTATGTTCAGCCACTAAAAAATTATATGATAAAGGTAAAGTGGAATGATTAGGTGTAGAGTGAGTGGGTATAAATAGTGACATCCTTTCATTTTATTATTATTTTTTAAATAGTTTTATTGATTTTTTTTAGAGAGAAGGAGAAGAGAGAAAGATTGATGTGAGGGCGCAACATCACATCAATCAGCTGCCTCCTGTTCGCCCCCTAATGGGGTTCAAACCCACAGCTGGGCAGGTGCTCTGACAGAGAATTAAACCACCAACCTCTCAGTGCACGGGACAACACACAACCAACTGACCCATACTGGCCAGGTTCCTTTCAATTTTTGACTCAATTTTAGGATCAAGAGGGTTGAATAAAAATTAGGAAGGTATGCATATGTGTACTTTTACAAATGTATGAGGTAAGAGAGTAGTATAGAAATGAGAATAACTTTCCTATACCTTTAAGTGTTCTATATCATCCCCCATTTTCCCCTTTGTATCTAGAGTTTCTGCCCTTCTTCCATATTTTCATTAAAATTTTTTAGAATGGATGGAAATGTATGGTGAGATATTTATCTTTCATTTTCAGAGAGAGAAATTTTTACTTTGGTTCAGTTACCCATATCTGTAATGGATTCAAAAAAGATTTAAATGCAGTTAAACAGAATTAGTTATTTAGAAAGGACAGGAATTTTACTAAACCTTAAATATAAAAAGGCATATCAAAGAACAGTTTATTTCTGTAAATTTTAAAAACACTTCATATTTATATATACACATATACAGATATATGCATATATATGATACACACCTTTTTAAAATAGAAAATGCTTGCAAAACAAGTAAATAAACTACAAGAAAACAATCAACTACCTGGATTTTCTGATGCTGTGCAGTTCCAAAATTGGTTGTTATGGGAAGACACCCAATCTTTTAAGGACCAGGAGCAATTAATAAGGCCCAGGTAAAATTGAAGTTAGTGCATATTTTATGTATACCGTATTTTCCGGCGTATAAGACGACTGGGCATATAAGATTTTCCTGGGTTAAAAAGTCATTTTATACACCGGAAAATACGGTAGTCCAATATATCTAATCCATTATATCTAATCCCATCAATATAGTCCAATATACCGTATTTTCTGGCGTATAAAATGACTTTTTAACCCAGGAAAATCTTATACGCCCAGTCGTCTTATACGCCAGAAAGTATGGTAGATTGTGAACTCAAATACATTGGAAAAATTCAAGAAAGAATTGAAGTTAGGAATTTTTTTAATGTACTAGACACTAACTCCACTACCACCCTCAGTATGGAGAGGAAGGGAGAGACCAAGAGGCACAGAAATTGGGAATTTGGATGGCAAGGAAAGGAAAGAGGTAATCCAAACTGATAACTAAAGAAAGAATCAGACCAAAATCAGATCCAAAATCCTTCCTGTAATTGGAAATGGAGGAAAAGAATCTTTTAGCACATGCTTTTTATGATTCATCTTTAATGGTTGACAGCCAGCATTAAATTTGAGGAAGTTATTAGTGCAAAGTCAAAAATAAATGTCTGCTTAAACTGTAGCTAATGCCAATATAAATATGCATTGTCCCTAAGTGAAAACGTGTAACTCTTCATATATTACCTCCTCATAGTCAACCATTGCCATTCTGCAGTCAAACAAATTTTTAGGAAGTGAAGGGACATTATAGTTTTTTCCTCCTCCTCTCTCCTCCTTCTTTAAGGTGAGGGATTGGGCTGCACAGCCTGACTTTTATATTCTGTGGGTTCATTTTGTGGTAATTCCATAAGCATATTGACATACCAAGACCCGAACTATAGATGGAGGATTTGTTCAAGGCTCTGTAAATCAAAGGGGACCCAGGATACATAATTTTCTTAGGAAATTTAAATCTGCTTTTTTTTTTCTAGATTTGACATCAATTTTCAGTTATTCCAGCCTTCTTTGCAAACTTATCCCTAAACCCACTGAGTGATGAATATTTCTGTGCGAAATGTTTTTAATGAGTCTGCTCCACATTTTACCATTGTCTTGGCCATAAGAACATAGTAGGGAGAGCTATATAACAAAACATGGTGAGAGCTGGCTTACATATACATGAATAGAGCTGATAGTAAAACTGTAAAAATAAAGTGAGCAAGGAGGTAGTTTGGGCGTATCAAAGCAGCTGATGCCACTATAGGGGGAACACCCAATTCACCTTCACTTGCATTTGTACTTTTATTTAGATACTAGAGGCCCGGTGCACAACATTCATGCACTGTGTTAGGGGGTCCTCAGCCTGGCCTGCGCCCTCTCACAGTCCAGGACCCCTCGGCTGTGGGGAATGGGCCTAAGCCAGCAGTTGGGGTCCTTAGTGCTGCCACGGAGGCAGGAGAGGCTCCTACCACCACCGTTGCGCTCGCCAGCCATGAGCCCAGCTTCTGGCTGAGTGGCGCTTCCCCTGTGGGAGCGCACTGACCACCAGGGGGCAGCTCCTGCATTGAGTGTCTGCCCCCCTGGTGGTCAGTGCACGTCATAGCGATCGGTCGTTCCACCATTTGGTCGATTTGAATATTAGGGTTTTGTTATATAGGATTTGGATAAGTAGGAAATTAGAACAATGTGAGCGCAGAGCAGAAGAGCAGCGCCACCACTTGATGGACAGAGAAGAAAGACGACAGTGGGAACAAATACGAAGAAAACTTAGTCTTCTTAGAAAAATTGAAAAGGTGAGAGATACATTTAAAATATTAGGAGAAAAGGTGTGTTCAGTGTGTCATTCGTAAATAATTGTAGCTGTCAGACTTCTTGAAGTCATTTCAGGTCTATTTAATGTACCCACATTAATCTTTCTTCACAGCAATAATATACAAGTTGTTACGTAAAATAATGAGGCTGATACCACAAACTATATATGTGAGCCAATATCTGCTGTTAAAGAGATGATTGTGGGAGTTACTAGACACCATTTAACTCCCCTGTAGCCCTAAGTGTGAGGAAGATACTTTCTAAAATTTAGCTTTAGTAAAAAATAATAATAATAAATAACCACGCCTGCATTCCCAGTAGGAATGCAGAAAGGAAAGAAGCCCATTCGAAAACCAGTGTTTGACTTTCAATACACTTGACCTGGTTTCTGTTAAGGCTCTTGACTTACAATTTGCTTGGTGGTGGTGGACAGAAGCAGAGAGGAGAGAGTGACAAGAAGATAGAGTTAACTTTCACCTCTAATCTGGGCTGTTAAGAGAAGAAGCTTTTGCTAGTTTTGATTTTTGAAAGTACCCTATACAAGATTATAGTGGATCAGTTCCCCCAAATGATATGCAATGTACAAAACTGAAAGTTATGGAAATTTTTACTATATTTCAGCCATATTATGTTTTGACTATAATATAAAAAGTACTGTCCTATTACTTGATAATAGTGGCCCGGTGCATGAATTTGTGCACATTGAAAGGGAATTAATTAGAGTAAATATTTTCATATTGCTATTTGCCCTTTCTCTATAATAGAAGTGTCAGAGATGAAAGAAAATTGTTAAAATGTATATGAAAATAATACATAAATTTATTAATAAATAATAACAACATGATATAACAACAAAGACAAAATAAAAACAACAAAAACATGATATAAAAACATTACATAAAAACAACATTGATACAAACAATGACAGATAAAGTGATTAAGCTTATTCTAATATCTCCCTGTACACCACATTAAGAGTGAAAACACTTTCAGAGTGCTTGACTAATTTCCCTTGTGATGAAGTATTTACAACTTTCACGTCACACGCTCTTTGAACTCAAGAGAAAGCAACATATAACTGACCATGTGCGAAAACGGGTTCAGGTAGAATATTCCTACTCTGTCTAGAGTTTGTCCTTGTGATTTATTAATAGTCATCGCAAATGCTGGCATCACGGGAAACTGTCGTCGAATCAATTTAAATGGGAGGCCAGTGTCAGACAGGGACAAATCAATTCTTGGAATCAGAACAACCTCTCCTTCTGCAGATCCTGTTAATACTTCAGCTTCGATAATGTTAGGTCACAATCTTTTGATAATAAATCTAGTACCATTACAAAGACCCCATTTACTATTAAGATTTCTCAGTAGCATGATGATTGCACCCACTTTCCATTTTAATTTATGACACAGCATTCCTGAAGGAGTAATACTATTAAGAAATTCGATGGGAAAATTTTCCTTTTTAGCATCATCCATTGAATCAATGGAATCATCACTCAAATATGTGTGAAAATATTCCTCGAGTATATCCAAAATTTCATTTAATTTTTGAACGTGCTCATTTTTTGGACAAAGAATTGCACATTTAGATATATTTTTAATATTATATATAGATATACTATTTCCAAAGGTAGCTTCAATAATAGTTGCATTACAAATCATTTCACAGGGGATTTCAATAATATCCATTCCTAAATGAAAACTGCTATCAAGTTTGCCATATCCAAGTTTTACTAACCATTCGCTATAAGCGATGCAGACTTCAACATTCATATGACAGTATACTTAAGGCACAAATAAGGGTTATAAGGGACAATCCAAGTCTTATCAACAACTTTATTTCCAATAGACATGGTGTTACCTGATCTTCATTTGTATTTGGGATATCCATCAATATTTCCAATGGTTGCATTTGAAATTTTTTTGGATATCCCTTTGAACATTTTCCATTTTCCATACATGGACTATTTGGATTTTGGTCCATGTACTATATTTGATTTAGTCATTTAATGGGCCATATTTCCCTGCTTCTTTATATGCTTAGTAGTATTTGATTGGATGCCAGATACCATGAATGTTACTTTTTGGGTGCTGAGTATTTTTATGTGCTTGTAAATGTTTTTAGCTATTTCCTTAGATATAGGTAATTTATTTAGAAGCAGTTTGATTATTATAGGTCTTGCTTTTTAACATTTGTTAGGTGGAGCCAGAACCATGTTTAATCTGGGACTAGTTATTCCCCATTTTAATACTCTACCCAATGCACAGTGACTAAAATTTTTCCAGGGTGGTTGAGAAGAGACATGACAGGTGGGTGAGGGGTTCTGTTCTCTCTAATCCTTTAGGATGGGCCTTTCTGTGGCCTTGGGTAGTTTTTCACATGCATGTACTGATCCATTCTCTTGCTGACTATGCTGGGGAACCCTCTGAGGAGATCTGAGGTTCTTGCTCTGTGCAATGATATCCTTTCTGGTACATCCAGGATCAATATTAGGACTGAGATTCACAAAGGAAAGTCACATTTCATGTATTATATCATGTTTACCTATGGTGGTCCTGCGTGACTGTGGTTAAGTCACTCAGACATCCTCCAATTGAAGAAGATTTAGAAATTCCCTCAGCTTCCTAGGACAGCTGTGGATTAAGAGACCCTTTATGATCTGAAACTGGACTAGTTCCCTGAATATGTGCAGTGAGGTAAATTGCATCTATGTTAAATATGTATATTCATCCTATTTGACCACAATGGAAATTTACCCCTTACTTACTACCCTCCCAAATTTATACTCAGAGAACCTTACAAGTCACAAGACAGGAATGACTATTCATTTCCAATATATTGTCATATTACAAATATTTGTTTTGCATTTCTAAATAGCAAGTTAATGTTAACCAATATATTTTCTTTAATGTCTTAGAAACAACACCTTTTAGAGAAAAAAATGGCTTATCATTTACAAAGAAAGCAAGAAAATGGCTTCAAAAGAGAAGAGATGGGAAAAATACATCTGATTACAGAGGACAGATGGAACACAGTGTGCATGTAACGACATTGAAAGTTGATGTGGTTCTGTAGAAAGTACTTTTCTATGTGTTTACATTAAAATTCTTTTATAAAACGTTGCTTACACTTGCTCAACTTGCTTTGTACCAGGCACAGTTCTAGGCATCTCCCTATTACAGTTCAAGGTGAGAAGTAGACATATATGTAGAAAGCAAACCAAAATAATCTTACCAAGTGGTTCTGTGGACAAGCTGCAATATGCTGCAGTTCTAACCAATTTCCCTATACTTAAAATAATGTATTGTTTGCTACTGAAACTTGAAAAAGTTGTGTGTAAGATAATGGCTATACTATATCAATATCGTTTTCTGCTATGTTGCCAGCCAGAAAGAATAATAGTACCAGAGAAAAACAAAGGGAAGAAGGAAGGGAATGAAGAAGAGAAGGAAAGCAAGGAAAAATGGAAGGGAAAAAAGAAGGAAATGAAAAAAGTTTAAAGGAAGAACATCTGGTCACGACTTTGCTTTGCCTGATCTCTACCAGCTTCCTTTTATTTGTAACATTATAAAACTACTAGAGGCCAAGTGCACAAATTCGTGTACGGGTGGGGACCAGCTGGCCCTGCCCCAATCAGGGTGGATTGGGGCCAGGCCTGTCAGGAGGAGGAGATGGTGGGAGGTTAGCCAGCTGGCCCGCCCCTGATCAGGGCAGAGCAGGGCCGGGACGGCTAGGGGGAGGGGCTGCGGGTGATTGGCCAACAGCCCGCCCCCGATTGGTGTGGGGGGCCATTTGGGGGCTGAGCTGGCTGGGGGGTAGGGGCTGTGGGTCGATTGGGGTGGTGGGAGCTGAATGGGGGTGGGGCAAGCCATGGGGAGGGCCAGTGGGCTGCTGGCCCTGCCCCCAAATGGGGTCCGGGGGCCAATCGAGGGCCAGAGGGAGGGGCTGCAGGCAGTTGGCTGGCTGGCCCTACCCCCTATTAGGGTGGGGGAGGCGATCAGGGGTGGGGCCAGCCAGGGGGAGGGGCTGCAGGGGGGTTGGCCGGCTAGCCCTGGCCCCCAATCAGGGTGGGAGAGGCCGATCAGGGGCGGGGTGGCCAGCCATCTCCAACCCCTGATCCGGCTGGTTCGCTGGCTGCAGTGGGCGTCATAGCGACCGGTCGTTCCAGTCATCCCGGTCACTGGCTTTTTATATATATAGATAGGGAACTTTATCAAATCAATTTAATTAATAATATTAATTAAAATTTCATGGCCAGAATGCCAAAATTGTAGATTTGTTTTATTTACCTGTGACGATGTAGTATCGGGAAAACATGATCATCTTCCACACCATTAAAGCATCCCATCAATCCTCTCTATCCACTAGTCCTATTTCTAGGTGAGAGCCTACCAATGTCACTCCAGTGAATTACTAACTAGTCTCCACTGGCTCTTAATTTAACCTAGTTCTAACCCATTTTTTAAATTGCTATCTAATGATACTTTAAACTCTCTTCTGTTCCTGCTTCTTTTAAAGATCCCCATTACCTCTCAAATGAAGCTCAGACTTCTTAGGCAAATCCCATTCATCACTTTCTCCAGTTCACACCAAATCTAACTTTTTTACTTTATTTCACATATCTCCTTGTAGAAGGCAGCTATGATCCAAGTGTCACATGTATAGACACTTGAGCCAAACCGCTGAAGTCCAATCCTGCTTCACCATTTTCTAACCATGTAAATAGCTGGGACAAATAACCTCTCTAAGCCACAGTTTCATCATTTGTAAACAAAGAAAACATTCCTAAATAATTCCTATGGACTGTTTAAAAGTTCTTGCCCATAATAAGCAATTTATTTCATTGTCCAATTAAATGAGACTACTGACCATTCCTAAAACACAAATTACCTTTCATACTTCTGTGCCCCTCTTTTCCAATCTTCTCAGCCTAGACTGAGGTGCTCACTGACCATCCTTCCAAATCCTACAGTTCTTTAAGCTCCACTGTAAGTGAAACCCCATGAAGTCTTTCATAATGAAAGTAACTGGAACATCGCTCTCCTTTGAACACCTATACTACTTTGTGTCATTCTTTTTTTTTTTTTTTTTGGATATATTCAAAGCCCATTGTTCTTTTATGTTATTAATTTTTAATTGATAATAGAGAAAGGGAGGGAGAAAAATACCGACGTGAGAGAGAAACATTGATCGGTTGCCTCCCATATGTGCCCCAACTAGGGATTGATCCCACAACATGGGTATGTGCCCTGACCAGAATCAAACCCACCACCTTTTGGTGTATGGGATGATGCTCCAACCAACTGAGCCACACTGGCCAGGGCTACTTTATGTCATTCTTGATACTCTTATGATATACTGCCAACTGTCTTAATCCCCCATAATACTGTAACCTTTGTGTTTTCAGGGCACCAAGTACTGTATGTGTGTATAGACTAAATGTGTTTGCTGAATGAACTGATTCAGTCTATTCACCTCACTGAGATAATGACAGCAATGTCATGCTTCAGAAATCACTTCAGTAGCTATACATTCCTTACTCAAGTAGGCATTTTAAATCCCTCTTTTGAAGAAGTAGACTAAATTAATTTATATTATCGAGGTGACAGAGGATAAGAATATTTGTTTCACAGATGAAATGGAAGCATACCACTGTAGTAATGTTGTCATCTTCCACAAATTAGACCCCAGAGGGACACAAGAGAATGGACGAGGGACTCTGGAGGGAACCTGCTCCAGTGGGGAGACAGATCACCCTCACATGTTATCTCTAACCAAACCCACTGAGCGCACCTGTTGTGAGGCTCCTTTGCCCTCCTAAAGGGTTAGGAGCAGGAACTATTATCAACTCTATCGTGAACAAGGGATATGTATATGGTTGCTTATGCCCGGCTGTGGGCACATCTAAGAACTGCAATAGTCACTGTGGGCTGGTGGGTCTCCAGCCAGTAGCTATGTTGGTGAGCATCCTCACAAAGAGGATTACAATTTCCAGTTGAGCTGAGGGTAGCTTTACCTCTCTGCCAGAAGAAAATGTGGTCCCTCATTTAACCTGAAGGGATACTACTTCAAGAGTTACTGTCTTTCTTCCTATTTCACACTTCTCCATCTTCTCCAATACCTCCCCACAATCCCACCTGTAAATTAGCATATAGGAAGGGTGAGGGGGGTTAAGAGATCAACCATAGGACTTGTATGTAGGCATGTAAGCATAACCAATGGACACAGACACTAGGGGGTTGAGGGCATGTGTTGGGGGGTGGGAGTGGCCGGGGAGAGGTCAATGGTGGGGGGAGACATATGTTTAAAAAAAGAAAGAAAAAGTAAATTAGCATATGAACTAGGTGTCATGTGTTAAATGAAACTGTACATGTTTGGCTAACCTAGTGAAAAAGATACTAAAAACATCATGGATTGAATTGAAAAAAAAAAACGTATATTATCTGATTTTAAAAAAACAACTGTTATAGAACTGTTCTAGCTGAAATTTCTAGACATAACAGACTTTGAGCTATTGATCCAGAAGAATGCTTTTAAATCCATAGTGTTAGTATGATTTCTCAGGTTGCTGATTCTGTTTGTGTTGTGATAAAACAGAAGTTGGCTAATTTTTCATGTGAAGGTTGGCACGTCATATGATCTCTGTCAAAACTATTCCATTGTGCCTTTGTAGCACAGAAGCAGCTGTAAACAATATATGAACAAATGAGTGTGGCAATGGTTCAATGAAAATTTATTTATGAACAGTGAAATTCAAACTTTAATTTTCACATCACAAAATATTATTCTTTTGATTTTTTTCATGATTGAAAAATTGTAAAACCATTCTTAGTTTTGCAGGCTGGTCAAAAATAGATGGCAGGCCAGATTTATCCCATGGGTGGTAGTTTGCTGACCCCTGTACTATTTAAATTTGGGACCCATAAATTAGTTGAATATGATATGTGTATTCTGTTGTATTGTATAGATGTCAATTATATTCAGTTCATTGTTTTTATTGATTTTCTGCCTGCTAACTCTGTCCATTTAGAGGGGTATTGACAGTGAATTTATCTATTTCTCCTTGCAGTTTTATTAGTTTTTGTCTCATGTCACTTGTCTCTCTGTTATTAGGTTCATACATGTTAAGTGTTGTTGTATGTTCTTGGAGAATTGACTGCTTTATCATTATGTAATGCCCTTCTTTATTTCTGATATCTTTCCTTGCTTTTGTTGGTTTGTTTTTAATCCTCACCTGAGTATGTTTTTCTATTGATTTTTAGAGCGTGGAAGAGAAAGGGAAAGACAGAGAAACATCAATGTGAAAAACATTGATTGATTGCCTCCTGCACTCACCCTGACCAGGGCCTGGGCCGGGGAGGAGCCTGCAAACAAGGTACATGCCCTTGACCGGCATCAAACCCAGGACCCTTCAGTCTGCAGACCAACGCTCTATCCTCTGAGCCAAACCAGCTAGGGCTCTTTCCTACTTTTGAAGTCTGTTCTATCTAAAGTTAATACAGCTACTCCTTTCTTCTTCTTCTTCTTCTTTTTTTTTTCTTCTAAATGCCAGGAAAAATCTCTTTATTTTCTTTGTTAGATACTGTGTTTACTGTGAAATGACATGAATTCCAAGACAGCCAATTAAGAAACCTAAAATACTCATGGTCTCATATACAAGTACATGTAGAGACATATATTTTCTGAAGCAAGAACTTCCTAGTAATTCACTTTTCTTCCAAACTGCCTGCCACATTTATGTCAGCCCAACTTAATGTCAACCAATACATCTACAATTAATTAGAAACAGGCTAACCTTAAACTCCTGAAGAAGGAAAACAAAAGACCATACAAGAAATCCACAGCTTGCATATAACACAATATTGAAATAGGGCATGATTTTGATCAATTGATGGAATGTTTAAAAAAATCTAACCTTAACAATGGAAACTTTTTTCTTCTAGTGAGTTTCCTATTTCCCTTTCTATAAAAATAATCAAAGCCCTTGGTTTTATATTGGAAAATTATAAAGATCACATCATTGTGAATGTTACTTACTAGTTTTCAACGTTTATAATCCTATATAAAAAAGAGCTAATATGCTAATTAGACTGAACAGCAAAACAAGCATCCAGACGACCTTATGGATGAAGATGGGGCTGCGAGGGCTAAGCCCCTTGCATGAATTTCATGCATTGGACCTCTAGTCTATAATAATAAAAGTGTAATATGCTAATTAGACTGGCTGTCCTTCTGGACGAAGCTGGGGCTGTGAGGGAAGCCTGGGTCCTGAGTGCCAGAGGGAAGCCCGGGTCCTAGGTGCCAGAGGAAAGTTGGTGCCGGCAACTGGGGGAAGGAAGGTCTACTCTTACATGAATCTCATGCATGGGGCCTCTAGTCCTATATGATAAAAGCCTAATATGCAAATTGACCAAACAGCGGAATGACTGGTTGCTATGACATGCACTGAACACCAGGGGGCAGACGCTCAATGGAGGAGCTGATCCCTGGTGGTCAGTGTGCTCCCACAAGGGGGAGCACCGCTCAGCCAGAAGCCAAGCTCATGGCTGGCGAGTGCAGCAGCGGTGGCGGGAGCCTCTCCCACCCCTGTGGCATCATTAAAGAGCAGTGAGCCAAGCATTGTGAATTTGGTTGACACTTCTATTATAGAGAAAGGGTGAATAGCAATATTAAAATATTTCTTCTAATTAATTTCCTTTCAATGTGCATGAATTCATGCACTGGGCCACTAGTCAAACCATAATCAAAGTGATTATAGTAAAGGTAGTGTATGTAAATGTTATAGACCTCAACATAATGGAAAGTTGACCCTACAAGCAAAGGACAGGTAAGACAGGTGGATAGTATAATCTTATGTTGAGGAGAGCTGCAATTGACAGATTGAGACACAGAGGTTTAACTACATTATTTAGAGTTTTAAAGGTAACTACCCAGAAGAACCAAAATGATAACACAATTTTACAAAAGTGATAAACAGATGGGAGGGGAAATGAAGTAGAAAGTAATAAAAGGTCCTAGATTCCTCATCTTTCATAACAGGGAGTCAGTGGTATTATCTAATGTTAAGAAATCGAGAAATTGTGGTATATGTATATTACAGCAACAGCAGTAACCAATAAAAGCACTATAATCAGCAACTATTAAAAGCAGTTGTCTACTGACATTTCACTTTGCATTTTATGCACTTCTGTTAGATTTTTCTTTTTCTATTTTGTTTTTTAAATGTGCATGTATTACTTTAGTCTTCATGTTTGAATTTCAGAACAAATAGAAACGTTTAGATCTAGGGTTAGCATTAGATATTTATAAAGTTTCTTTATCTCTTGATGACCAGATATTAAGATAAATCTAATACCTTGAGCCAGCATGTTTTTGATGCTGACATTACTAGCAAACATGAGAGTAAAAGCAAATCCCTTTGATGGAGAGTAGGAAAAAAGTTTCTACCTGTTGATCTAAAAACTAGTGATTTTTCAAATGACAGAGAACAAGAAGAACAATGCATGAGGCCCAGAATTATGCTTGTCAAGATGATTAGTACAGAAAAAAGGTCATTCCTGTCTAAGGGCCTCTTCCAAGGCTAAGTAGCTTAGTTTAAATGATAATTAATTCATGCATTAAGCTATGTACACTTAAAAAACTGTATAACTTGAAATAAAACCACCTAGCAGTGGTCGACAAACTCATTAGTCAACAGAGCCAAATATTAACAGTATAACGATTGAAATTTATTTTGAGAGCCAAATTTTTTAAACTTAAGCTTCTTCTAACGCCACTTCTTCAAAATAGACTTGCCCAGGCCGTGGTATTTTGTGGAAGAGCCACACTCAAGGGGCCAAAGAGCTGCATGTGGCTCGCAAGCCGCAGTTTGCCAACCACGGACCTAGAGAATGTCCACTGTGACGTGGATAACATACAAGTTAGTAATTAACTCTACTTTCACAATGTCCCCATCATAAATTCTGTTTAACTAAGGCTGTTTCCAGAATCGGGATGGAGCATGCATTCATGCAAACAGACACAGAACAGAAACATAACTTGCCCAAACTGCACAGCGTAAATGAGATGGTGACAAAACCCTCCAAGAAGGCTGGGATGGACCTACACCCTCACACAGCAGTGCCCCAGGCAGGAAGGGAGGTTGTGGAGTCAAACGGGGCCTCCCTCAGGGGACTGTCTCCATTGAAGTTGAAAATCCTTCTCAAAACTCAGCCAACTTCTCCCTACATCTCATTTGGCCAGAACTGGGTCTGATGCCCACCAGAATGGACACTGGGGAAGCCATAGATTAGTCATGGTGTCTACCCTGGGGCCTGCTCACTGCCACTTAAAAAAATGAGGAAATCTGGGATAGCGCAGAAGAAGATGGAATGGCTACTAGGTTGGAAAACAACAGTGTCAGTCACAACTGTGTTTAATATTTACCTAAATTTAACCAAAATGGGTTAAACTTTAGGAGGTTGGAAAGAGGAAGTATATATATTGGGAGAAAGGTATCCTCATCTTCCATAGTAGGGAACTAACTGTTAATATAAAAAAAACTGAGACATTACTCCTGCTTTCTTTTGATTAATGTTAGCCTGGTATACTTTTCTATCTCTTTCCCTTAATCTATACTAAATGGAGTTTCTTATTAACAACATATAGTTGAGTTTCTTTTAACCTAGTCTGACAATTTGTCTTCTAGTTGGTGCATTTAGACTATTGATGTTCAAAGTAATTATTAACCATTAAGGAAATTAAAGATAAATATCACTAATCTTCCCAAACTTTATAGATAATTTTAAAATAATTTTAATGTCACCTAAGCCGGTTTGGCTCAATGGATAGAGCATTGGCCTGCAGACTGAAAGGTCCCAGGTTTGATTCTGGTCAAGGGCACATGGCTGGATTGTGGGCTCGATACTCAGTAGGGGGTGTGAGGAGGCAGCCGATCAATGATTCCCTCTCATCATTGGTGTTTCTCTTTCTCCTTCTCTCCCTTCCTCTCTGAAATCAATAAAAATACATTTTAAAAATAATAATAATTTTAATTTCAGAATCTTTACTGGCAAAACAAAACTGATGCAAATATTACTATTGTATAAATTAAGTTGATCATATGAAGTTCTCAAAAATAACACTAATATAAATTTTCTAATATCACAAAGAAATATTGTGCTCTCAACTCAACATTTCAATGGTGTAACACTTAAAAGAATGTTACATAATTTAAGAATGCTACTTAATATAAGCTTTCAAACATTGAAAAGCATAGTGAAATATATTTTTGTGAGGGAGATTATTTTATGATAGTACATATGACAACTATAGTTTTTGATGGAAAAACACATTTGGAATTTTTTATTAAATTTATTGAGGTGACATGGTTAATAGAGTTCAAGACATGATCTGTATTTTGCATTGTGTGCCCACCACCCAAAGTCAACTACAATGAGATACCAACTCACACCTGTTAGAATGGCTATCTATCTATCTACATATATACTAGTAACCTGTTTGCACGAAGATTCGTGCAACAGACCTTCATTCACCTGGCTGCCTGCACCAGTTTTCTGCCGGCACCGGGGACCCAGGCCTTGGCTGTGGCCACGGCCTTCTGCCTTCTTTCAGGGTCGGGGCTTGGCCCGGGCGGTGGCCTTGGGCTCGGCCGAACACAGCATCCCTGCTAAGGATCGCAGGAGCCGACCCCCAGTGGTTGCCTGCGATCCGTGCAGGCTCCCCGCTGGTGCCCAAGGCCAGGAAAGCCTCCACCCGAGGCTTTCCCGGCCTTGGGCTCCGCCACACCCCAACGTCCCTGCAACAGTTTCCTGGTGGGCGTGGCTTGGTTGGTGGGCGTGGCTTGGTTGGTGGGCGTGGCTTGGGCGTAGCAAAGGTGCGGTCAATTTGCATATTTGTCTATTATAAGGTAAGATATTTAAGGCTAATATGCAAAGTGTCCCCTCTGAAGTTCAACCAGGAGACCAGGAGTTCTATCACTCGGTATGATGTGCACTGACCACCAGGGGGCAGTGCAAAACGAAGGAAGGCCCTGGCCAGCAGCTGGAAGGAAGGCCCTGATTGGCCCTGCTCGCCGGCAAAGCCTAGGGACCCTATCTGTGCACGAATTTCATGCACCAGACCTCTAGTTATTAATATTTGGAATTTTTAAGAAAAATCTTATTTCAAAAATTCTTACTGAAATATCAAGAAAGTTATAGCAGAGAGGCAATTTGGGGAAGATGAAAGAGGTAATTCTAAAACAATCCAGGAAGCCATATTAAAGGAGAAATGAGTCTGGCCGGCATGTCTCAGTGGTTGAGCATCAACTTATGAACCAAGAGGTCATGGTTCGATTCCTGATCAGAACACATGCCAGGGTTGCGCGTTCAATCTCCACTGTGGGGCATGCAGGAAGCAGCCAATCAATCAATGATTCTCTCTCATCATTGATGTCTTTCTCTCTCTCTCTCCCTCTCTGAAATCAATAAAAATATATTTTTTTTTAAGAGAGAAATGAGGGTTCATCTAAGGTAGTGGTTCTCAACCTTTCTAATGCCGCAACCCTTTAATATAGTTCCTCATGTTTTGGTGACCCCCAACCATAAAATTATTTTCGTTGCTACTTCATAACTGTAATTTTGCTACTGTTATGAATCGTAATGTAAATATCTGTGTTTTCCGATGGTCTTAGGCAACCCACAGGTTGAGAACTGCTGCTGCAGAGCCTAAGACCATCGGAAAACACAGATATTTACATTACGATTCATGACAGTAGCAAAATTACAGTTATTAAGTAGCAATGAAAATAATTTTATGGTTGGGGGTCACCACAACATGAGGAACTGTATTAAAGGGTCGCGGCATTAGAATCTCTCTATGTCTTTAACCTTTGGCATTTTGATTATGGGTGTTGCTGTGAGCCTCTTTGGGTTCATCTTGTTTGGGACTCTTTCCACTTCTTGGACTTGTAAATCTATTTCTTTCACCAGGTTAGGGAAGTTTTCTGTCATTTTTTTTCAAATAGGTTTTCAATTTTTTGCTCCCTCTCTTCTCCTTCCATCACCCTCATGATGTGAATGTTGGTACCCTTGAAGTTGTCCCAGAGGCTCCTTATACTATCTTCATATTTTATATTCTTTTTGCTGTTCTGATTGGGTGTTTTCTGCTTCCTCATATTCAAATCACTAATTTGATTCTTGCGTGGAGCCAAGCCTCCTGCTTGCTCTGCAGCTGCAGCCATTTTTGTTGGGATTTATTTATCTTCTATAATTGAAAGTTTGTAGCCTTGAGTGGAGGCCTGGGCCTGCCAGGGTGTGCGGAAAGCTTGGCTTCCTCCATTGCCGGGGAAACCCAAGCCTCCTGCTCACTTTGTGGCCACAGCCATCTTGGTTGGGTTAATTTGCATACTCACTCCTGATTGACTGGTAGGTGTGGCTTGTAGGTGTAGCAGAGTGACAGTTAATTTGCATATTGCTCTTTCATTAGATAGGATAGCCACAGTTTGGAAGCAGCCAAACAGTCAATCAGTAGATGAGTAGATAAAAAAAAAAGCTGTGGTATGCTTACACTATGGAATACTGCTCTGCCAGCCATAAAAAAAAAAAAAGAAGGAAATTTTATCCTTTGTGACAGCATTGATGGACCTGGAGAGCATCATGCTAAGTGAAATAAGCCTGTCAGAGAAAGACAAGTTCCATATGATTTCACTCATATGTGAAATCTAATAAACAAGATGAACAAGCAAAATAGAGACAAACTCATAGATAGAGAGCAGGCTGACAACTGTCGGGGCAAGGCTGGGTGGGGAGAGTGCAGAGATTAAGCAACAAAGAAAAACAGAAAAAAACTTATGGACACAAACAACAGTGTGATGATTGCTGGGGAAAGGGGTTGTGGGAGAGGTAGAGGGGGTTATAAGGAGGATAAATGGTGAAATTCTATAACACATCATCAGTGTATAGATGATGTGTTGTAGAGTTGTGTACCTGAATCCTGTATAGTTTTGTTAACCAGTGTCTTCCCAATAAATTCAATAAAGAGGAAAAATAAAATTAAAAATTAAAACACTTACCCTACAATTTTGCAGATTAAAACAACAAATGTATTATCTCACAGTTTCCATAGGTCTGAAATTTTGGTGTGATGTGGTTGGGTGGTTCTGGCTCAGGGTCTCTTATGAGGTTACCATCAAGCTGACAGCCAAGGCTGCAATCAGCTCAAGGCTTAACTGGGGCTGTAAGATCTGGTTTGGGCTTTTCCTCGTGGCTAGTGAGAGGCCAGATGGCTGTTGGACACACTTCAGTTCCTTGCTATATGGACCTCTCCATTGGGCTGCTTCCCCCAGAGTGAATGATCCAACACAGAAAGAGAACTCATCAAGGAAGCCACCATTTTTTTTGCAATCTAATCTCTAGATGTGACATACCATCACTTCTGCTATATGCTATTGGTCACACAGACCCCCCTGCTGCAGTGTGGGAGGGTGTGAATCCCAGGAGTGGCAGAGTTGTTGGGGGCCCCTGTGGAGGCTGCCTACCACAAGGTATATGAGATGTCCAAGGGGAAATGTCATATAGGCTGTTGGGTATATTCTACTGTAGCTCCCAGGAGAGATCTGGGCTACACATAATTATTTCAAAGTCATTCATCATGGTATATGAAGCTGCTGGAAATGTAGAAGAGAACCCAGGGAGAGAAACAGATGGAGGAAGGAAGAGGACCCTTGACCCAGTCTGGAAAAGCCCAACATTTAGAGATCAGTGGAGGAGCCAGCAAAGGAAGATGGCCAGTGGGGATGCAGGCATACCAGGACAATGTGTATTCTGGCATTGACTTAAATGAAGGCAGGGAATACCTTGAATATGGCTAAAGTGAAAAGAATTACTGGAAAAAAAAGCAATTTAATACACTTTAAAAGAGTATTTAAATTTTGACCCAGATAGAATCAAAGAACAAGAGATTGCATATACCAATAGAACTAAAGTCTTAAAAAGTCTATGCTTGTGTATTTACTGCCCCCTTGGCCTGAGGCTTGGCCGTAAGCTTCCTGGGATTGTAGTAGTGTGTAGAAAATCCCTATGTAAGGCTTTTAAAGGTTGCTCTTGGAAATTAAGCTTGAAGACAAGATAATAAACTGTATTGTATGGGAGGAGCTACTGACTTTGGAAAATATCCATCCTTGTTTCCATATGCTTTAAGTGCTATATGAGGAGTCTTTTTCTTCAATTGTCTTAAACATACCAAAAACCATATAGTAACAATACTGGAAATTCCTGATTAAGCTGTGCTCAGTGGTTCTATGAACTTCACTGTTAATAAGAGGACCTGAGATGGCTGTTGAATATGTTTTTCATATATCAGATGTGGCCTCCTTCCTCCGTTTTCTTTAGCTGCTCTTTGCAGTGGTCACCAACCTTTCAGACCTCACAGACCACCAGTGGTCCGCGGACCACCAGTTGGCAAGTGCAGCTTAAAGTATATTTTCAATCGTCCAGGTTTTTATAAAGAATTTCATTTTAAAAAATGAAGAAGAAGAAGAAGAAGAAGAAGAAGAAGAAGAAGAAGAAGAAGAAGAAGAAGAAGACGACGGAAGAGGAGGAGGAGGAGGAGGAGGAGGAGGAGGAGGAGGAGGAAGGAAAAAGGAAGAAGAAGGAAGAGGAAGGAAGAAGAGGAGGAGGAGGGGAAGGGAAGAAGAAGAAGGAGGAGGAGGAGGAGGAGGAGGGGAAGGGAAGGAGGAGGAAGAAGGAAGAAGGAAGAAAAAGAAGGAAGAAGAGGAGGAGGAGGGGAAGGGAAGGGAAGAAGAAGGAGGAGGAGGAGGAGGAGGAGGGGAAGGGAAGGAGGAGGAGGAAGGAAGAAGGAAGAAAAAGAAGGAAGAAGAGGAGGAGGAGGGGAAGGGAAGGAGGAGGAGGAGGAAGAGGAGGAGGAAGAGGAGGAGGAGGAGAGAGAGGAGGAGGAGAAGAAGAAGGAGACGGAGACGAAGACGAAGACGAAGACGAAGACGAAGACGAAGAAGAAGAAGAAGAAGAAGAAGAAGAAGAAGAAGAAGAAGAAGAAACCTGTTCTCATCTGGCCACCAGGCCCAAACTGGCTTTGTGGTTCTGACTACCTGCTTCATGAAAACAATATCTGCATGTACAAATACCTCTGCCTGCACAACATGAGTCATGAGGGTTAACTATTTCTCTGTCCCCACCCAATTAGGCATGGCCATGTAACTTGCTTTGGTCAATGAAATATATGTGGAGTGACATGTGTTCCTTGCAGGTGGAAGCTTTAAAAGCCAGTAAGAGATTTGTCACATATTCTTTCCCTCTTCCAGAATGACAAAATTTCTAGATCACGGCTATTCTGTCAGCTTGGGTCATGGGATGAAGACAATGAGCAGAACGCCCCCGTCACTCTGTGTTAGACACAGTGTGAACTAGAAATAAGCATTTGTTATGTTTAAACCCTGTGATTTTGGGATTTGCTTGCTAGCCTATCCTGACTAATATACTCAGGTAAGATCTGAGACACATGCCTGTAAGGATTACAGGTCTCCAGTTTATCAGACACCTTGGGAGCCTAAGAGGGAGCCTGATTTAATCAGGTGAAAAACCTTAAAAGAAGACTGAGCCCTCCATGAAGGGGTAGATTCTCCTTCCTTGCTGGCCTCATGAAGTAGGCAGCCATATTGAGTAAGCTCACATGGACATGAACTTTAAATGAACTTGCTACAGACTGAATGCTTCTGTCCACTTCCCTCCCTCCAATTCATATGTTAAAGCCTAATGCCCGATATGATAGTATTCAGAAGTGGTGCTTTTAGGAAATAATTAGGTCATCAGGATGGACCTGTCATAAATGGGATTAGAGCCCTTATAAAACAGGCTTAAGAGAAATCCCTTAACTCTCTGCCATGTACCACAAGATCCGGTCTCCAAGAACAAGGAAGTGGGCCCTCACCAGTCACTGAATCTTGATCTTGGACTTCCCAGCCTCCAGAATTGTGAAAAATAAAGTTCTGTTGTTTATCATTCTATAGTACTTTGTTGTAGCAGTCCAAATTGTACTAAGTAAGCTCTTAGGAACTGTAGACAACCACTGTGACCCAAGGACAGCCTTCAACTGAGAGGTAGCAACTAGCTGGGAAAATACATAGACAGTCGTAAGAAAATAAATTCTGCGAAGAAACTAAATGAGCTTCAAAGCAGTCTTCCAGTTAAGCCTCCAAATGACAATGCAGCCCAGCGGACACCCTGACTGCAGCCTTGTGAGACCCAGAGCAAAGGACACAGGTGAGCATGCCCAGACTCCTGCCCTACGAAAATGTGAAATAATGTGTGTGGTTTTAAAGTGCAAAGTTGGTCGTGATCTGTTATAGGGAAAATTATAACTGATACACTAATAAAGGATTTCTACTTTAACTGCCCCCCCGCCCCCGCACTATCTACATAATTATAGATATTGTTTCTTTGGAATTTCAAAACAATGTGAGTACCCATTATCCCACTTTTATCCAACACCACTTTGTAGTATCAAAGGAAAAGAATGTAAAACTCTAAATATTGGAAAGAAAACTCACAATTTATAAATTGTATGTCTGTCCATGTGGAAAATCCAAAAAAATCTGCAGATAAATTATTTGAGTAAGAAAAAATGAGAGTTTAGCAAGATACTAAATCCAAGCTCAAAATGCAACATAGCAATTTTATTTCTACAAGCTAACAACAAAAAGGAAATTGATTTTTTAAATAACCATTATTATAGGATCAAAAGTATCAAATAAGTGAGAATAAATCTAAAAAAATATATGCAAGACCTCTATGGGAAATATTTTAAACATTGAGAATTAATGAGATCAACTATTAAGTAGTTTGAAAAATTCAATATGAACTTTTTCTCCACAATTTATTTATAAATTCAATGCAATTCCATCAAAATCCTTGCTGTGTATTGGTAGAGCTTGACTAGTTGATTATAAAAGATATATTGAGCCCTTTTCCTGCTTTCTTTTTTCTTTTTCCAAACATTTCGATTCAAAGGCCTGGCGACAAAATCAGGGAGGTGTTGTGCCCAGAGTGAGATGTTGGAGCCTATTTGGAATGAGCAAGGTGTAAGTCTGGGAGGGCCACGCTGCACAGTGTTGGAGCTCAAGCCAGAGCATCCCTGAAAGGTGAACGACATAGGATGAGAGATCAACGACTGAACAAGGTCAGGAGGCATGCATACTGGGGCAGGACAGCCCAGCTTGGGTTTCCAGAGCCTGATGGGGTAAATCATCTGCACAAGAGGTGGCCTGGCAGCACTCTGAGGAAGGATGGGGTGAAGAGAGCATACACTTTGGAGTGTTACAATTCAAGTGGGAGTGAGGAGGATATGCCTGTATGTGGCAGGGACAACAGAGACTGGGTACAAACAAGAAGATTAAACAAATAATCGAAGATACTGATGATGGGAGACAGCTTACTGTCAGGAAAGGAAGTTAAAATTGAAAGGGAAAAACTAGAATGAAACACGTGGGATTGGATTGGAATGGAAATATTGGTAAGAATTCCTGCTTTTCAATATATTTTGATTCAGAACTGCAGATTCATGTATGCATGTATGTATGTGTATTTATGTATACACATATGATCACTACTGCTCACTAAGGGAGCCTATGAACAATGACAACCCCAATAGCGATATGCACACTTACCACAATTAGTGCCGAGATCTGGTTTCTAAACATCACTGGCCCCTGAGAGGAATCAGGGCTTTTATGAAAAATGGCTGATTCTAGGGCTGGGGCAGAAAAACTACAGGATGAGCTTGAAACATCTTATTGTCCAGAGAGTAAGGAAGTGCTCAAAGAATAATGGGGACAGATCGAAAAGACATGAAGTCAGCTTGAAATGGCTACCACTGGCCAAATTGTGGGGAAATTAGCACCAAAATAATAAGATTTTCCTTCTCCCTCATTTGTTCGTTTGTTTGGTTTGGCTTTATGTATTTATCAATGTAGAAGGAATGACAGATTAAGAATATCATCATTTGGCAAACAACATAATAATGTATTTAAACAAGAGTCATCAATGGATGTTATATTGACTGGGAGAAATTCTGAGGAATAACCAAATATTTACGAGACTCAAATTACCTCCACACCAGATATGTGTGAAATACAAAAGGTAAATAGTACCTTTACTGTGGACAAACCTGGCAGATGCTTCTTAACCACATGATCAAAGTCAACACTGGAAGTAATGGAGCTGAGCACATCCCTGCAGATTTGCTGCACGGGAAGAACTCAGCATCGCCTGTGTGACATTCCTGCCCAAATGGCATAACCTGAAGCTACATGAGGAAACGTCATACAGTCCTAAGCGGAAAGTCTACAAATAACTGGCCTATACTCTTCAAACTGTAAACGTCATGAAAAGTAAAGGAAGCCTAAAGAATTGTGCCCGACTGAAGAAGACTAAAGAAACAGGACAATTGGACGCCCTTATCATTTTGAGTCTTCTTTTACTATAAAGGATATTCTTGAGATGATTGGAAAAATCTGAATAAGATCCAATATTAAATACTAATACTGAACCAATTTTAATTCCCTGATTTTGAGAATTATACTACAGTTCCTTTTTCTTAGGAATTACACACTAAAGTCTTTAGGAGTAAAGAGGCACCATGTCTACAACTTACAAATGCTTCATATATTATACATATTACATATGATACATTATGTGTTATAGTTGATAAGTCTAATGGCACCATAACAATGGTAATATATCCAAACTTTGACAGTAGCCATAGCAGCAGATATAAAAATGATGTCTGTCTAAATCTTTAGGACCAAATATAGAGATAAAATTGAAAAATTCACAAAAGCTATCAATTATATAGCTAGAGTATGAATGACAACTTGGTTGTTTGGGTGTTGTTCAAAGAGCTGGCATTTCGATAGTTTGAGTTTGTAAAACTAAACAGTGCTGGCTTTAACCTACAAAATCTGCTTAAAAGTTAATTAGATGCCAAGAAACAGAGTTTAAAATACTATATAAATTTTCATCACACAAATGTGATCCAAAAATATTTTTCTTTAATAAAGATTTCACATGTCATGTGTTTAATAGAAAATAATAAAAATGTTTTGTAAATAGTCCAGTAAATACATTTTTACTATTTATGTTTCAGATCATATAATTTTTCTTCAAAATCTGTACATATTCTCGTGACGTTTTCAAAAGTAAGTCTTCATATGAATTTGACTGATCAACTGATCCTACAGGATAGGATTCAGATTCAAATTCAGCAGCATCTGGAAAAAAAAGAAAGAATTACATTCTTTACCTAAACTATAGCTAAATAAAAGTGTTAAGGAGAATAAAACATCTATATATGACTACAGTACATAACACAAGATTACTATGAAATATAATTTGCCCATGGTTGCACACTGAATTGGTTGACATTGTGGCTATCAAAGCTTCTAGTTTTCTTGTCTTTCATTCATTTATTCAACACTATGCACTAAGGTAATATGACAAGCGCTGGAGTTACAAGACAAAGATGACAGAGTCAAACTGAAAAGACAGATAAGTAGGCAGTTTTCACTCAGAGTCATATGTACTGAAAAAAAAAAATACAAACAGGGCACCATTGGAGCACACAGAAGGGACATCCCAGTTTTGTGTCATTCTTGTCGGCTTTTTGGTAGAGGGATTTTTAAGTTCATACCTGAAGGACAAGGAAAAGGTATGCCAGAAAGAGAAATGCAGCAGATGCCAAGATTAGAGGTGAGGAAGAGCACTGTAGAATTATAAGTAGTCCAGTTTGCCGAGATGCTAGAGCAAAGGGCAGAGTAGGGTAAGGAGCATCTAGAAATGACTGAATTATATGGCAAGAACTAAATGGACTGTGGTATTTTTACTCCATGCAAAGGAATCTGGGGATTTTCCTGAGGGTAAAAGGTAAACCAATGACAAAGTCAATGACTGGAGATCTAAATGTCGCCCCTCGGGTGATAGCTATATGAACTGTAACTGCTTGACTAAGTATCACATCACTAGCAAAAACATGAGAAGTGGATGAAGCCCAGTTTTCTGACAGTTTCAGTGTGTAGGTTGACAGTTTCATAGGGATGGCAGAGGAAAGGAAGGGGACAGCCAGAAATGAAAAGAGGTACATGGACTTTTGAGATTTTTAAAAAGCTATGGAATGTGATGAATAAATGCAAAACAAGTATATTCTTCCTTATGAATATTTATGCTTTCACATTTTCATTATGTATAAGAAAATATTTAATGCAGTATATGTTACCCAAACATGGAAACAAATGCCACTTACTATTTACAGTTTATTTCAGAAATCAATGCTATCTAAATTTAATTAATAAATTTTGGCAACATACCTTCTTTTAATTCTCTAGTTAGAGTTTTTTCAAAGTCCTGCTGCATCTGAAATAAGTCAAATATTATTTGTTGTTTTTAAGTAAAACATGAGACATTATTATAGGAATGATAAACAGCCTATGAAAAGTATCCTTTAGAGACCAGACCTAACTTGGGGATTACATAAACAGAAAAATAATCACATAACTAAAGTAAAATAAATTCTTATTATAATTTTAGATCATGGAAAACAGGGATGTGTACTAGTAATGCTATTTATATTAATCTGATAAAAAGTATAATTAATATTGGTCTATTGAATAAACATGATCTCACTAGTACAAAGAAGCTTAAACATGTCAAGCCATATTTTACACATAATGCATAACTTTGAAATTCTTAGAAAAACTGCCCTTTATAAAAATTTAATCAGATACTTCCTGGCAAGATGGCAGTATAGGTAAATGTGGGACTCGAATCCTCCCACAACCACATCAAAACTACAACAAAACTACAGAACAACCATCATTCAGAACTGCCTGAAATCTATCTGAATGAAAGTTCTCCAACTAGGGATTCAAATACGAAGGCACATTGAGACTGGTAGGAGGGGAGGACAGTGGAAACAGGTTGGTCCCACACCCACATAAATCAGCAGAGGTATCTTGGCTGCCGAGGTCCGCTGAGGAGTGAGGGATCCCAGCCCCACACCAGGTACCCCAGCCCAGGGTTCAAATGCCAGGAAGAGAAGTCCCCATAACTTCTGGCTATAACAACCAGCAGGGATTGTGGCTGAGGGAGACTGAGGGCTGCTGGGAGTCCCAGGCAGTTCCTCTTAAAGGGATCATGCACAGAATTACTCTGGACTCACAGCCTCTGAGCTCTAGTGCTGTGGCAGCAGCTCCATATGAGGAGGAACTGAATTGTCTGGCATCAGGGCAAGAGCACAGCTTTCTGCCAGACAAAACTGCTGGCAGAGGCCATTGTTCCTATTCTAAGACCCACCCCACCCCCCACTGGCACAGAGAGGGCAGGCAGGCATTATATCTGAGGCTCCATCAACCAGGCTTGCACTGTTTGCGTGCCCTGGTGATCCCCCGAGACTCCACCAAAACCAACATGTGGCGCCACCCAAGCTGTTCCCAGTGGCTTTTCCATATGAATACCGTGTCTTGGCTCATGCTTCAGATTTTCCTAAAATCTTTCAAACAAGCAGCATCTAGCCTCAGTGTGCCATGTACCTCTTTGTTAAGTGGCCCCAGACACAGTACTAGCAGCAGTCAGTATTAGTTCGCAGCTTGGGCGCCTCCAAACCCAGCTATCTTCAGATTGCTTTGTAACTCATGCTGTGCTGTCCCAGGTAGAACATGGGTGACAGCTAACCTTGGCCAGCACCTCCCAGAAGGCCCCAGAACCAGCAAAACCAGTGGACAGCTTCAGACCATATCGAAGCACCACCCAACCACCTCCACAAATGAAACGCTCAAGAGGCGGGACTCAGCTGGCACCAGAGCCCCGAGGAAGTTAGAGCTGCCCAGTAGGGTGGGCCCCTACACAGCTAATCCTTTGTGGTGGTTGGTGGTCACAGCCATTCCATGCAGCTGATAGGCCAGGGGGTAAATCGCTCCCACTTACAGCAATCAAAGGCCAACTATAACAGGAGGGTATACAGTATATAGCCCACAAAAGGAAGGGGGGTGTGCACCTGGAGTGCCCAGCCTGTGTGATTGAGGAGGCTATGCAGTTGGACCCTACAGAACAGCCACTAGATTAGGCCACTCTACCAAGCTTGGGAGATGTAGCAGCTCTATCTAGTACATAGACACAAACCAAAGGAGGCCACCAAAGTGAGGAGAAAAAAATCACAAATGAAAGAATAGAATAAAACTCCAGAAAAAGAACTAAACAAAATGGAGATGAGCTATCTACTAGATGCAGAGTTAAAAACACAGGTTATAAGGTTGCTCAGTGACCTTAGGAAGAACATCAACAGCATAATAAAATACATGGAAACCATAAAAAAAACCCCACAAAGAATGCACTAACTGAAATGAAGAATAATTTACAGGGAAATGAACAGTAGAGTAGATGAAGCCAAGAATAAATCAGAAAGTTGATATACAAGGAAGCAAAAAACATCCAATCAGAACAGAAAAGAAATTTTTAAAAATGAGGATAGTGTAAGGAGCCTCTGGGACAACTTCAAGCCTACCAACATTCACATCATGGGGGTGCTGGAAAGAGAAGAGACAGAACAAGAAATTGAAACCTATTTGAAAAAGTAATGATAAAAAAACTCTAACCTGGTGAAGGAAATAAACATACAAATCCAGGAAGAGCAGAGACGCCCAAAACAGATGAACCCAAAGAGGCCCATAGCAAGATACATCATAATTGAAATGCAAAAGTTTAAAGGCAAATACAGAATCTTAACAGCAGCATGAGAAAAGCAGTAGTACCTACAAGGGAGAGCTCCCAGAAGACTATCAGCTAATTTCTCAACAGAAAGTTTGCAGGTCAGAAGGGATTGACACGAAAATATTCAAAGTGATAAAAAGCAAAGACCCATGAAATGTTAAAGGGTCTCTTTTAAGAGAAGGAAAAAATATGAACAAATAAATGGCAATAAATACGTATCTATCAACAATTGAATCTAGAAAACAAAGTAAGTGAACAAGCAGAACAGGATCACATTCATAGATACAGAGAACATTTTGACGGTTGCCAGATGGGAGGAGTTTGGGGGATGAATGAAATAGGAAAAAGGATTAAGAAGTATATATTGGTTATTACAGAAGAGTAATAGGGATGTATAGTATAGCATAGGGAATATAGTAAATAATATTCTAATAACTATGTATGGTGTCAGATGTGTATGAGATTTATCAAGATGATCTAAGTTATATAATGTCTAAGCACTGGGGTGTAAACCTGAAACTAATATAATATTGTATGTCGACTGTAATTAAAAAATAAAAAATTATTTAAATTTTTAAAAAGTAAAAATAAAAATTTAAAAGTTTAATCAGTTTTTTAATATTTTAATGGATTTTGCCTTAAAATGAGCTTTCTATTCTTACACTTTTAAAATTAAAATTTTAAGGTATATTCTATGCTACTGATTTTTCAATCTAAAATGATGAAAGTGGCACTGTCAAGGTCATGTGAAAATTCTAGTGGCAAAAAACCCCCACATAAAGCTATTTTGTGGTCTATATTATGACTGAAACATTGTTTTATTCATATGGACACAAAATATTTCAGAAAATCTTTAATTTTAGTAACAAAGAAACCAATACAAGATCCAAGATGGTGGTAGAGTAGAAGGAAGCTACACTCACCTCCTCTCCGGACAAAATTGGAATTACCGCTAAATTATAGAACAATCATCCTGAATAACAAACTGAAAAGAAGCTGAAGAGAAGTTTTATAACCAAGTATTTACAAAAGAAACCACACTGAGACTTCCACTCACCATGGCCTCCTGCAGAGGGAGGGTAGAGCAGACTAGAGTCATGTGATGAAGTCTGGGAATTATTCTGTGAAAGGAGCTAAAGGGACAGCCACTAGGATCCCCGTGCTGAGTCATTTTCCCATACCACGGATGTCATCTTTCATGTGGCATCAGCCTGGAGGAAAGCAATGATCCCATCCTCTGGACTCCCTCTCGTCCTAGCCCTTGGAGTTTACACCGAGAGGCTCTTTCAGTGAGTGAGCATAACAGGCGGCCTGCAGGCAGAGGCAGGCCAAGGTAGATCTTGGGGTGCCTTGGGACTTTTTCTGACATGCACCTGGGACAGATGCTGATAAAAGCTGACCATGGTGAGTAGCTTTGTCATTCCCTCATACACACAGGCCCACAGAGGCAGCCAGAAACTATACATCATTTGTAGTTGCAAACAGGTTGTTGAGGGACAGTAACAGGCAGCTTCTTACATTAGCATGTGCCAAAGTCCCTCCGAAGAGGCCCAAAACAAACACACCCAGTGGCTAGCTTCAGACAAAATCAGAGAAGGATCCAATAAGTTTCACAAGCAGCATATCCAAAGGGAGATCTTGGCAGGCACTAAACCCTGCTGAGGCAAATTCTGCTTCTTATAGTCAGCACCTGCACAGCAGCTCACAAACCTTGGTTGGGGTTGAGCCTCACAGTTAGCTAGCCTGAGTTTATCCCATGCACAAACAGGCCAATAGCAACCAAGACTCAATTATAATAGGAGGGCCCACATAGCATACACAAGGGACATTCCTGTAACAACCAGTTCAGGTGATCAAGGAGACTGCACCACTGGAATCCACAGGACACCTACTACATAAGACTGGGAGTCATGGAAGATCTATCTAACACAGTGATGGCGAACCTATGACACGCGTGTCAGCACTGACACGCGTAGCCATTTCTGATGACATGCGGCCGCTGAGGTGGCCACATGCCGAGGATGAAACATTTGCTGCTCCTGAGGATGAAACATTTGCGACTAGAGTCTTGGAGTTAGCTCCAAGACTCTAGTCGCAAATGTTTCATCCTCGCCTATTAGACACTCTGTGCCGGAGGTCTGTAGGCCAAAACAACAGAAGTCCGGCACAGAGCGTCTAGTTCTGGGATTTCCGGTTAAGCCGGGAGCCGGGATCTTTGCCCTCACTTCCGCCGGCAGAGCAGGGAGCAGCGGAACGCAGCAGGGGACACATCTCTGGGGGCCCTGCCATTACCAGTAACCAAATAACAGTTAACCACAGCAACCATTATCTACTGTTCTGGGGTGTCATGGATTTCTAATCCATCATTACTGAGATAAGTGAGGGGGAGGCTGGGAGAGGCGAGGGTTTGTGGCATGCTATGGGTACCATTTCCCGCCATTAGAAATAGCGGCAGCCATTTTAATTCACGTAAGGAACACCATCTTGCTCCATAGTGCAGACTCCATTTCACTATTACTGTTGTGCATCCTTATTAACCCCTATTTCTGCTTATTAACCCTGCCCTTTCCTAAAAGACAGTTATATGCACCATTTTGTGGTTAGTTAGGCTAGCTAACCCCTAATTGCCTGCAGGCCTAACAAGCTATCTATAATTCTATCTTCTGTCACTGCCCCCCTGATGGAGAACCCAAAATATTAAAAACTAAGGTTAAGTAAAGGAAGTGGTAGTAGCAGTGGCCGACCCTTTCAAGAGACATGGACCGAGATGTATGGCTTTATAGAAAAAAATGGCAGATCATTTTGCGTTCTATGTACTGAAACGGTAGTAAGCAGAACGTGGAATATAAATAGACAGTTTGAAACAAATCATTCCCAGCTCTTGGAAAATAGTGAGGATGAAAGGAAGGAATACATTTCCAGGCAGCTACACCTTTATAAGAGCCAATCTAATTCCATCCTTAAATTTATGAAAGGCTCTACAAATTTAACATCTGCAAGTTTGAGCATTGCTCACTCTATAGCTCAGCATGGAAAAGCGCTCAGTGAGGGAGAATTTATTAAAGAAACTCTCCTAAGATGTGCACCAGTTCTATTTCACGATATGCAGAATAAAGATGCAATTATTAAGAGAATATCTGAGTTACCACTCAGTAGAAATATCATAAAAGACCGAATAATGAGACTGAACACAAACGTATAACATCAATTAAAGAGAGACATAAGAAAGTGTAAATATTTTTCGATCTCTCTTGATGAAACTACTGATGTCACATCACATGCTCTGTTGGCTGTTATTGGTCGATATTCTGATGGTCTCACAATAAGAGAAGAGTTGATAAAGTTAGTATCAGTGTCAACAAGTAAATCAGGAAGCGAAATATGCAAGGTTGTTATACAAACATTTCGTGACCTAAGCATTGATATCTCTAAAGTTGTGTCAGTGACGACAGATGGGGCACCAAATATGGTGGGGGAAAAGGTCGGATTTGTCAAATTGTTTACAGAAGCTATTGGACATCCGATTGTGCCTTTTCATTGTATTATCCATCAGGAGGCTTTATGTGCCAAGGCAGGATTCACCGACTTAAACGACTTAATGTCAGTTGTTACAAAAATAGTTAATTTAATAGCTGCTCGCCCCCTTCACAAGCGAGAATTTTCAGCACTTTTACTGGAGGTTGATTCCACCTACAGTGGACTGCTGATGTACAATAATGTAAGATGGCTGAGCCGAGGCAAAGTTCTTGAGCGCTTTGTGGAGTGCTTTGAAGAAATTAAGGTATT
The DNA here is from genome assembly GCF_027574615.1 of Eptesicus fuscus. Classification (NCBI taxonomy): domain Eukaryota; kingdom Metazoa; phylum Chordata; class Mammalia; order Chiroptera; family Vespertilionidae; genus Eptesicus; species Eptesicus fuscus. The sequence goes on from NC_072477.1 coordinate 94,654,366, forward strand.
TCTTGACGATAAGGATCTGGGAAACTTTCCTCAGCTTAATGATGATAAGTGGGTCAACACCCTGATTTTTTTTACAAATCTCTCTGTTCATATTAATGAATTGAATTTAAAGTTACAAGGTTTTGGCAAAAGTATTGACGTTATGTTTGGATACATAAAAGCTTTTGAAAGTAAAGTTAAAATTTTCAAGCGAGATGTAGAAACTAAAACTTGTAAGTATTTTCCTCGAGTAACAAAGTATTTTGAGAAGGCCAGTGCAGCTGTACAAAATGAAATGGAACTCTTGCATATGAAGTACCAGCATGTTTTAGACTCATTACTTGACCAGTTTAGTGATAGATTTAGTCAATTTATAAGTCTATAACAGACCATGAACATAATTAAGTATCCTGATGTAGTAGTCTACAGTAGTTTGGAATTAAATGGTTTCCAATGGATGCAAATTGATAATTTGGAGATGCAACTTGCAGAATTTCAAGATAGTATCTGGGCTCAGGTGTTTGTCGACTTGAGGTCAAAGCTTGAGAATCTGGAAAGGTGCCTCTTGGAGAATCAAGAGGAGTGTCACTACGAACAGGAAATTTGGAGTGCCTGGAACCAACTACCAGACACTTTTAGCACCCTGAAAAATATAGCAATGACTTTACTCACAATTTTTCCCTCTACATATTTTTGTGAGGCCTTATTCTCAGCGTTAAATAATATCAAAACCAACAAAAGAAACAGATTGACAGATGAAGTTAGTAGCGCTTGCTTGGGCCTGAAGTATACAAAATACCAACCTTCAACTGAAGATTTAGCCAATGAAATTCAGCAACAAAAAAGTCACTAATAGGCAGTTTAGTTAAAGAATTCCCCCTCCCCCTCACTTATCTTAGTTCACGGCACCCCACACAAGCTAAATAATATCAAGACCAACAAAAGAAACCGACTGATGGATGAACAAAGAAGTCACTAAGCAGGTAAGTTAAATATTTAGTTTTTGGTTTATTAAATACAATTATATGTAACAATTATACATTTATGTTATTTAAACTATAAATATCACGAAATAATGTTTTTTCCTCAAAGTGACACACTACCTGAGTTATGCTCAGTTTTTTGGTGAAATTTGACACACCAAGCTCAAAACGTTGCCCATCACTGATCTAACACATAGAAAAAAACAAAGAGGCAAAGAAATAGGGGAGACAAAGAAATAGGCTCCAAATGATAGAAAGAGAGCTAAATGAAATGGAGGTAAGCAATTTATAGGATATAGAGTTCAAAGTAATGGTTATAAGGATACTCAACAGCATGAAAAAGGACATAGATACCATCAAAAAAGACCAGTCAGAAATGAAGAATACATTATATGAAATGATGAATACACTGGAAGAAATAAATGGTAGGTTGGCTGAAGCAGAGGATTGAATCAGCAGTTTGGAAGAGAAAGTAGAAAAAAATACAATCAGAGCAGCAAAAGGAGAAAAGAATTTTTAAAAATGAGGATAGTTTAAGGGATCTTTGGGACAACATAAAGCTTAACAACATGTGCATCACAGCAGTACCAGAAGAAGAGAGAGAACAAGGAATTGAGAACCTATTTGAAGAAATAATGACTGAAAACTTCCCTAGCTTGGTGAAGTTAAAATACACACAAGTCCAAGAAGCTCAAAGAGTTGCAAACAAGATGGACCCAAAGAGGCCTAAAACAAGACATATCCTAATTAATACGGCAAAGGTTAAAGACAAACAAAGAAACTTAAAAGCCACAAGAGAAAGACAGTTATCTACAAGGGAATTCCCATTAGACTGTCATCTGATTTCTTAACAGAGACAGTTCATGCCAGAAGGGATTGACATGAAATAATCAAAATTAAAAGCAAGGACCTACAACCAAGACTACTTTACCCAGCAAAGCTATCATTTAAAATTGAAGGACAAATAAAAAGCTTCCCAGACATGAAAAAACTAAAGGAGTTTGTTATTACCAAACCGATATTACAAGAAATGTTAAAGGGCCTGTTTGAAGAACCAGGAGGAGGAGGAAGATGGGGGTGGGAGGAGAGGAGGAGGAGTAAGGGAAGGAGGAAAAAGGGGAGGAGGAGGAGGAGGAGGAGGAGGAGGAAGAGGAGGAAGAGGAAGGAGGACAGAGGAATAGAGTTAAAAGAATGAAATGGCAATTAACAAGTACCTAGCAATAATCACTTTAAATGTGAATGGCTTATAGGCTTCAATCAAAAGACAGAAGGTAGCTGAATGGATAAGAAAACAAGACCCATGTATGTGCTATTATCTATAAGAGACCTAACTCAGAACAAAAGATACACACAGACTAAAAATAGAGGGGAAAAGACATTTCATGCAAATGTAAATGAAAATAAAATCTGGGGTAGCAATACTTATATAAGATAAATAAATGTTAAAATAAAGGCTATAGCAAGAGACAAAGAAGGACATGGCATAATGATAAAGGGAACAATCCAACAAGAGGATAAAACTTTGTATTAACCCTGTAGACATTTATGCACCCAACAGAGGAGAACCTAAATTTGTAAAGCAAATAATGATCGACAGTAATGCAGTCATAGTAGGGGATTTTAACACCCCTTTGACATCAATGAATAGCTCTTCCAGACAGAAAATCAACAAGGAAACGGTGGCCTTAAATGACACACTAGGTCAGATGGGCTTAATTGATATATTCAGAATATTTTACCTAAAGCAGCAGAATATACATTCTTCTCAAGTGCACATGGAACATTCTCAAAGATAGACCACATGTTAGGACACAAAATAAGTCTTAATAAATCCACCAAGATTGAAGTAATATCAAGCATCTTCTCTGACCATAATAGTATGAAACTAGAAATCAATCACAAGAAAAAAAACTAAAAAACACACAAAAACATGAGGCTAAATAATGTTACTAAATAATGACTAGGTTAATAATGAGATCAAGGAAGAAATAAAAAGATACCTTGAAACAAATGAAAATGCAACCTAGGAAAAATGTTAATAAAAGATATAAAAGACCTGTACTTAGAAAATTATAAGATAATGAGGAAAGAAATTATGGAATCCTATCTAATCTAATAAAAGAGTAATATGCAAATTGACCACCACACCAAGACACAAGATGGCCACCCCCATGTGGTCAAAGATGGCTGCCCCCATGTGGACACAAGATGGCCGCCACAAGATGACCTGCAGGGGAGGGCAGGTGTGGGAAGATAGGGGTGACTAGGCCAGCAGAAGGAGGGCAGTTGGGGGTGACCAGGCCATCAAGGAAGGGCAGTTAGGGGTGACCAGGCCAGCAGGGGAGGGCAGTTGGGGAGGACAGGCCTGCAGGGGAGGGCAGTTGGAAGCCAGCAGTCCTGGATTGTGAGAGGGATGTCTGACCAACCATTTAGGCCCAATCCAGTGGGATCGGGCCTAAACGGGTGGTGGGACATCCCTCAAGGGGTGCCAGATTGGAGAGGGTGCAGGCTGGGCTGAGGGACACCCCCCCGTGCAGGAATTTCATGCACTGGGCCTCTAGTCTATATCTATCTATCTATCTATCTATCTATCTATCTATCTATATACCCTAATATGCAAATTGACCAAATGGCGGAACAACCAAACAACCAGTCACTATGACGTGTGCTGACCACCAGGGGACACGCGCAGAACATGGCAGGCATCGGCAGCAGGCGGCAGAGTGTGGAATATGGTGGGCATTGGCTGCAGCAGGATGGTGGAGCAGGTGAGTGGGGGCGCCAGACCAAGGTAGGGCGCCAGTAGCTGTCATTGGGGCGAGCCTCTGGTGGTTACTGAAAAGTCTTTGCTCCTGCAGGCCAGGGTCCCATCTGATGCTCGCACTTGCTGCTGGCGCCTGGCACAGGCCCTGATTGCTTAGGGCTGTCAGCGGGTGTGAGCGGTGGCTGCTGGCCCCGATTACCCCTCAGGGCTTCTCACCTCCCCCTGCTCCTGAGGGGCAATCAGGACCAGCAGCTGCCTCTCGCACCCACAGCTGGCACAGGAGCCGCCGCTTGCACCCGCTGTAGTTTCCGGAGCCGGTCCCAATTGCTCGGCGAAGTCAGTGGGTGTGAGTGGTGGCTGCCGATCACTCCTGAGGGCTTCTCTACCTCCCCCTGCTCCTGAGGGGCGATCAGGGCAGCAGCTGCTGCTCACACCCACTGACGGCGCTGGCCCCAATCACTCCACGCCATCAGTGGGTGCGAGTGGGGCTGGCGCTGTCAATACATGGGAGCAGTGGTGGTGGTGGGGACTGTCGGCAGACAGGGGACTCGGGGCCGTGGCTGGAGGGGCTGGGTGGGGGCACGGAGGATGGGCCGAGACCTGCCCCTGTGTCCATGGTAGCCCACAGTTCCTTTCAAGGTGCACAAATTTGTAAACTGGGCCCCTAGTGCCGTGGTCGGCAAACTGCGGCTTGCGAGCCACATGCAGCTCTTAGGCCCCTTGAGTGTGGCTCTTCCACAAAATACCACGGCCTGGGTGAGTCTATTTTGAAGAAGTAGCGTTAGAAGAAGTTTAAGTTTAAAAAAACTGGCTCTCAAAAGAAATTTCAATCGTTGTACTGTTGATATTTGGCTCTGTTGACTAATGAGTTTGCCAACCACTGCCCTAGTATACAAATAAGTGGGAGCATATACTGTGTTCATACATAGGAAGAATGAACATCATTGAAGTGTCCATACTACCCCAAGGAATCTACAGATTTAATGCAACTCCTATCAAGACACCAGTGACATATTTCAAATTAGAACAAATATTCCAAAAATTTATATAGAACCACAAAAGACCCCAAATAGCAACAACAATCTTAAGAAAGAACCACAATGAGGTATCACCTCACATCTGCCAGAATGGCTACCCATCAATAAATCAACAAACAACAAGTGTTGATGAGGATGTGGAGGAAAGGGAACCACAGTACACTGTTGGTGGGATTACAGACTGGTGCAGCCACTGTGGAAAGCAGTATAGAATTACCTCAAAGAATAAAAATGGAACTGCCTTTTCACACAGCGATTCCACTTCTGGGAATATATCCAAAGAAACCTGAAATACTAATTTGAAAAAATATATGCATCCCTATGTTCATTGTGCCATTATTTATAACTAGAGGCCCGATGCATGAAATTTGTGCAAGGGGCTAGGCCCTCGCAGCCGCAATGGCTGCCTCGGCCCTTGCAGCCCTGGCTTCATACAGAAGGTCGTTCTGCTGTTTGGCCATCCAGTCTAATTAGCATATTACGCTTTTATTATTATAGATTATTATAGATAGCCAAGATTTAGAAGCAGCCCAAGTGTCCATCAGTAGATGTGTGTATAAAAAAGCTGTCGTACATTTACACAATGGAATACTACTTGCCCATAAAAAAGGAAGGAGGAACCGCGGGAGGTTGGCTGGCCATGGGAGGTTGGCTGTGGGAGTGCACTGACCACCAGGGGGAAGATCCTGCATTGAGCATCTGGCCCCTGGTGGTCAGTGCACTTCATAGCGACTGGTCGACGGTCGTTCAGTCGCTTAGGCTTTTATATATACCGTATAGATTACAGGTTGAAAAATAATGTTGCATTCTCTTTTTGAGACCAATTTGACAAACCGCACACACAAACATTTCCAAAGTTAATATATTTTCAGTAACTATTGATACTTTTAAGTTAAAATTTGTTATCATTCTTATTTTATGAATGATTTTAAATTAAAAAAAAATAAATCCTATATAATAAAAGCCTAATATGCTAAGTGTCCAGTTGTCCGTTCAACCAATCAATGCTAATGATATGTTAAGGCCGCTCAACTGCTCGCTATGATGTGCACTGACCACCAGGGGGCAAATACTCCAACTGGTAGGTGAACTTGCTGCTGGGGTCTGGCCGATCGGGACTGAGTGAGACGTGCCAGACATACCCTGGAGCCCTCCCATGGTCCTTCCCTGGCTGGCCAACCTCCCACGTCCCTCCCCGGCCCTGATCGTGCACTGGTGGGGTCTCTTGGCCTGGCCTGCACCATCTTGCAATCCGGGACCCCTCGGGGGATGTCAGAGAGCCGGTTTCAGCCTGATCCTGCAGGCCAGGCCGAGGGATCCCACTGGTGCACAAATTCGTGCACCGGACCGCTAGTGTAATATAAATTGTAATAAAATCAAGTAAGTTTACCCATTTGAAACATTGAGTTTTAGTATACAACTGTAAAAAGGTTAATGTGCAAAAGAAATATACTTGTTAGTCTGTGAATATTATAAATGTACTTTCCTACAGAGTAAAGAACTGAAGAAAACTTTGTTGATCAAGGGGCTTAAAAGTTAAGTACAGAGAAAATGAATGAAAAAGAATAGTAAGAAGTTGAGCAATTATCTGTATCCTTCAAAAGATAAAATGACTATGGGACAATTGTCTATAAGTGGGCAAAATGACATGGGGACATAAACAATTATATAGAGCATATAACTGATACAATAAACAAGTTTATTAAACTTGTCTCTGCCTTGTGAGAAACTAGCATAACTACTGTGATAGTTTGATTAGATTTAAAATTTAGAGTAGAGAGGCACTGCCTATTTTTAGTAGAGAAGAACTGTAACTCAACGTTCTGCTGAGACACAATGTTCTGCCTGCCATGTAGAGTTCATGTATTTGTATAGAAAAGTTGCTAAACTGAAATGACATTTGAGAAATGTAAAATAAATTACATAAATAAATAATTTGAAATTTTCTTAAAGTGTCAGCAATGGACCAAAAATCCAAAATCAATCAATGTAAAATTGAGTCTTTCTATTTAACACAGATTTAAAAAACAGTGATTGAGTAACTATCATGGCTATGCAATGTTAGGCACACAGATATGAAAAAAATGCTTGAACATAAAACATTTTGAAACCAGAGAAATTTCATCTGTTATAAAATTGTCTGGAATAAATTTTTAAGTTTTAGTTCTTAGGGAAAAATTCTATATGCAAGAAAATCTATTAATATATATCTGTTAAAGCTAATTTTTTAAACTTTTGTATTTTATAATATCATTAAATAATACAATTGGATAAAACTGTAAAATTACTTCTGATGTGTAGGATAAATACCCCAGGATTAAACTAGAATGTGAAAACTAAAGGTAAAAATTAGGAAAATAGATACGTAGTAATCTATACCACTAAATGGAATCCAGTGGGCAAGGCTAACTTTCATGTAATGGTGAGAGAGGCAACAAATCTACCGTATTTTCCAGTGTATAAGACGACTGGGCATATAAGACGACCCCCAACTTTTCCAGTTAAAATATAGAGTTTGGGATATACTCCAAAATATAGAGTTTGGAAGACTACCCCTCTTCCAATGCACACCAAATAAAAATTAAAAAAAACATCAGATTTGATTTCAATATGGTAATTTTAATTCAATTGCCTATGACATGCAGGTACTTAGCAGGAAAACTGTCACTTATAAACATAAGGCTGTTTGTCATCAAACATGTAAACATAAAACAGTGCAAGTGGATTAAACTTCTCCTAATTCACTCTAAAGCTGAAAGGAAGGATAATACAATAAACCCATGGGAGCTGCCACGCTATTTGTTTTCTAAGCTGTCAACCAAACTGGAACTGATGATGATAGGAGGAAGATAACAAACAAACAGAGAGAGCAAGTGCTGGGCAAGTCCCTGGCGAGTTAGCAACGCTGCTTCACTGCAGTCCTCCGGAGCGAGATCTGAGAGGCAGAGGAGGAGGTACGGTAATAGGATACCAGGGCGGGCCAGACGGGTGAAAGAGGCGTGTTTTTCTGGGCACAGCGCCGCTCTATCTCTTTTTTCCATACCCCGGGCATCCCGGACGCCTGCAGCTTGCTCCACCCTTCACTTACACCTTCCTGGTGAGGCGCCCCCTCACCTTGTCATCGGGACCGCGTTAAGTCACTTCTTTCCACGAATCCTGGTGAGTGGATTTTCTTCTACCGTACTTGTACAGCGCCGCCCTTGCTGCTTTCATACGGTCGCCTCATACGGTGGGGGGGGAGCTCAAAATCGGCCATGGCTGCATCCCCGCCATATGCGGTGAGCACCCGGCCACACTCCATTCATTTCAATGGAGCCGGACGGAGACCGGAGACCGTTTGTGGCACAAAAAGGAGCCGACCGGAGACACTTGCGGACTCCGTCTGGCTCCATTGAAATGAATGGAGTGCAGCCGTTTTTGAGATCCCCCCACAGTATGCGGCGACAGCAGAATCTCCAGTCTGGCTCGGAAGTTTCAGCACCCGCCCTATAAGAGGACACCCGGCGTATAAGACGACCCCGACTTTTGAGAAGATTTTCCTGGGTTAAAAAATCGTCTTATAAGCCGGAAAATACGGTAAATATTCTGAAAGCAATATTCTAAATATTGCTTCAACAACCAGTAGAACTGAAAGCACAGATTAGATAGAGCATTACTTTATTATAATTATTATCCTTAAAACTGGAAAAATAATGCTGAATAAGATAGCATTTCATAGTAGGAATAGTCCAAAATATTAATGCCTTACAAAAAAGGGGATTGATAAACAATTTAGTATTAATGCTATTTTTAACATTTTACCCTCCAGAATCACAGCTTAAAAATCTTTTCTTGTTTTATAAAGCCCCATCCAAAACCCATCCCTTTCTATCATTTTAGATAGCATATTACCACCTGTCATAGAATTATTTTATATTTTCCTAGTGGTAATAATTAAATTCCCAGCAACTTCAGAAGTTACCTTCTTTCTGTAAATCTAAGAATTCTGTAAACAACAACTGTTTAGTAAGTCTTTCCAGGCATTCTGTAGAGCTTTTGCAGCCTCTCTTTATATCTTGATAGAGTGGTGCTTTTTACTCTCTTATTAAGTCCAGCTTGATGTGGCGGACCAATGCCCCACAAGGAAACTATGTATACTTTGGAACCAACATTCAGTTTAAAATAAACTATTTTTTCCAATTTATCTAGAAATATCAAAAAAATAAACATTTTATTCCTCCCCAAACATTAATTAAAGGGAAAAATTTCGACAAAAATATCTTGCATTGCTTTTGCATTTATACACTCTTTCATCTTCATCTTATAAAATAAGACGTTATCTGAATTTTCCAGTGAGAACTAACAAGAATATTTTAGGTGTGCATCATGCTTAACAATTTACAGAAGTATTTGACATCCATTTTCTTTTTGTACTTATTGGTCCAGTTTTACAACTTGGAAGCACTTAGACCTTATTTGGTCAAAAGGCTATCTAAAAGTCCTTAGCTTTGCTCTTCTCTGATGTGTTTTGATGAAGCCAAATGAAAAAGAAGGTTAAAGCCTCATTTAGCACAGGTCTCTTATGCTATTTTCCCTGCATTAAGAAGACCATAAAAGCACAATGAAAATCACAAACCAACGTGCATTGATTGAAATGGAAATTTTAGTGAGTGACATCAGCATCACGGGGAAGTGAGACACCCCTTTACATCTCCCCTGACATATACAACTAGCCGGACATCCAGAACCCAATAAGGTTCCTCTGCTCGACACACTGAAAGGTCCATACACCAGCATCTCAGAAAGTGGGTGTACTGGAATGTGCAGGAGAGGCAGGATGTGGGGGAGAATAGGGACAGGCCTTTAGCTGCAGTTGTCCAAGGACAAGGATGAACCTATAGCCCCAGCAAACACAGTGGCAGTGGAGGAGTGGGGGTGTAGCTCCCACACCACAGCCAGCAGGGGTAACAGTCCAGCAGCATTCCATCCACCCTCCCCCTCCAAAATCCAGATCCCTCCTCAGCTTCAGTGGTGCTCACACCACCCAGACTAATGTAGCAGCGGCAGAGAGAAGTCTCCAGCCTCCTGGCCACAGCACAGTGGCCAGAGGGAATGAGGCAGCAGCTCAGTGGATTCACAAACTGGCTAGCCTCAAATGGCCACATCTCTCTCCCACGGTGGTGGTGGCCTGAGATCCAGGCAATCTGAACCCAGCACCAGTACCACCACCCAGGTCACCCAGGCCGACAGTCCCACAACCATGGCTAAGCCTCTTATACTTTGACTCACCAACAAGGTAACACTAACAAAGAAAGAAAATGACACAACTCTCCAGAAGGAAACTCAAAATGATGGATGTTTGTGATACAAATGAGCGAGAAAGAAAAATAGCAGTCATGAAGAAACTCAACGAAATACAAACAAATTCAAAAGGTAGTTCAATGAGCTCAGAAAAAAATTAATAAACTGAAGTACTTTACCAAAGAGATGAAAACTACAGAAAGAATCAAACTGTTACAGCATTCCAAGGCAGGTGGAATATGGAAATTGAGATAGGAAAGTTAAAACAAGGCCAAACTCTGTGGGCAATGTGCAGCCAGCTTGTAAATAACAAGGCATTATCTTCCCCAGCCAAGGATACTTGAGAGCAAAGTTTTTAAAACCTCCCTAAGGAGAGAATGCAGAAAGGGGAGGGGGAAGGGGAAAGGAAAATAGGGCAGTTCTATTTCCTCAGCAGAAAAGCCAGCAGTCTCAAGGCTTGGCAAGATAAAGTTCTTCTTATGAGTTCTGGGAAGGCCACAACAAAGTAAAAAGGGACCTTGAGAATGAACCTGTTGCAAAATAATCAGCAAAGGAATTTTGAAACCTATAGACAGGAGGGTATATAACACCTCGGACCCCCACCCAACTCGCTCTTCTGATTAGCTGAGAGCCCATCTGCACTTCATAAGCCAGATGAATAGGCTTGTTTGCTTTGCTTCTTTAATTTGCTTTGCATGTTTTAATTGCTTTAATAAATTGGCTTTACACAATGCAATCAAGGTCTCTCGTGTTAATTCACTTATATGAGAAGACAGGGATTGAGGCTGCGGACAGCCCTCTCCCACTGACTCGGGGCTGTCCAGTAACACCTCTCTGGTATCTGTGAGAGGCGCCTCTAACAAAACAAATTCTGGAGCTAAAGAAGTCAACAAATGAGATGAAGAATGGATATATTAATAACAATGACACACAATGAAAACTAGTTGCTATTTCAAGACTCCCTATCACTGCCATCTTAGTCATCAGTCATTCAAGGGCTAACAAGGTATTCAGACATAAGTGAACTTCATTTTAAAAATTCACAGATAAAAAATAAATTAAAAAAATTTAAAATTCAAATATTTTCTTAATTTAACTATATAGAAAATGTACAACTGCTCAGCAACACATTTGATAAAAATTGAAATAAAAAATGCTATAAGTAAAATAGCAATTAAGAATGTTTTCTCCCATAAGATGACAAAAATTTTCACTTAAAAACAGAAATTAATCCTTTCAGTGTTACAAGTTTATTTAATTCATAAAAGGATTTATCTCAGTTTCATTTAAATAACTACATCCATATATGGATAAGTGCTTGGATGTCAATCATTCACTTATGCTTAGAGGTAAAAAAAAACAGGGTGCAACAAAACTTTAAAATCATTACGAACCATCACCAAAATAAAACCCATTAGAAAGTAAGCTAAAGCATCATTAGGCAATACTATTTAATTTCTAAAATAAAACTTTAATGCAGCTTTTCAAGAAATTTAAAATGTATCACTTTAGTTACATTTATTCAATACAGTTAACTATAGGTATTTCTTGAAAATGAAAGCCCTAGGGACTTAGAAAAGATTGTAAAATTTTTGTCTCCTTTCTATGTAAGCAAAATAATGAAGACTTTTACTTAGTGTGCATTAGTCAATTAAACAACTCAGAATTTCACCAAATTAAATGCAAGAATTGTATCAAAAATCTGAAACCCAAAGGAAAAAAGATAATATAACAAACCTTGATCAAGTAAGTCTCTATGCTGTTATTTGAAATCCGTGGCCTTGAGGTAGGAATCACCATGTTTTCTCTTGGAGTAGAATGTCCATAGAGCACAAAACTATTATTAACGTTTCCAACACCAGGTGTCTCCAGGCCTGGCCTTGTGTTAGGAACACTGACTAAAAGTCTGTTCTGCTGTTTCTGCAGGAGAAGTTCGGTGCTGACCTCTGCTAGCCTCTCATGAGCCCTGTGAACATTGAAACAAATGCTCAGTACTTACCTTTTCCCTCAGTGACTTACATTGTTTTAAGTTCCACAATAGTAAATGGAATTTCCCATTCATTAAACAGGATTTTAACACTGAAAATGTGTCAGAGCAGACCTAGTACACGTAAGTATAGGTTCTAAATTGTTCTAAAGAAGTACCTGTGTGGAATGGGGGTTTCTAACTAACAAGTAATCTAAAGCACAGAGGAGAGAGAAATGACTATTAGTGATGTAAATGGCTTATCAAATAATACTTGCTGCCTTTTGGAAGGGCTATACTCAGAAGACTCTCAAAGATGCCCTTGGACATATTTAGTGAACCAGTTTAGAGATTAAAAAAAACACACCTCTCTAAGACATTGTCAAGCATTTGCTTTCATCACCCTTGTACAATACACTCTTTATCTTGGAGATTTTAACCATTTTGCCAAGGCATAATTTAGAGCAACAACCTCTAAGGCAGAACAAGATAGCCAAGCTCAGTGGTTCCCAACCTGGGGCACACGCCCCACGGGGGGGCAATTCGAGAATGAGTTATTAACTGAATTTTTTGCATTTCTTATGGTTCTAGGGGCCTCATATACAGTATATAAATATACATTGACATATGTATGCATTTCAGTTCTCTACTTGTATGTTTTGAAACTTTATTTGCTATTTTGTCACTTCATATTATTATTTTTTAACAATTTCTTAGTGATTTCTTCCTCAGTACTTCAACTGTCCTTTCATTCTTTTATTTTTCTTTCATGGATGACATGTTCTTTGGAAGCTTGTTTAGACCAAATTAATGGCCTTTTAGGCTTCCTCCATGTGAATAGGAGTTAACTTTTTGAATAATAAGAATTATATGTCACGGCGGCGGAGGGGGGCGGGGGGCGGGCATCAGGATTTTAGAGGTGGGGCATGGCCAAACAAAGTTGGGAACCAGTGGCCTAGCTGGTGATCAGAATGAATAAAAACAGCTCTGGAGGCAAGCAGCTTATAACATTGTTATCAAGGCATTGGAGGTGGGATCTGCCCTTAGTCTTCCACATCCCCCTCAGACAGACCACCTTATTACTGTTAGCCACTTTGTCAATTATACTGCCCTTCACACCTGTGTTCATCTTTCCCTATTTAACACATATATCTCTATGTAAGGATAGTTTTCTCAAGGTGCCCTTTAGTGATAATAACAAAGATCACAATCAAGAAAGTAAATTTACCAAGTGCCAGAATGTGTCTGGTACTTAACCCTTTGGGTTTAAGTTATTAACTTCAAAAAAATAGTTAAACTCGTTAATATTCCTATTTAGGGGAATTCTGACCATTTTATAATAATATTGCTGTCTAAATTATAAAACCTTCAAAGCACTTAGCTTAAAGACTAGTAAATCAGGTTAGTTACATTAAGGGAAAAAACATAAAGGCACATAAAACCAAAAATGATGGAGCAATGCAAACTGTTCTGAACAAAGATTTGAAGGATAAGTTCATTCAGTAACATTTTCCAAAATTATACTACTTAGTTTCCACATTCTACTAATCTCATGAACCTGGTTCGATAAAAATTATGCTTTAGAAACTAATTGAGGTAAATTTATATTCTCTGATCTGCCCTTTGTCTTCCACACCTGTGTTTTGACTTACTTGTCTAGTTTATTTGCCAATGATTTTCTATCTTCTAATTCTTCTAGGTAAAGTTGCTTATATTTTTCCAAATTTATTTCTTTAGAATCTTGAGAAGTTTTCATTTTGAAGAGTTCATATTCCAGATCTTTAATTCTGAGTTCCAACTGACTTCTTATTGAAGTATTATGATTCTCTCTTAACTGCTCTCGATTTTCTTGAGATGCTGCTTGTGTCTAGAGCAATAAGAAGAATATATATTTATAAAATAAGTATAATCTGAATAGTTATATTTGTTTCCTTTGATTTTGAATCAATGATTAAGGGAGCATCTTTAAACATGAAAAAAAGCTGAAGTTTAAAAAATTTATTATCAATGTTAGCTAAATATACATTATAAAAATAAAGTCTCTCTTTTAATAATACCCATACATTCGGATAATTCAAGACTAATAGAATCAATTTAAAATTTTAAAAATTGAACAGTATAATTAGAGGCCCGGTGCATGAAATTCGTGCACTGGAGGGGGGGGTGTCACGTCAGCCCGGCCTATGCCCTATCTCAGTCCAGGACCCCTTGGCAGACATCCCTCCTGCAGTCTGGGACCCCTTTGCTCCTTACCACCCGCCTGCTCGCTGCTCCTTACTGCTCAGCTCGCTGCTCTTTAGCACTGCCGCAGAGGTGGGAGAGGCTCCTGCCATCACGGCTGTGCTCGCCAGCCATGAGCCCGGCTTCTGGCTGAGCGGCATTCCCCCTGTGGGAGCACACTGACCACCAGGGGGCAGCTCCTGTGTTGAGCGTCTGCCCCCTGGTGATCAGTGCTCATCAGAGCGACCGGTCATTCTGGTTGTTCTGCCGTAATGGTCGCTTAGACTTTTATGATATAGATGATGGTATAATTTTTAAATTACATTTTTTTATTTTCTTCCTAATAGTCTTATTTTACATTCATTGGTCTTAAAAATAAAATGATCCTTTAATAAAAATCATTCTGAAAGATTGATTTGGTGATAATGATGAAAATGGAAATATTGGAAGGAGAAACAAAAGCTACCTTCCTTCCAGAAATCTACAAAACAAACTGCTATTAAGGGAAGTAGGAAAATACATGCAATGTAATTTACAGTGAAATGAATTAAAGCACATTAAGATCATTAACCTGTAAAAATAGATTGACTTCTTTTAATTTTTCTACTACATCCTGTCTTGCTCTTTCTTCAATCTTCCGTTTATACTGTTCTACTTCACCAAATTCTACCACATTCATTTCCATAAGTCTATTGAGGTTTAGTACTTCTTGTTTCCACTTCTTTTTTTCATTCTCTAGCTTTTCACATTTCTTTTGTATTGCTTTCATAGATAATAACTCCTGTTGAAGAAATTTATTTTTTTCATCCAGACGTATACACTGTGAAGATGCACTTTCCAGTTTTGCTGTAAGATCATCATTCTGCATGAATAAAATAATATAGTTTGGTTATGAAGGTGTAGACTAAGAATAGTCTAACTCAACACCAGTATCAAATTTTGAAATAAATTCAGTTGCAATCAAATGTTATCTGTAACTGTAATAGAGTCTTAGAATGTGGAATTTTGAATTATTTAGGATCAAGACCAAAGTTAAAACCATCAGGAGTCACAAAAATATTAATTACTGTCATCTTTGCCACACAATGTGTACACTTGAATTTATACTCTTTTTTCTATGACTGTTTCATGTCTTTCCTCCACATAATGACTATAAGTCACCTCTTAGTAGAAAGTCTCTTCCCCAATATTAATTATCCATAGTTTTTAAAGTTTTAGGGACATCATATTGAGATATTTAGACCTGAATAAATAAATGCCTCCCCAAATAAGACTTTCAAAATAAGACTTTAATTAATGAATCTCATAAATATAGATTCTAATATCATAGACTGAATTACCAATGTTTGCTGTTAATTAATTAATTAATTAATTAATTTTAATTTCTTTATTGATTAAGTTATTACATGTTTTATGCTAATTTAAATTGCATTCCAAGAAGAAATGATTACCAGGGTTAAATAGAAATCACATCTTCCACTATAAAAGTTTAGTGAGATGAGCGTACATTTTTAAGAAAAATAACAACAAAAAGGCTTATTTTAGTAGTGCTACCTTGAAATTGTTATTTTCCACAAAATAAGAGAACATACTAAACAACAACAACAACAACAACAAAAACTTGCTGGAAAGTCAGTCCTACTGACTTGGGGAAAACTACTTTCTTTAGATATGATGATTATTTGATCAGACAAGGTGAATGCTGTGGAGTTTCTAAAACACATCTACAAATTCTTTGGCACTTCTCCATGAAATAGATGCTGGCCTTACTACTAACGGTTTCTAGTGAACAGAATAGGGTGGCACTGCAGGGTGACTGCTATGTCTGGTGATACAGCTTCCGTCTGACTCTCTCCCTCTAGGGAAGCTCGCCCTGGGAACCGAGCCACCATGCTGTGAAGCACGAAGCAGCCCGGGCCACATAGCCCGTCCTCGTGTAGACCCGCTGAGACTGCCCCAGCGAACGGCCCAGCAAGAAGCCCGCTGCACCTGACAGACAGGTGAATGAACAGGCCTGAAGGTGATTCCAGTTCCCAGCTTCAAGTCATCCCAGCTGGTGGCAAGTGGAAAGGAAATGAGCTGGCCTTACTGAACCTGGCCTCACTGCAGATTTGTGAGCAAAATTAATGCTGTTTTGAGCTACTAGCTTTGGAGGTGTCTTATATAGCAGCAATCAATAACTGGCACCAATACTGACATTAAAAATAGAGTGTTAACACTAAAAGAGAAAAAAACACACACATGTCGGGGTACCTTTGAACAGGAGGTAGGTGGAACCTGAGATAGTGTAGAAAAACATGAGAATGAAAACCAAAGGGCCTCCAAGAAACGGCGAGTGGAGGCCTGATGGCCCCTAAAGAGGCTGACAGCAGGAGCTTCTAGGCAAGTGAACAAAACGACATTGAAACAAGGATGACAGGGATTCTCACCATGAAGCAACTGACAGAGAAATCAATGAGAAAAATAAGCTAAAGAAAGACTATCCTATATAATAAGAGAGGAATATGCTAATTATCCACTATGCCTTGAGGCGTAACAACCAATGTGTAATGACCAGATCACGGATCTGCAGGAGGGTGGGGCAGCAAACTACAAGCAGGCAGCAAAAAGCTACAGGAGGGTACAGGGCAGCAAGCTATGAGGGAGGTGTGGGGAGAGGGAGGTGTGGGGAGAGGGAGGTGGGGAGAGCTACAGGAGGGCGGCAGAGAGCTACTGGCTCACGGATTCATGCACAGGGCTACTAGTTAAATATAAAAGAACCAGTACTTACGGTTTCAAATATCCATTTCCCATTTATAGGTTCTCCCACATGTCCAATTGTCAAATAATTTTAAAATAAACAATGGCTTCTGGGCTAACATCAAATCCAGTTACTTCTGGAAAACAGTCTAAGGATGACTAAGCAAGACTATAAAACCCTTAAGATCTCAGAGAGATTTGCATGGTGCTTCAAATTCCTCTAAGGATTTTCAGAATGTAAGAATTTTAAAGGCAATGTCCTCCAGGAAGCCCCAGCTATCTGAAAACCATTTGTGAGAGTGGCTTTTCTAATGGCATGAATCCCAATAAAATTCACAAGAAACTCAAAGCTTCTAAGAGAACTGTAGTAGCAAAACCCTGCTTGCTAGCTTGGACTAAAGGAGACCAAGACCATAAAGAGAGATCTGTGGGAGTTAGCTGTTCCACAGGGAGGAAGCAGGCTTAGAAAAGAGCTGCAGGCCCAGGTCACTTCTTATGAAAAGGACAGAACAAAGAGCTCAGAGAGAACAGCCACGGGCCACGGAGAATCATTCATGTTCAGGACTAAGTTTTCCTCTCCTCAGTGAGGGAACAGACAACATTATGAAATCATTTTAAATCTCAGTAGTAAAACAAACACAGTGGTTTTTGGCACTATTTAAATACAATTTCTCCTCTACCTTACTTTAAGCTTGTCTGTATTGGAGGGTAAGACCACCTCATCTATATGTTATACTGCAATACTTCTCCATGGGACACAAATTTGCTTTAAAATTTTGACATTTCCAATTGAGAGATTTCCAAAGAGGAAAGGTGACAGTCCGGATTTTAATCTTCTCCTCCCTAGGTGGTAAAATCTATCAATGAGTCTATGGATTAGGAGTTAAACATCCTATATAATAAAAAGTTAATATGCAAATAGAACGAATGGCAGAACAAATGAACAACTGAACAACCGGTCGCTATGACATGCACTGACCACCAGGGGGTGCACGTGGAACATGGCAGGCATCGGCAGCAGGCAGACCAAGGTGGGGTGCTGGTCACTGTCATCGGGGCGAGCCTCTGGTGGTTACTGAAAATTCTTCGCTCCCGCGCACCATGGTCCCACCCGGCATTCGCACCTGCTGCCAGTGCTGGCCCCGCTCACACCTGCTGCCGGCACCTGGCACCGGCCCCAATGGCTTGGCGCCATCAGTGGGTGTGAGCAGTGGCTGCTGGCCCCGATTGCTCCTTAGGACTTCTCCACCTCCCCCTGCTCCTGAGTGGCCATCGGGACCAGCAGCTGCCGCTGGCGCTGGCCCTGCTCGCACCCGCAGCTGGCACCGGAGCCACCGCTCACACCCACTGCCAGTGCCCGGCGCCAGTCCCGATCACTCGGTGCCGTAAGTGGGTGCGAGTGGCGGCTGCTGGCCCCCATTGCCCCTGAGGGCTTCTTCACCTCCCCCTGCTCCTGAGGGGCGATCGGGGCAGCAGCCACCGCTTGCTCCCCCTGCTGGCACCAGCCCCAATCGTTCCATGCCATCAGTGGGTGTGAGGGTGGCTGGCGCTCTCAGTGCGTGGGAGCAGTGGCAGTGGGAGCAGGGCTGCCGGCAGACGGGGGACCGAGGGCTGTGGTGGGAGGGGCCAGGTGGAGGCATGGAGGATGGGCCAAGACCCGCCCCTGTGCCCACCGCAGCCTTGCAGCCCACAGTTCCTTTCAAGGTGCATGAATTCATGCACTGGGCCCCTAGTAGTGAAATAAATGACTAAGTCATATTAACATAAGAAACATTCAAACCTGTAAATAATTTTTGTGAATTTGTTTGAGCCAAACTGTTGACAACTGCCAGGAAGCAGAATCTCAACCCATTGAGACAACGCTCCTGAGAATGGTGAGTTTTCACCTATTTTTACAAATTACCATAAAAACTGGAGACGTAACTGGGTTATATGAATCCATTGAAGATAGAATAGGGAGGCAGGAGAAATCAGAGTAGGGAGGACCTTTGGGATTGGGTAAAAAGTAAAATGACAGACACAAGCTTCTTTTACAGAGGTGGGTACGGGATAGTTATCAGTCAACAATTAACACGATAACAATAATAATGGGATAATTTGTGGTCTCCACCCTGAGGGATCTGAAAAAAGGGAAGTTACAAGTTACCCTGACATTCCAAAGATATGTTATTTAGATGCAAAAAGAAATTAGGCTCAGTTAAGATCAAAATTGATCCTTGTCAGGAAAGAAACCAGCCTAAGATATGACTACCCACCATAGACTTTTAATTAAGAGGTTTTAATTTCAGACTATTGTTTGTAGTTACTTTAGGTCTCTGAGTTTGCAAGGCCATTATGCAGGCCTTTCCTGAGCTAGTCAGGTTAGCATGTGGCCCCTTTTCATCCAGTCAGAAGATCCTGTTACCAGGATTTTAATGGAAATGGGAGTGAAGTGGGAGGCACTGGGTTAGAGATTAAACTTTTGCATGGAGAAAAAAGAAATGGATATTATCTTTGTAAGCCTACTTTTTCCATCACATCACAGAGTCAGCAAAACATAAGTTGGCCACAGGCTTTATCAAGAAGAAAAGAATCTTCACAAAAGTAGAGTTAAAAACATTCCACTACACTGACTTTTTATTATTATACTAGAAGCCCGATGCACGAAATTCATGCAAGGGGCTCGGCCCCCGCTGCCACGGAGGCTGCCTTGGCCCCCACCACCACTGCGGCCACCTCTGCCTCGGTGGGGCCCGCCACCACGGCTTCATCCAGAAGGTCGTCCGGTGTAATTAGCATAGACTATGTTTTTATTATTATAGATAAAACAACTGGTAATGTGCAAAACGACTGGGAAGGAGTTCTCATAAAATTTGATTTGGTACTGGCATAAGGACAGACTTATAGATCAATGAATTAGAAGGGAGAATTCAAAAATTAACCCTCACATTATCACCTAGTGCTTTTCAACAAGGGTGCCAAACAAGTAAATCAGACATGAATAATCTTTTTAACAAATTGTACTGGGACAACTGGATATTCACAAGCTAAATAATAAAATTAGACATCTAACGCATACCATACATAAAAATGAACTCAAAATGGAAATGCTAAAACTACAAAACTCTTAGAAGGAAACATAGGTGTATATCTTCATAACTGGATTTGGATGTCTTTCTTAGTTGTGAAACCAAAAGATAAAAATAGATTAACTGGACTTCAAAATCAAAAACTTCTGTGCTTTAATAGACACCATCAAGAAAGTGAAAAGGTGAGCTACTGAATGGAAGGAATATTTGAAAATCCTTTATCTAATAAGGAATTTGTATCTAGGATATATGAAGAACTCTTACAACTCAATAATAAAAAATCCAATTAAAATCAGGCAAAGGAATTGAATAGACAGTTCTTCAAAGAAGATATACGAATGGATAATAAGCACAAGAAACGATGGTCAACATTATTAGCCACTAGAAAACTACAAATCAAAACCACAATAAGATGCCACTTCACACCCACCAGGATGGCTACAATCAAGACAGGCAATGACAGTGTTGGCAAGAATGTGGAGGAATTGGAACTCTCATACACTGCATATGAAAATGTAAAATGGTCAGCCACTTTGGAAAACAGTCTGGCTGTTCCTCAAAAGGTTAAAGATATGATCCAGCAATTCCATTTATAAGTATATTCCTAAGAGAATGAAAATATATGTTCACATAAAATCTTGGGCGTGGATGTTTATAGCAGCATTATTAACAATGCCAAAAAGTGGTAACAGAAAGATCCACCAAATGATGAATACACAGAAAAATGTGGTCACTCCAGGCAATGAAATGTTATTCAGCAATAAACAGAGATGAAGTACCGATGATACATGCTACAAAATAGATGTACCTTAAAAACATTATGTTAAATAAAAGAGGCAGTCAGGAAGGACCACATATTGTGTGATCCCATTGACAGGAAATGTGCAGAACAGACAAATCTATAGAGACCAAGAGTACAGTAGTGGTTCCCTAGGGCTCGGAAGAGGAGAGAGTGGACAGACACCCTGCACAGGGTGGTTGCTAAAGGGCAAAGGGTTACTTTTTAAGGTGATGAAAATGTTCTAAAATTGATTTGTGATAATCATTGTATAACTCTTTGAATACAGAAAAAGCCACTGCATTGTACACTTTAAATGAGTGAACTTGCATGGTATGTGCATTATATCTCAATAAAGCTGTTACTCCCCAAAAGTTTTTTATTTGGTGTTGGTGCCTGGGGACCTGTAATGAAATGGTATGCTTCTTATCAGGGTTCAAGATAGGAGAATTAACAGTACATCCTTTTTATAGAAAAGTGATCAGGAAAAAAGCTGTCTTTTTCACTGATATCAAGTCTATAAAATTAATAGAAAAATCTATATTTAACTGCTCAAAGCATCAAATGATATATATTTCCCCAACTTTTGTGGTCCCAAAACTGATTAAAAATTACCTTATGTTTTAATATATTAATCTGAATATCCATTTCAATTTGTTTCGGTTTTAAATCTCCAGGGAAACTAAGCTCTTCATTTTCATATTCATTTAACTTCCTTTTTGTAATTTTTAAGAGTTTCTTTAATCTGCAGAAATGTACAAAATGAGTAAGTCAAATTCTTTAAGGGTACATATTTAATAATTATTTAAACAGATATTATGTTGTCATATAAATCTATAAATTATGTCCTTTCATTTGTTCCAATCTAATATTGTTTGAAACTATACTACTAAATTATAATATTATATAAATAACATGAAAAAAAATTCATGACATATATGATACAGAGTTAATATTGTAACTATACAGAATTCTTATAAATAAGTTATTATTAATATTAATTTTAGTATATTAAATAAAACATTAGCCTATTATTAAATATCAACTAGAAACCAGAAATCACTATCCAAGGTGAAATAGAAAAGCATAATTACATGTGAATGTTTGAAAAGACACGAAAATACCTTTTGATACCTACTGACAACAAGAAGAAAAGAAGAAAAGTACCAACAAAAAGCATCAAGGTGGTCATTCAAAATAGAAAGAGAAGCAAGAAAGAAAAATATTTGAAGTCTGAGTTGAAGGAAAATTTGGAAAGGGGCAGGGCTTTAGAAGAAAGGAAATCAGAGATAATGTGTAACAGTCTCTTCAACAGACTTTTTTTTTTAAATAAAGATTTTAAAACCCATCAACTTTTTCATATATATATATATATTTTTTTTTTCATATATATAATTGATTTCAAAAAGGGAGGGAGAGGGAGAGAGAGAGAGAAGAGAGAAAAATCAATGATGAGAAAGAATCATTGATTGGCTGCTTCCTGCACACCCCACACTGGGGATCGAACATGCAATCCAGGCATGTGCCCTGACCGGGAATCAAACCATGACCTCCTGGTTCATAGGTCAAGGCTCAACCACTGAGCAATACCGGCCAGGCTCAAGACTGTTTTAGGAAGAGATACTTGCTAGCACAATCTTAACAAAATGAAAGAGATACAAAACAACTGTAGAGAAAGACAGTTAAATGAGGAAAAACACTGATGAGAATGAGAGGACAAACTTACTAGTAAAGTGCTCAGCGAATCAACAGGAAGGAAGCCATGTGGGAACTTCCCAGACACTGGGAAAGTCCATTATTATTATTATTATTGTTATTGTTATTATTATTAATTTAATCTTCACCCAAGGATGTTTTTATTGATTTTTAGAGAGAAAGAGGAAAAGCAAGCAAGAGAAACATTCATTAGCTGCCTCCCATGTGTACCCCGACTGGTAATTGAACCCGCAATCTAGGTATGTGTCCTGGCCTGCAATCTAGCCTGTAACCTTTTGGTGCATGGGACAAAGCTCCTACTAACTGAGCCACCGGCCAGGGTCTATTTTTTTTTTTTTTAATGAGATATAAAAACATGATTACACAACTTTTTAAAGTCATATATACATTTTTGTATATGTGATATATTTTATCACTAAAAATGGAGAAAGAAACGTAAGCCAAATCAAGATAATGTTTGATGTTGTTAAGCAATGACAGAGATAGTTTTTTAGATATTAAACTATTTCAATGCTGAAGGAGAGCACACTCCTAAACATAGGAAAGATTACCACAGAGAGCAAAGATACCTTGCAGAAATAAAAATTCAAGGTAGACTTGAAAAGTGCAATTGACAGGATATGCAAAAGGTATCCTCATTACTTTTAGGAATCAGTAAAGACTAAATATAATATTTTGGCACTCAAAAAAGTTTCAGATTGTGCTCTGAGTTTCTTAAGTAAATTTTTTAAATAGGGTAATTTGTTTAATTATGAAAATTACAGAAAGAATATAAATTTGTATTTTGGCTTTAATAAAGTAAAATGACAGTTGAATATTAATGAATGGTAGGAATGTTCTGAAATATTAAAATCTTACCTGGTAATTTCTTTTTCTAATTGATCATTTTTCTTCATTTCTTGATCCAAGCTATATTCCAAAGACTGTTTTGACTCAATATATTTCTTTAACTGTTCCTTTTCATCCTGAGACTTGGAAAAACATTTTTGAAGAAAATTAACTTTTTAAAATCTAGAGACTCACTCTTCTTTCTTAAAAATACAATTTCTCAATAGTTCATGAATAATATGTGTAAACAGGTTTATAAACCTGATGCCAATAAGGTAGACTTAAAAAATAATGACTTCTTACAGCAGCTTAAATTGACTTTATATTTTCATCACTTTTTTTCTGGTATTTAAATTGCCAGCATTTGTTAAAACAGAGGTTTTTACATATAAAATACTAAGTCTTAAAAAAAAAATTGACATTTTAATTTCTAAAGATGCCTTAGAAACATTTTCATCAATAGTTCAAGATATTCTAGGTTGTATTAAATCCCATCTTACTAAGATAATCTTTGAAAAATTCCCATTTCTTTATGACAATCTGACTTTAGGATGAGCTAAAGATCTCATTCTCTGTAAACTTTCTTGCAGAGGTTTCAATTTCTCCTTTTCTATTAAACACGTTTCTTTTTAAATAAAGTTTGTCTTGTCTATATTTCATAAAAACATAACTTTTGATTCTTGAAGCTTTTTCTACCATCCTCTTTTCCCTTTTCATTAAACTCTAACATTCTATAATGCAAGGTCTCATCCGCATATTCATATTTTTAATACTTATTCTCTTCTTTTACATAAGAATCTGATTTTCAATCCTATAATTGCACTAAAAAAATTTGAGGGTCATCTTTTTCTTTAGCCCTGTATCCTGATTTACTTCTCAGCAATAATTGATAACAATGATTACACACACACCCTCCCTCTACTTCTCTAACCCCATTTGTTTCTAAACAGTAACCCTGATGTATAGGACTTGACTCTATTACTTTTTAAAAAATTCTCTCTGAATTCCTTAAACCACAACACTTCAAACCAGATTCCCTAATCGGGGTGGAGGGGCCAATCGGGGGCAGGGCCAGCCAGGTGTAGGCACTGAGGGTGGTTGGTCAGCTGACCCCGCCCCCAATCATGGTCGGGGGGCGGGGGGCGATAAGGGGCAGGGCCAGCCAGGGGAGGGGCCCCACCACCTGGTTGAACTCCCAGTTGCACTCCTGGTCACGGGGACAATTTGCATATTAGCCTTTTATTATCCCTCTAGAGGCCCGGCGCATGAAATTTGTGCACGGGGGGAGGAGGGGACGTCCCTCAGCCTGGCCTGCACCGTCTCCAATCCAGGACCCCTTGGGGGATGTCCGACTGCCTCTCACAATCCGGGACTGCTGGCTCCTAACCACGCACCTGCCTGCCTGCCTGATTGCCCCTAACCACCTCTGCCTGCCTGCCTGATTGCCCCTAACCACCTCTGCCTGCCTGCCTGATCACCCTAACTGCTCCCCTGCTGATCTGATCACCCCTAACCGCCTCTGCCTCGCCCCGCACCTGGGACCCAGGATTCCCTCCTCTGGCCGGTTGCAGGCACCCAGGACCTGGGCCAGCTTCGCCCGGGCCAGCTGCAGCTGCAGGGGACCGTGGGCAGGTGGCTTCACCTGGGTCGCAGCTGCAGGTGCCCGGGACCATGGGGTGGGCAGCTTGTCTCTCTCCAAGGCTGCAGCCTGGCTGGTCCCCATTCCGCTCTTGTGAGCTCATTTGTGCCTGGCTGGTCCCCATTCCTCTCTCCCCAATGTTGAGTATCTGAGCCATTACGGTGTGATGACCATTTGCATATTAGCTCTTTATTATATAGGATCTATACATATAAAACCCTAAGCGACCGGTCAACCGTTTGACTGGTTGACCATTTGACTGGTTGCTATGACGCACACTAACCACTAGGGTGCAGACGCTCAATGCAGGAGCTGCCCCCTGGTGGTCAGTGTGCTCCCACAGCAGAAGTGCCACTCAGCAAGCTTACCAAACGGTGGCAGCAGCAGGCGCAGTGGAGCCTGGATGATCAGGAGCGGCATGGTGCCCAGGCCAGCTCGAGCTCCTCCCCAGCCACCTGCCACTTCGTGCACTACTACATCCCTTGGGGGATGTAGGACTGCCAATTTCAGCCTGGTCCCCCAACATCCCCTGAAGGGTTCTGGGTTGCGAGAGGGTGCAGGCTAGGCTGAGGGACCCCACTGGTGCACGAATCTGTGCACCGGGCCTCTAGTATATAATAAATGCCTAATATGCTAACTGTCCGTTCGTTCGTTCAACCAATCAAAGTGTAACATGCTAATGATATGCTAAGGCCACTCAACCACTCGCTATAACGTGCACTGACCACCAGGATGCAGATGCTCCAACCAGTAGGTTAGCTTGCTGCTGGGGTCCGGCCGATCGGGACAGCAAGATGGGCCAGCCATGCCATGGAGCCCTCCAACGGTCCCTTCCCAGCTGGCCAACCTCCCGCGTCCCTCCCTGGCCCCGATCATGCACTGATGGGGTTCCTTGGCCTGGCCTGCACCCTCTCACAATCCAGGACCCCTTGGGGGATGTTGGAGAGCCGGTTTTGGCCTGATCCCACAGGCCAGGCCGAGGGACACCACTGGTGCACAAATTCGTGCACTGGACCTCGAGTATAGGATAATTTCCTATTCCATAGAGACCTGACCTATGGAAGTTTTCTGAAGTTCTTTTCACGTGCATACTCAACTATATGGTTTGAAGGTTTGAGAAAACTGGAGCTATCTTCTTGCCAATTCAGACTCTTCACCACAATATGGTGTTGGTCAAATATCCTAACCCAGGTAGTATCTGGCATGGGGATTCATGAGATGAGAACCTTTCAGAAAAGTTAGGTCTATTGATTAAATTGGTTGAAATGTTTACTCTATAAATTTTTTATTCACAGGGTAGGCCTTAAGGTGGCTAATAATTCTATGTCATAAACCTAACTGGAATCTACAAAAAATCTCTCATTATTTTTGTATAAGCTTAATCAATTTTGGGTATTCTTACAAATTTTTCAATTTTTGATACCTTAAGAGATTTTTGTATGAAATTTTAAGGTAATAACTCCTGGCACTCTAATTCACAGAAAACTCCTTATTAATATATTGTTTCACTTGTATGGTATGAAAAGTATGCTAATACAATATGACTTATTCATATAAAGTCCAGAAAAAAATAAATTTAAATGTTTCTTCAGCCATAAGAAGGACCAGCCAACACAATGTTCTAGTTCCCCTGATAGGTATACCTTGTATAATGAAACTGCAGGAACCTAGCTATTGAGACGGAAAGAAACTAGTTGGTAGGTGCATCTATCTGGCTGCTCCAACTTCGGGTTCACAGTGCAATCTTCTGATCTTAAATTATAGGTAGCCTCTCCTACAGATGAAAGTATGAATGGCAGAGGAAACCTGTTCTGCTGGGTAATGAGTTATGTAGTTTTCAGCATTCATTAAAAAATTAAAGTACTGGATTACACACCCATCTTTTCTGAGATTGGATTGTTAAATCTTTGAAAGGCTGATTAGCACAAGTGAATAGAAAATAAATAATCTGCAAATTTGCAGTGCTAGAAGTAATATGTTGCTATGTAAGGCCCTGATTGAGCAGCCTTTCCTACTTTTTCATTGGCATCTCTTTTCTTTTTTAAAATCCAGCAAAGGGCCCAGCTGGTGTGGCTCAGTGGTTGAGTGTCTACCTGTGAACCATGAGATCGCAGTCCAAGGCACATGCCCAGGTTGCAAGCTTGATCCCCAGTGTGGGGCATGCATGAAACAGCCAATCAATGATTCTCTCTCATTATTGATGTTTCTATTGCTCTCTCCCTCTCCCTTTCTCTCTGAAATCAATAAAAATATATATTTTTAAAAACTAGAAAAATCCAGCAAAGGGAAAAAATATACTCCTTTTAAAAAACACTTGTATAATGACCTAGTATTCATTCTTGATGAAGAGAACAAATTAGAACATTAAAAGTAATTCATTTACAAAATCTCACTGAAGGGTTTATATTACAAGAGAAATTGAGAATTGTAGATTAAATCATTACTCAAATTTCTGGACTCAAATAAATATTTATAATGTCTATATCAGCATTATTAACAATAGCCAGAAGCTGGAAAAACCCATATGTTAGACAAATGAATAGATAAAGAAAATGTGATATATATCAAATATTGCTTCTGGACTACCACAATCTTTTTATTAAAATCTTACTATAAAGACCATTAATTTTATGAATTCAGTAAATTTCCTCTATAAAGAGGAATTACATTACTAGAAGCAAGTATTACCATATGAATACAATAAATACTTTAATCAGTGAGACTTTCATGATGTCCAAAATATCTTATATACTACTACTAGAGAAATAAAAATTCATTTTTAGTATGTGGAAATTAAGAGATTGACTTACCGAATTGTTTCCCGACAGGTTTGTCTGAAGCTGTTCAATTTTGTGTTCTTGCTTTTTTATTGTAACTTTTAACTTGGCATTTTCAATTTCAAGCCTAAAATGTATATTTTACAATAGTTATTCTCACACATAGATATAAAAAATACCAAATAATTTCTGAAAAAGACTTCTGAAGGTGCAATTACATAAAATCTTAAAATTTGAAAAGTAGATGATTTGGCAATTAGGCCATATTTCTAGTTGTGTTTTGTGGGTAATGTGCAAAATTTAGAGATAATGTACACAAATTATGCATTTCAAAATAGCTCAAAGCTGAAATATTTATCCAGCTTAACACAGATGTTTTTCCTACAATAATTGATCTAATTCTCATATGATACTGCTCATCTGCTTTATAAATATTTTCTGTGCTGTCTTAAATTATACTTTTGCACGTGATCTTGCGTCTCCTCAGCACATCTTACGGCCGCAGTACATCGATCTTGTGCTTCTTGCAACTAAAATAAAGGGGAAAAAAATACTTTTAACTACTGATAGTCTAGTACAAATCTACCAGTTTTTGTAACTAAAATGTTATTGCAACACAGCCACACTCTTTCATGTGCATTTTTTTATGGCTACTTTGTGCCAAACAGCAGAGCTGAGTTGTGACAACAGAGACCTCATGGCCCACAAAGCCTAAAATATTTACTACCTGGCCCTTTCCAGAAAAGTTCACAACCTCTCCGCTAGTACTAAAACAAAAACATTATTCAGGTTTTAAAATTATATGTAT
Source organism: Eptesicus fuscus (assembly GCF_027574615.1). Lineage (NCBI taxonomy): Eukaryota > Metazoa > Chordata > Mammalia > Chiroptera > Vespertilionidae > Eptesicus > Eptesicus fuscus. The sequence continues at coordinate 94,682,948 of NC_072477.1, forward strand.
CAAATAAATATACAAATTTATAAATTGGTCAAATGGGTTAAAACAGAAAATTACCCTATGATAAACATTTGTATTTTGTATTTGAAGCACCTCATCAACTATAATTTTAAGTATTCACAAATGTGAATGGCCATGGCTATTCCAGTGCTTATGAGAGTTAACATGCCACTTTCATTGACACCTAGAAGTTTCATGGAATAGCTTGAGAGGCAGACTCTAAGCAGGAGCCAGAATGTCTGGGTTTGCATCCCAAGTCCCCCATTTATTAGCTGTGCGAACTTGAGCAAGTCACTTAAATTTCCTGTGTCAGTTTCTTCATCTGTAAAATGGAGATAATAATGCATTTACCTTACTAGGATGTTGGGAAGATTAAATTGGGAACATATGTAAAGTACTTAGAAGAGTATGTGGCCCATGGCATACGCTAAGGGTCTGTAGTTAGCATTATTATTATTGTTGCTATATTTTATGTTCTAATAAAATTTTATACTTTAGGCAAATGGTATGTCAATTTGATCTCTTGTACAAGTTACTCTGAAATCATTCTTCATACCATTGACTGTGGCAGCCAATGGGGAGCAGGAGGCCCAGTACTTCAAAAAGCTTTCACCAATTCTACTAGCCAACAGTACTTTTCTGCTTATAATAATTTATAACATACTTCCTCTTTGCACTTATCAGTGGGCAATCATCTCGAGCTACAATGCAAACAGTACCTCCTGGACTGAGTACATGACTTATAGGAGAAAACTGCTAACATGGAGATAATTATATAAATACAGGTGTGTTTTTTATTGCTAAATCCAAGTTCCCAAATCCATTCATTTCCAGGAACTGTTTATGTTGGGCTGTTTTAGTAAGTACTCTGATGAGTACATTAAGGTGATGTGGTATAGCATACCAGAAAAGCCATTCCAGAGTTTGCAAAGTGCTATAAATCTGTAAATCCCAGTTCTGGCTGCATAGTCAAGGAAGGCTGATTTATATATATTTTTTTTCTTACAGTGAGGGTAAAAAAGATGAGCTTCTGATTAAACAATTCTCTATTATATTTATATTTAATTGCTTAAAATACATTGAAAATAAATGATTATGTCAACATCTACAAGAAGAAAGTATGGTGTAGTATAAAGTATTTAATTTTATCCTAACAATAGTTAAGCTAAAATATTTTCAAGTTATACAAGGATAGGAATCATCATATCTAATAATATGCCCCAAAGACAAACTTATACTTAGACAAGATTATCTTTCGTGAAAATAATTTAAAAAATGTAAAACTGAGGGCCAAATTGTTCTGGACAGACAAGATGACAAGTGTTGAAAAGAATGAGGTCAATGAGTGTTTGAACAGTCAGAGCATGCTTCATGGAGAAGGAGAGATTGGGAGCCAGGTCTGAATACATGCAGGATTAAGCAAGAAGAATAGAGACTGAAAAGACAGAGTGGATAACATGAGTAAAGGCCAAGAGATGCTGAAATCAGCCCAGTTCTCTCAGAGGAGAAAATCCAATGCCAGGGAAAGAAAAACATGCTCACATAATAACTTGTGCCCTAATGTACATAGAATTATTAACAGCCAAAAAGTGAGAACAATACAAAGTTCCATCAACTGATGAATGGATAAGTGGTTGAGCCACACAACGAGGTATCATTCTGAGAAAAAAATACATAAAATAGTGATGTGTCATAATATGGATGAACCTTTAACATGTGACAGGAAGTCAAAGAAGCCAGTCACAAAGGGCTGCGATTTGTGAGACTGCACATATATGAGATACACAGAACAGGCAAATCTAGAGAGACAGAAAGTAGACTGGTTGTGGCCTGGTGCAGGGCGAGATGAGAAGCTGGTAGTGACAGCTAAAAGGTGTGGAGTTTGTTATTTTGGAATAATACAAATATTCTATAATTGACTGAGGTGACAGGTAGACAACTCTCTAAATATGTCAAAAATGTTGAAATGTACAATTTAAATGAGCAAATTATATGATATGTGAATTATATAAATACAGGTGTGTTTTTTAATCCAATGGTGGATCTAATTTTCATTTTCTTAATTGTCTGTTGTGGATGTACATATTATAATGATCTGAATATTTCCATGCTTTTATAATATTTCTAAGGGAGAGAAATGAAGGCTATGCCTACTTCAACTGTTTTGTATAATGAACTTCCTGTACAAGTTATTCTGAAATCTGTGATATAAATAGATTCTATATCCATTCACCAAAGTGAAGATAAGAAATAAAACAATTTTCTGCAACATCCCATTAAATATTATCCTCTGATTTCACCTGACTGTCTCATCATGATAATGGAGATATCACTAAAGTTATTCTTTAGTAGAAAAACTCTCTTGACTTCCATGAAGAATGATGCATTTTTCTCAACTTTCCTAAGGGTAAATATTATTAAGAGAAAAAAAAACTATAAAATATAAGTGGCAGAATTAAAGCCAGGGTCTCAGAAATAAACACATTATAAAGACAATAAAATTATAATTAATTACAATAAAAATACAAAAGAAAGCTGCCCATGAAAAGCAGTACCCTAAAACACTTTGTTATTTAACCAGCTATAGATTAACTGATGACAGGCTAAATTTCATACATACCTGACTTCTGATTTGATCTAGTTCCTTCTTTAACTCTTGTTTCTCATCTTCTAAATTCATACGATAACGTGATGTAACCTCCAATGAAGCCTCCGACATAGACTGTTTTTTTAGTGTATCAGCCAGTTCTTGTTGAAGTTGTCTCACAACTGCCTAGGTAAGATATTTCTGATTTTATAAATTACATTATTATTAAGTTATGTTAATAATAAATAACTTCACATACAGGATGAAGCAAAAGAAGGTTTACAGTTGTGAATACGTGAAACACAGACTTTATTCTTGTATTGTTATTTTATTAATTATTGTATTATTCTCTGTCTGAACAACTATAAACCTACCTTTGCCCCATTCTGTTTGTACTTTGTTAGAATCATATATTATTAGCATAATATATAACTGGAAAAATATCACCACCTACATCCATTTGCTTTCTTTTTCTCATATGGACACATTCCTGTTTGCTCAATCAGGTTAAAGACAGAGAAAATGTAATCCTCTTGCCTAATCAGTATTAGGTTACTTAGACAATTGATTCAACCCCCCTCTTAATTCCCCCCTCATGAATCTCAAATCTTTACAATCTACTGATGTCTGAAAGAAAAATGGGTACGTAGGTGAATCAAGTGGTAGGAAATTCAATACTGCAGAACATTCTCTTTTTTCTTTTATCAGAGGCTTCAAGTATTCAAGTAACTTTAGAGTTCCTTGCATATTCAATCTCCTGCTCAAATTCTTCCAATAGTTTCCGATCTTAGAAGAAAAGTGAAGTCATTCCAATGGTCTTGGCCTCCCTCCCTGCTACACATAAATCCTGCCACCCCTCACTAGTCTGAATAGAGATACAATGCCAAATTAATAAGTCACAGAAAGCTACAATTTTCTCTTTGGAGAAACTTATCTCCAAACGATAGTAAGTTCGCCTTGAAATGAGAAATATGAGTAAATTACTTGTAAAAATATTCAAAGAAAATTGCAAATAGCAGTGGAAAGATTGAATCAAGTATAGTTTTGCTAAAATTCGTCATACTTGACCCAAAATATGATTTAATTAAGTAGATGCTTCTAAAGAATTGAGAGGTCATAAGAATATATTACTTGAGACTGAAACACTACCAAATTTAATTCAAATTGACATGAATAAAAATAACATTATAACTACTAAAATGTATAAGAAGCCACTGAAGGAAAGATACTATGAGATACAACATCTACACTTCAGTTCACCTGGGAAATCTGAACTTAACTGTCAAGATAATATATTTAATTGAATCTTAATTTCAAAATGATAATTTTAGGTATAGCATTTCCATTTATCCGCTTTCCAATGGTATTAAAATATGGTGACAGAAAGATTAAAATTATTATTTATCAGTATAAGACTAAATTATTAATATCAATCTATAAACCTATTAACAATCTATAACTTAAACTCTTAAAATTTCATGGGCAACACAATGTCTCTACTCAAAACAAAGTACCTCTCAGGTTTAATGTTCATTTGCTGGATACAATGTCTTCTTTTAAGCTGATCGAGCAAACGCATTTGTAATCTATATATTTTTAATATTCAGCTAGATTCAACAATTAGCCATCATCAAATATTACTTTGAATTTTCTTTTAGGAAATTTGAAAAATATTTACCTTTCAGGATACTTACATCTCTTTCCACTTTATCATTTTCATACTGATGCATTCTTTCTTTTAAATGATTACATTCATTGATTAACTCCTTATTTCTTTCATTCAGCAGAAGACCTTGCTTTTCACTTTCAGCTTGAAATATTTTTATGATATCCTGAAACTGATCTTGGATATTAATGACTGTCTTTTCTTTACTGTCAGCTTTGTTGTGAGCATCATCCAGGTGCTGTCGGAGCAACATATTTTCACTCTGTAGGTGAGATAACCTCTCCTCTAAGGATCCCTGCTTTCCAACATATTTATTCACTTTACCTTGTTCCTTTTGATACAGGTGTTCAATTTCCTTCTTTTGACACTGTGTTTGGCTTAGGTCTCTTTGTACACCTTCTAAAACCAATGTTCTTTCTCTGAGAGCATCTCTTGTGTGATGAAGCTCAATTTCTAGGCTATTGAATTTACTTTCTGCTTTAGAAAGTTGTTGAGAAAGAACTTCATTGTTATCTTTTAGGTTAGACATATCAAAATTCATTTTGTCCCGTAAACAAAACCATTCATCTCTTTCTCGCTGGAAAGCAAATTGTAGGTCTTTCTTTGATGTCTGACAGTGCTCATAATCCTGTATAGCAGTAGCCAGTCTAGACCGGTATGATTCAACTTCTGCTTCCAGTCTTTCTCTGTTTTGTTTTTCATTCTCCAGTTTAGAGTTTAGCATTGTATTCTCAGCCGTCAGAACACCAAGCTGTCCGTTATGTTGAAATATTGTTTTTGTTAATGTTTCCTCATTCAGTTTTATTGTCTTTTGAAGATGGTCATTCTTTTCTTTGACAATTGCAATGTCCTCAAAATATTTCTTTTCCATTTCCTGGTTTTGATTTTTTACTGTGTCTATTTCCAGTCTTAGCTTGGTAATTTCATCCTGAAACATGTGATTTTCATGCAACAAAGTTTTTTCTTTTTCATAACTATCGGAAACCTAAGTAAAACAAAGAAGACTTTAAGCGAAAATTCATTGAAATGACATATCATGATATCTTCTGAAATTAAAGGATAACCTGTATGTTTATATAATAAAAAAGGTTGCAATAAGTGGTTATCCCACTAGAAAAAAATGGAGTTGGATCCAAACCTCCAAATTTATACAATTCCCCAAAGTTCTAATTTAATCTAAGATGATGAATCCATGAAAGTGAAAAAGGAATCATGAGAGAATTTTTAAGAGTCTCAAAATTAGAAAGGCCTTTCTCTGAATTATCACAAACCCAGAAGGCATAAAATAAAAGATTAATAAATCTGATTACATTTAAAAATTGAGTGTATGGTCTCAGCCCTGGCAGTGTGGCTCAGTTGGTTGGAGCATCATCCCATGGACCAAAGGGTCTCAGGTTTGATCCCCAGTCAGGCCTTGTGCAGGAAGCAACCAATCGATGTTTCTCTTCACACTGATGTTTCTCTCTCTCTCTCTCTCTCTCTTCCTTGTTCTCTCTCTAAAACTTATTTTAAAAACTTAAACAAACAAGAAACTGAAAGAAAATGTTCATAGGATTTTGTTCTCTCTCTAAAACCTATTTTAAAAACTTAAACAAGAAACTGAAAGAAAAGGTTCATAGGATTTATTTTAGCAGGTAGAAATCTTTAAAATAAAGTAAATAAATATTGATTGTACACTCTGAATATATAGCTACCCCACAGTAAGAATATTAACCCTGCATATATTAGGACAGATTAAATTTCCTATAATTCTTTTTTTTCCCTGAGAATATCCCATAGATATACTACTTCTCTAATATTTTCATAGTCAGTTATAAGAACTACATCTACTAATAACTGATCATCTAGGCATTGTCCTAAGCACTTGTACATCTATCACTGAACTCATTCATTTATAGACAATCTTGAATGGAGAGGTTAAAAAAACAAGCAAATTCAGGATTTTGTGTATTGTGCACAAACACAGAGATATGCTTTTAAAACCCTCTATACTTTCCATTATATTCAGTATTGGTTTTTTAAATATATGCACACAAATTCATGCACAAGAGCATTTGAAAATTACTGAATAAAATACCTCAGAATTCATTTTCTTACGAGCTATTTCTATCTCCTTTTCTTTGCATAGGTGATTGGTCAGAATTCCATCTTGTAATATTCTGGCATTCTGTTCTCGAGAGAGTTGCCTCTGAATGTCATTTCGCTCTTCTACAACCTAGAGACACATTTCATTAGTTTTTTGCACTCATACCAATTAGGAAGTTATAAGCTTAGAGCAGAACCTTTAAAAAACTGTTAAAAGAAGATAGCCTTTTCAAACACAAGGATCTTAACTTCCATGAAAAACTCAAATCTAAACCTAAATCACAGCTAACTTGTTAAAGAGCAAAAAAAAAAACAGTACTGTGAAATGTCTTTACGAAACATTTGACTTCTATCACGGTCTCAAGGCAACTTAGCCTGCACGTTAAACATTTTAAAAAGCCAAAATTAATGTTTATGTTAATGGTTAAACTCAATTTACCTTCCATTTCTTCATTTAGAAAGGATAAACATAGCATTTATTAGATGTCAAAAGTTGCAATAAATTGATAGTTTTAATTATATGTGTCATAGTTCATATTTTGAGTGAGAGAACATTTTTGAATTGTTTTACACTTAAATAATACATATTAAACCAAGGGGATATTATAAATATTGATGAAATACTGTAAGAAATAAGAAATTTTACCAAAGATAAATTTACCTGATTTAAATTCTTTCTTACAATTTTCAATTCCATCTCTAGTGTTCTAAGAGTGGTTTCAAGTTGTTGGTTCGCTTCAACTTCTTTAATGTATTGCTCTTCTTTATTTCTCAACTGCTCCCTAATTTTGTCATATAACAAATCAGAATTTCTTCTCTTCTCTTTTTCTTCTTTTAAGGTAAATCTGCAGTTAAATACACTTATCTTAAAATTCATTTTATTAGAAAATAAAATGTTCATTTTATAATATGGTTGTACATATGTTGGTTTATTATCCTAATTAAATTCCTATGTTCTTGCATTTTTTTCCTTGCCAGGTCTCATGTTTTTATTTCTCACTTAAATCTCTTCCAAAAGTTATATATACCTGAAAGGCAGCAATGAGAAAACATTCTTCTACTTAGTAAGCTTTAGTCAATAATAACTCTGGTAAATAATATAGGAAAGAAAATGTGAAATTATTCAGTGAAGGTAAAGTTGAAATTAGCCTATTCCCACAGTCATAATTACTCTTCCATTAGGAAAAATAACTTAGTTACTAATTAAAAAGAGCAGTTGTTTACAAACAAGTTTATAAATTCACTAGAAATAAAATTTGAGCTTGACAAAATATATAGGTACCCCTAAAATGATTTACAGTGAAAGGCAGCATCTGCAGATGTCTTTTACAGAAGACATATCCACTGACTACTGTACTCTAAGACTAGTCTAGGGAGTCTTTATCTGTTACTCTATACTTTTTGTTTCTTTTTTTTAGAAGACTTTCTTCTTCGTCAAGGATATGCTTACTGATTTGAAAAAGAGGGAGGGAGGGAGAGGGAGAAGAAGAGAGAGAGAGAGAGAGAGAGAGAGAGAGAGAGAGAGAGAAACATCATCGTGAAAAAGAACACTGATTGGTTGCCCTGACCGGGGATCAAACACACAACCTAGGTATGTGCCTTGACCAGGAATTGAACCCACAACCTTTAGGTGTATGGGACGATGCTCCAACCAACTGAGCCACACCTTCTCTTGTCGGTCATTATTTACTTTATAGTTCACTTTATAATCCTTATTAGAACAAAATAGAATTCATATTAAGTCAACAATAAAGAGTATGGACCTTTCAGTATGGACCTTTTAATTAATTTTATCTATGTATAAGATGCTGAATAAACTAATCAGTCATCACTTTCTATTTTACTTTTCATTTCATGCATATATTAAAACTAAAACTGCATTAGTTTTTTTTAATTTTCTGTCTTGATAAAAATGGTCATTTAATAACTCTGTTGGTGTGAACTACCTTGATAACAATTTAGAAATATGAATAAAAATCCTTTTTAAAAGTTTTTACATGTAACCAAATACTAATACTTTATTAAATAATTTATTCAGAGTATATAATAAAAAATGTAGAAATAAACATATATGAGACATTCCTGGAAGCATTAATTATAATACACAATAATGAAAAACAACCAAAATTCAATTTATTAAATAAATAATGAGGTTTCCATTTGGTGAACTTCTACATTGTTATTCAAATGATATATAAAAATATACATTAACTTATTACTAGAAGTATGCACTATTAAAAATTGCTATATTATTTCCAAAAATGACATACTCCATACTACTAAAGAAGTGTTCTTCCCTATAAAATCTTAGAAGGTAAGAAGGCAGTTGAAAAACTTTTCCTACATATATGTAGAATAAAAGTAAATATTCAAATATTTCTTTAAAATCAAATTATTCAATACCTCAAATTGCAGAGTTCTTGTTCCCATTCCACTTTTTGATGCTCTAATTGTGATTTCATTTCTTTTGTTTCTGATAGCTCCTTCTGTAGTCCACTAATCCTCTTTTCCATTTTTTTAATTTTCCCAGTAAGCAGTTCACAGTGATTTTTTCTAAGTTCTATTAATCTTTCATATGAAAGAACTGCATCCTGGATTTTCAATAAGCTAATAGAATCTGCATAAGAAAGAAAACAAGAAAATAGAAAAATATATGAATTATATTTGTACATAAAGAACTGTGCATATTCACATTCATTCATACATTGAAGGGTACCTATCCTGTGGAATACTAAGCTCTGCAGATAAAACAGACAAAACCCCTGGCTCTTATTTAGCGTAAAGTCTAGCAGCGGAGAAAGACAAATAAACTGATCATCATAAATCAGATATATACATAGAAAACAGAGTTCTATGGTTACATAACAGAACTTGACCTAGACTGGGCCCAGGGAAGATTTCCCAGGAGGGGATGGCTACACTGACAAAGGCAGGATGAGCAGGAAGCAATCTGACAAAGGAGGAAGGAGAGCAGTCTAGACACTCTACAGCACCTGCAAAAGTTCTATGCAATCTGCTTCTAGCAAGATGGAGCAACAGGTACTGATTTATCTTCCTACCTGAAACAAGCCAAAACAAAACAGACATAACACATTAAAAACTTACTTTCAAGACAATGGACTTCAAGTAATAAAGGCAATGATTCCTGAAACAAATGAAGTGAGCCTAATGAATGTCCCAGCTCACTGCCTTGAGAGAATTTCCAGGCCACAAAGCAGGAAGAAGGAACTGAGGCAGAGTCCACCAGACTCCTTGACTTAGGGGATGAAGCTGAGGGTCTGGTAAACAAAGGCAGGTAGAGATCACAGGTCTGGACCCTGAGGAGGAGGGAGTAGAACAGAAAAACCCTAGAGATCTGCAGAGGGTACTCAGCTGAGTAATGCATAGTGCATACTTGTGAGGAAATCACTTGAGACCGAGGAAAACAAACATGTGAAAAGAGTAGAGGAAACAGTGCCTGGTGCTCACTCAGCACCAGGAATAGTGTCTATTCCCATTAGCCAGGCTGAAAAACTCGTAACTCACAGGACAAGGAATAGAGTAGGCAGGAAGGTCTCTCCTTAGTAGTGGGGAATAATTAGTCCTTAGTCAAGCACTGCTCTGGATTCACCTAACAAATCATAAGAGCAAGACCAAAAAGGATCAAACTGTTTTTAAGTAACTCAACTATATACCAAAACAAGCTAAAAAAAATATAGATAGAGGCATGAAACCTATATTCTAAAACTCAAATAGCACTTATAGAGATGCAAATTATAATGTCTGATATGAAAAATATGCTGGGTGGGAATAAATGCATATTAGAACCGAGGAGGTTCCCGGGACCCAGGTATGTATGCAAATTAACCGCCATCTTTGTTGGGTTAAATTGCATACTCTGATTGGCTGCTGGGTCAAAATAGTAATGAAGATTTTTTTTTGTGGGGGAGGAGAAAATGGAGACCAAATAGGCAGACCTGTCGGGCACCCCATCCCAGGGCCAGGCTGGAAATACAACTAAATGGGAGAACATTCATCTGGAATTTCCAACTGTGGTCCAGCTGAGGAGGTGACTTATACCAAGGAAGGACAGAAAACACCTGGGGAGGGGTAGAAAGGGCGAGATCTCGAGAGGTGGGCAGCCCCGCGAGGAGGGACCTGAGCTACGGGGAGAACTGCTCCGGGAGCAGAGGCAGGGCTCCACACACAGGCAGGAGGTGGCAGAGGGGAGCTGACCAGCAGCACTTCTGACCCACAGGGCATGACCTGCAGTGCCCCTACCATCCAAGCTGCTGCAAAAGGCAGGACTGCTGGGGGCAGCGGAGTCTAGACCCAGCAGACTAGAGCCGGTGGAGGAGAGAGCCCCAGTTTCCATTGCCTTTTTATTTTTATCTCTAAACCCAGAGCACAGGAGTTTTCATTTGCAACTACTCACCCAGGCATTGGTGCAGGGAAGGAGGTGAGGACTTGAGGTGCCTGAGGATAGACTGGGGGGGGGGGTGGTTTGGGGGGAGAGAATCAGGGCAGGGAACCTGGAAAAGCAGTAACCAGGAGTTCTGCACTGGGTCATTCATACACTTCCAAACCGAAATGGCCATTTTCCCTGGGAGGAGCTACCTCCTCCCAACAGCTAGAAGACAGGTAAAGGGGAAAAAAACCCACCCTAGGTGATACAGCCTGCCACACGCTGCCTTTAGAGCTTTACTGAGGAAACAAAGGCAGAGGCCAAGCTTAGGGATCTGAACAGTCTCAAGGAGCCCTCAGTGACAGGATTGAAGGAGGGGCCATCCGCCCCACTATTCTAGGAACCAGATTGATAAAAAGTACAGCGCTCCCAGCTGACCTCATTGGTCTCCATACAAGGATCTCTGTCCAGCCAAGGGCAGAGTAATATTTTGGGTCACTCATGGAGGAGTACCTCTGGGACAGAAAAAAAAACACCCATCAGAGTTCCAGCACCTCCACAACCCCACCTAGAGCCCTGTCAGAAACAGACTCTTGAGTGATGAAGATTGACAGCTGACAGATAGGCACAGAGGGCAGATTGGCCCTCCTGCTTGCAGCCAAGGCCTGTGGAGACAGACAGAAGCAGTGGACAGGTGGAGTGGTTGGAGCTTCAATCAGGGTGCTAAAAGCCAAAAGATAGTTCCTGACAGTGGTTAGCACCTAAGTACCCAACAGAAAGCCCAGAATTGGCAGACAGAACAGAAGAATGGGGGACTAAGCTAACTCCAATGAGGCATTAAAACTCAGCTGAAGCAAACGAACTCCGTTCACTTCACTTTTATTTAATACCTTTTTCTTCTCTTTTCTTTTTTCCCTCCCGTTTTTCATTTCCCTTTCTCTTTCCTTCCTTTCTTCCTCCTTTTTTAAATTGATCTTATTTATGTATCTACTTTATTAATTTGTTATTATTCTAGTCTCTGTTTTGTTCACATATCTAATTTCCTCTTCCCTGCTCTTTTCCTCTTTTCCTTTCTCTTTCCTTTTTTTTCCACTAATCAATTTTTAATTTCTTTTTCCTCTCTTCTCTTTCTCTTTTCTTCTTCTAATTTCTTAACTTCACTTCCTAAATTTAGACCTATCTGCTCTCTCCTCTATACTCCTTTTCAAAAAAGAATTTTTTCTTGTCTTCTCATTTCTTTTCTCCCACTGTTATTCTAAACCATGGTCCTTCTCCTATTCCTCTAACTCCTTAACCTGCCTGCCTGATTGCCCCTAACCACTCGCCTACCTGCTTGATCACCCCTAACCGTCTCTGCCTCAGCCCCCGTCACAGCGGCTTTGTCCGGAAGGATGTCTGGAATGATATCCAGAAGGTCGTTCAGCTGTCCGATCTAATTAGCATATTATGCCTTTATTATCCTATATAATAAAGAGGTAATATGCAAATTGACCATCACTCCAACACACAAGATGGCCTGCCCCCATGTGGTCAAAGATGGCCACCCCCATATGAACACAAGTTGGCCACAAGATGGCTGGCAGGAGGGGCGGTTGTTGGGAGCGACCAAGCCTGCAGGGGAGGGCAGTTGGGGGAGACCAGGCCTGCAGGGGAGGGCAGTTTGGGGTGACCGGGCCTGCAGAGGAGGATAGTTGGGGCAACCGGACCAGCAGGGGAGGGCAGTTGGGGGTGACCAGGCTGGCAGGGGAGGGCAGTTAGGGGCAATCAGTCTGGCAGGGGAGCAGTTAGGCATTCATCAGGCTGGTAGGGGAGTGGTTAGGGGGTGATCAGGCTGGCAGGCAGAAGTGGTTAGGGGCAATCAGGAAGGCAGGCAGGCAAGCGGTTGGGAGCCAGCAGTCCTGGATTGTGAGAGGGATGTCCAACTGCCCAGTGGGATTGGACCTAAATGGGTGTCAGACATCCCTCGAGGGGTTCCAGATTGGAGAGGGTGCAGGCTGGGTTGAGGGACACAGACCCCCCCATGCACGAATTTCGTGCACTGGGCTTCTAGTTATAGATATAAAAGGCTAAGTGGATTCGCATATGCATGATACATATAAAGCTCTTGCTGGCGCCAATCGTACACATGTGTTTTGATCTGTCATTGTCGATAGTGAATTCGGTTGACACTTCACTTCTATTATAGAGAAAGGGCGAATATAGATATTAAAATATTTCTTTTAATTAATTTCCTTTCAATGTGCACGAATCTGTTCACCGGAATACTAGTTCCATTATAAAAGTTTACTAATTTTGTTGATTATGCACTAAGAGTACAACTAGATGGATGTTTGTGAATCTCAGTGTGACCAATTTATCACTGGATAAGTCAAATTTAGCTAGTTATTCATTCTAATACAATAGCAAATGAAGTTTTTGTTTTGTTTAAGAAAGACTCTTTCAAATTACAGCTATTTAATCCAGCCTCTTACCAAATGAGAGAGAAAAAATGTTTTTCTTTTGAGCTGCATACTCCTAAATTTGTCTTTAAAAGTAGTTATAAATGGGTATAGGGTTTCATTTGGGGGTGATGAAAATGTCCTTACATTGTGATGATGGTTGTACAATTCTATGAAAACACTAAAATCTACTGTATTGTGTTCTTTAAATTGATAATCTGTGTATCATATATTATATCTCAATAAAGGCATTTTTTAAAGTAAAAAGAAATCAACTGTTATTCACCATATTAATAAACTTGTAATCAATTAGTGCCGAGAACCAATTCCAGCATGTAATAATTACAAGAGTTCCATCAAAAGGTTGATGGGACTTGGGGAGCTCAACAGGGTTGAGTCATATGTAATTTACCTATTGCAAACGGCTAAGGCACTTCCCCCAAACCTGAATAGGATTGTTTGCTGCCAGACAGCTCAGGGCATTTTATTGCCTCCTGTTGGCCAAACACCTGAATAGCTATAGGCTATTCCCCAAACTGACAATGATTCTGTAAACCCTTTGAAACCTTGCCCTTTGAAGTGTATATTTCCACCTTGCCTTAGAATAAATCGTGCTGAATAAAAGCACGGGTCCTTGGTCAAGGGAGAGTCTTCAGTTCCCTTTAGCTGAAGCTCCTCTAACCCCCAATGCCTTTCAAAACTATCTTTTGTCCTTGGACTCCTTCTTGAATCTATGCGTAGCACCTTTCTCCAGAATGCTGAACCCTTTGTAAGGCTGGGAAAAGAACTCTGGCATTATGGTGCCCTAACAGGAGACACCAACAAATCAGTAGGGGGGGAAAAGCACTGGACAAAATTCAACAAGTATTCCTGATAAAAGCTTTCAGCAAACTAGGAATACAAGGAAACTTCTTCAATATGATAAGAAAAGATCTATGAGAACTCTACAGTTGACATCATAGATAATATTGAAAAGCTGAATTCTTGCCCTAGAGGATCAGGAACAAGACAGGAATGATGGCTTTTACTCTTATTCAGCATTAAACCAGAGGTTCTAGTATAATTATGCAAGATAAATAAACAAAAGGCATCCATATGGGAAAGGAAGAAGTAGATCTGTCTTTATTAGCAGACAACATGATCACATAATAAGACCCAGCAAACTCCCACATGTGGGGCAGGTTGCTTATTTTAGTAAATTAATTTTTATGGAAATATGGTCATGTCCATTAAATTATGTATTGTCTATGGCTACTCTCATGCTACAATGTCAGAGCTGATTAGGTGTAATAGAGAATGTTACAAGTCTTAAATATTTCCTATCTTTAGTAAAATAGTAGTTAAGAAAGAAAGTTTGACAACCTTTGGTTATATAGAAAATCTGGTAGAACCTATCAAAAAGCTACTAGAACTAATAAATGAATTTAGCAAAGTTGACGGATAACCAATATACAAAAATCAAATGTATGTCTATATACTAGTAGTGAGCAATCAGAGATTAAAATTTAAGATACATTAATTACAACTGCATTGATAAATAAGAAATACTTATGAGTAATATAATAAAAGACAGAAAGATGTATATAATAAAATATTTCTGAGAAAATAAAAGAAGACTTGAATACTTTGATTAAGGGTAGAAAATTCAATATTATTAAAAAGTCAATTTTTCAAAAATTAATCTGTGAATTCAACATGATCCAAACCTAATTTTGAGAATGCTAGCAGACTATCTTTAGAAATTGAAAAACTGATTTAAATTTGATGTGGAAATGCATAAGGAATCTAGAATAGCAAAATGATCATTAAAAAGAACATATTATCTGATTTCAAGAACTTTTATAAACCTAAAGTAATTAAAACACATTTTAATTACTTTAGTTAAAAAGATGGCCAAATAGATCAATGGGACAGAACAGAGTCCAGAAATAAACCTATAAACATATGCTCAACTGATTTTGACAAAGACACAGTAGCATGAAGTAAATAAAATATAGCCTTTTTAAAAAATGGTGCTGGAAGAACTTGAATATCCATGCATAAAAAAAATTAATTTGGATCCATACTCTGCATTATATGTAAAAGAGAACACAAAATGAATCATAGATCTAAACACAAAACCTAAAAGTATAAAACTTCTAAGGGAACTCTTTAAAGAAAATGTTGTGACCTTGTGCTAGGCAAAGTATTCTTAGACATGAATAACAAAAGCAAAATCTATAAAATAACAAAGGATAAATTGAGTTTTATCAAAAAGAAAAAGAGCTGCTCTTCAAAAGATACTGTGAAAAGGAGGAAAAGACAAGCCATAGATTAAGAGAAACCCTTCCAAAAAAATATAGCTGATAAAGGAATTGTATGTAGAATATATAAAGAATCTTCAAAACTACAAATAAGAAGACAACCTAATTTTCAAAATGGCAAAAGATCCAGACAGACAGTTCAGAGATGTACAGATAGCAAATACACATATGAAAAGATGTTCAACATTATTATTAGGGAAATGAATACTAAAACTATCCTATCTAATAAAGAGGGAATATGCTACTTGAACCTCACGCCATTGCAAAGATGGCGGCGCCCACAGCCAATAAGGAGGGAATATGCTAATTGACTGCCCCACCCTCAAAGATGGTGGTGCCCACAGCCAATAAGGAGAGAATATGCTAATTGACTGCGATGCCCTCAAAGATGGTGGCGCCCAGTCCCCTCAGCCCTGCCAGGGCTCCAGGCGCATGGCAAGGCCAGGCCCACCCCCAGGCAGGCCTGGCCACTCCATGCATCTGCCTCCTGAGTCCCCCAGTCCCCTCAGTCCCGCAGCTGCCCAAAGCCGGCCAAAGGCGCAGGCAAGACTCAGATGGTGGCTGCCCAGCCGCCCAGCGCTGTCCGAGGCTCAGGTAACCAGGGCCAGCCGAGGCTTGTGCTGCCGGCAGTGGCAGCAGCAGAGGTGTGATGGGGCATCGCCTTCCCCTGATCGCCGGGTCGCCTCCCGCCCCTGAGAGCTCCCGGACTGTGAGAGGGGGCAGGATGGGCTGAGTGACCCCCCTCCAGTGCATGAATTTTCATGCACCGGACCTCTAGTAATGATATATACACCCCACCCCCATCAGAATGGCTAAGGTTTTTAAAAACTGACACTACTAAAAGTCTGTGAAGATATCATGCACTGCTGGTGGGAATGGAAAATGGTACAACTACTTCAGAAAACAATTTGGCAGTCTCTTAATAAGAGATATAAAGGGTCATGAGGAGACTTTTAGGGGTGATGGATATGTTAACTATCTGGATTGTGCTGATGAATTCATATTTGTTCACATATATCAGAACTATAAAGTTATACACTTCATATATGTGTAGTTTACCTAACCAAACTGTTGGAAAAAAGCTTTACTATAGGAAAAAACATATAAGACGTTGGCTATAAGATAGATGGAAAGAAGGATGGTACAAAATGAAGCTAGAGGATTATGGCCTTTAACCTTAGAGCAATGAGAATAATAGCTTGGTCTTACACATGATGAGATCTGAATGTTTAAGTGTATAATAATTATGGCGGCAATAGAGACCAAGGTTCCAGGAGGTGGAATGGCACACAATCACTCTCATTTTATCTATATACTAGAGGCCTGATGCACAAAATTCATGCAAGGGGCTTGGCCCTCACAACCCCTCACAGCCTCGGCCGGCCCTCACAGCCCCAGCTTCGTCCTGAAGGTTGTCTGGACAGTTGTTCTGCTGTTCAGCCTAATTAGCATGTTAGCTCTTTATTATATTGGGTTATATTGGATATATAAAAGCCTAAGCGACTGTTCAACAGTTCGACCGTTTGACCGGTAGCTATGACACGTACTGACCACCAGGGGGCAGATGCTCAACACACAGGCATGGAAACATGGAACAGACTGATGAATCTCAGAGGGAAGGGGGGGACAGGGGAGGGCAGGAAGAAATTAACCAAAGATCTTATATGCATACTAGAGGCCCAGTGCATGAATCCGTGTACCGGGCTGGTTTTGGCCTGATCCCCATAAGCTAGGCCAAGGGTCCCCACCAGTGCATGAATCTGTGCACTGGGCCTCTAGTTTTAATATAAAACATATTTCCCAGATAAATACCTCAACAATATATCCTCGGTTGTGCAGAACTAGACAAGTTGTGCATATATTTCTACATTATACAGAAAAAGGCTTTACATTTATACAATGATGTTACCTTTACAATCCATGCTAAGTTGTTCAATTAGCAACATGGAATTCTTATAATTGGAGTAAGGCAACTCGCAATGTTCTGAAATTGTTTCAGATGACTGAGTTAAGTCATCAAGGTCATCCACGGAATCAATTTTCTCTTTAACCTACAAATAAATAATACTGTTTTCAAAATGTTGATAAAATATACTAAGTGCATACTGTATGGATAAATATCCACCTTTTTATAAAAGCCAACACATAGGTATTCTTAAAAGAACTGATTGTTACCAAATAGGTCCTTTATGAATAACTAGTGTTTCTAAATTACTTTTTAAAAATAAATGTCTCTACAACAAAGGAAGATTTTCTATTTTTCACTATATTTTTATAATGCATTTTTACTACAGATAATATTTTTAATAATTTCATTTTTAAAATACCTTGTTCTCTTCACTAGATATTTTCTCTTCACTAGATGTTTGCTTTGCTGACCTAAAAAAAAAAATAAACATTTCTTTTCAGGCAAATATTAAATACTTAAAATACAAAGAATAGCTAACCTATTATTTTTTATATATAAAATCTCTGAATTTGTAATTAACTTCTATAAGGGGGATTAAACAATAAATAAAAAGAATAACATTAAGGGACAAAGTAGATATATTAATAATATTAACACAATGTATTAAAATTAGATCAAGATGATAGAGCAAAAGGAAAAACATAATGTTTATTAATAATATACCATGGTTTTTATTGTCATATTCAATAAAAACAAGTTTTTACTGGCCCTGAGACCTATTAGGAAAGTATGACTTAAGTTCTTACCTGAAGGAAACCCTTTTATAGTAGTCATGATATTAGCTTCTTTAGGACTTACTATGCATTACTATGAGCATTTTACATGTCTTATGAACATTTTAATCCTCACAAAAATTATGGGAGGTAGGCAATATGTTAGGTATTTTACAGAGGAAGAAATTTAGGCACAGAAAGGCTAAGTAACTTGCCAGAGTCTACAAAGCTAGTCAATAGCAGAACCAGAATTCAAACCCAGAAAATCTGCGTTAAAAACATGTGCTTCACAATATGCTTTGAAAATAATACTTATTTTTAAGTGTGCTTAAGTACCGTATTTTTCCATGTATAAGATGTCCCCATGTATAAGATGCACCCCACTTTTCCAACCCAAAATTAAAAAATCAATATTTTAAACATTTTGCTGATTTTCCTCTTAAGGCCTTCTTCTTTTTTTGGCATCTTAAGGAGTTGTTCTTCCTGTTTTCTCCAATGTCTGATCATACACACAGTGGAAGGGGGTCCAAATTGTATTTCTGCAGCTCTATTTCCATGCTCTCTTGCATAGCTGATTACATTCTGCTTGAATTTTGCAGAGTAAGACAATCGCTTACCGGTATTTATCTTTTTATTTTTTTACATCTTTATGGGCCCCAAACCCTCTGATTCCTATTGCATCTGCGCACTCTCCACCTCCACCTCAATTAGGGCATCAGCTGATGTCAGTAATGATAAGGCTCGTGATTGCAAACAGGAGGAAGCCTATTTGACAAGGTATGGGCAGCTACACACCCGCATGGTGCCCTCCTTGCCTGACTTCCATGTATAAGATGCCCCTCGATTTTCAGTGTAACGATTTTAGGAAAAAATAGCACTTTTACAAGAAAAAATACGGTTCTATGATGGCAAATGAGTTTATATTATTATTCAATTTCCAGCTACAATTATAAATCATTTCTAAATATTATACATATTTTTTAAATAAAATGGAATTTATATCTGGGCCATATTGAAAATAGTTTTTCAATAAACTAAAGATTTTTTAAAAATTGATTTTGAGAGAGAGAGGAAGGGAGAGGGATAGAAAGATAGAAACATCAATGAGAGAGAAATATCATTGACTGGCTGCCTCCTGCATACTCCCTACTGAGGATTGAACCCACAACCGAGGCATATGGCCTGACCTGGAATCAAACCAGTAACCTCTTGGTTCATGGGTCAATGCTCAACCACTGAGCCATACCAGCTGGTCAAGATGTTTTTGATAAACAAATTCACCAACAGGCATTCATTCATCCATTCAACAATTTATACATGCATTGGACATACACTTATTGAGAACATAGTATGTGTTAATGATACTGTTACAGAAAGCATGGTTTTTATATTTCAGAACTTTAGAATCCAAAAGTGATAGATTGTTACTAGTAAAGGTTGGCGGGGGGGTGGGGGGGGGGGCAGTTGGGGGCAACCAGGCCAGCAGAAGGGGCAGTAAGAGGCAATCAGGCTGGGGAGGGCAGCAGTTAGGGGTGACCAGGCTGGTGTTGGGGGGGCCGTTAGGAGCGACCAGGCTGGCAGGGAGGGGGCAATTGGGGGCTACCTGGCTGGCAGCAGAGGGCAGTTAGGGGCGATCAGGTTGGCACACAGAGGCAGTGAGGGGCAATCAGGCTGGTGGGGGGAGGGGGCAGTCAGGGGTGACCAGGCAGGCAGGCAGGTGAGCGATTAGGAGCCAGCGTCCAGGATTGTGAGAGGGATGTCCAACTGCCAGTTTAGGCCCGATCCCTGGGACATCCCCTGAGGGGTCCCAGATGGGCTGAGGGGACCCCCCCATGCTCAAATTTCATGCACCGGGCCTCTAGTCTTATATAAAAAGCAATTTTTTGCCCTAGCCAGTTTAGCTCAGTGGATAGAGTGCTGGCCTGTGGACTGAAGGGTCCTGGATTCAATTCCTATCAAGGGCACAAACCTTGGTTGCAGGCTCCTCCCTGACCTGGGCCCTGGTCAGGGTTTGTGCAGGAGGCAACCAATCGATGTGTTTCTCTCACATTGATGTTTCTCTGTCTTTCCCTCTCTTTCCTATTCTCTCTAAAAATCAATGGAAAAATATTCTTGGGTGAGGATTAACAACAACAAAAAATACTTAAAAATCTAGTTTTACCAACAGAAAATTATATTTACATTTCTTAAAATTGATTTTTAGGGACAGTAAGAGAGAGAGAGAGAGAGGGACAGAGAGAGAAAGAGCAATACATAGATGTGAGAGAAAAACAGTGAACATTGATTGGTTACCTGCTGCACTTGCCCTGATCGGGGATCAAATCTGCAACCAGGGTATGTGCCCTGACTGGGAATCAAACCCACCACCTTTTGGTGTACCAGATGATACTCCAACCAACCAAACAACACCTGCCAGGGCTAGAATTACCTTTTTATGGAGCAAATGCACACATAAGAATATCAGTATCATATACCTACAAAAAGACTTAAGTTTTCTAAGAGATTCTTATTTTCAGAGTTGAGCCTGAGCCTGTAAGAGTATCAAAACAAAGCGAACAATACTTTAAAAAATATACAGCTATGTAGCCCTGGTTGGTGTGACGCGGTTGGAGCATTGTCCTGTGCAACTAAGGGTTTTGTTTCGATTCCTGATTAGGGCACATCCTCAGGTTGCAGGTTTGTTCCCTTGTTGGGGCGCATGTGGGAGGCAACTGATTGATGATTTTCTCTCTCACTCTCTCTCTCTCTCTATCTCTATCTCTATCTATCTCTATCTCTATCTCTATCACCCTCTCTATCTTCTTCTCTCTCCCAAATCAATTTTAAAAAGACCAAAATACAATATTCTCAGGTGATGATTAAAATATCCTATATAATAAAAGGGTAATATGCAAATTGACCCTAAGGGCAGAATGACCGGGAACAACCGGTCGCTATGACGTGCTTTTATATATATACTAGAGGCCCGGCTGGCTCACGAAATTCGTTCATGGGTACGGTCCCTAAGCAGTTGAGCAGTTGACTTGTCACTTAGGCTTTTATATATATAGATATACTAGAGGCCTAGTGCATGTAAATTTGTGCACTCAGGGAGTGCCTCAGCCCGGCCTGTGCCCTCTTGCAGTCTGGGACCCCTCGGGGGATGACTGAATGATGACTTAGGCCCGCTACCCGGGGAATTGGGACTAAGCTGGCAGTCAGACATCCCTCTGGCAGCTGATTGCCTGATGACCGGTAGGGGAGAGGCCGGCGAGCAGGCGGAAACAGCCAACCTCTCAGGACCTTCCGACACCAATCACCTGATGGTGAACAGGGAACTGGGGGTGGGTGGCGGTGGGGGGCGGGGCAAGCTGCGGGCAGCTGTGGAAGATGGTCCTGATTGCAGGCCAGGCCTAGGGACCGTACCCACAAGCCAATTTCGTGAGCTGGGCCTCTAGTATATATATAAAAGCCTAATATGATAAGTGTCCAACTGTTTGAACAGTCACTATGACGTGCACTGACCACCAGGGGGAAGACACTCCGACAGGTAGGTTAGCTTGCTGCTGGGGTCTAGCTGATAGGGATTGGGTGAGACAGACTGGACATGCCCTGGAACCCTCTCGCAGTCCCTCCCCGGCCAGCCAACCTCCCGCGGCCCCTCCCTGGCTGGCTGGACCCAATAGGCCCTAATCAGGACTAGGTGAATTAGGCTGGACATGCCCTGGAGTCCTCTCACAGTCCCTCCCCAGCCCTGACTGGCCCTGCTTGGGACTGGGCCAGACACGCCCTGGAGCCCTCCCGCAGATCCTCCCTGGCCCCAATCACGCACCGGTGGGGTGTCTTGGCCTGGCCTGCACCCTCTTCCAATCCAGGATCCCTCGGGGGATGTCGGAGAACCGATTTCAGCCCGATCCCCACAGGCCAGGCTGAGGGACTCCATTGGTGTACGAGTCTGTGAACCGGGCCTCTAGTATTTATATAAATGTCCTTGATGCATATATGTATATTACTTATCCTTAACATGTCATATTATATCCTAATATATAAAAAGTCAGGGGCTGTCACGACTGAAACAACCAGACGGACGACTGAACACAAGCTGCGTGGGGTGACAAGGCTGGCAGGGGGGTTAGTGAGGGATGACCAAATGACTGAACAGCAGGCTGCATGGGGCAACCAGGCTGGCAGGGAGGGTAGTTAGGGGTGACCAGGTCGGCAGGGGGGGCAGTTGGGGGCGACCAGGCCGGCAGGGGGGCAGTGAGGAGTGACCAGGCCAGAAGGGGGGGGCAGTTAGGGGAGGCCAGGATGGTGGGGGGGGCAGTTGGGGGTGACCAGGCCAGCAGGGGGGGAAGTTAGGGGCAATTAGGCAGGCAGGCAGGTGAGCAGTTAGGAGCCAGTTGTTCAGGATTATGAGAGGGATGTCCGACTGCCGGTTTAGGCCCCATCCCATGGATCGGGCCTAAACCGGCAGTTGAAAATCCCTGAGGGGTCCTGGAATGGAGAGGGTGCACGCTGGGATGAGGGGACACCCCCGTGCACAAATTTCATGCACTAGGCCTCCAGTATAATAAATAATGACCTGTTGTATGTCTTATAT
This sequence comes from Eptesicus fuscus, assembly GCF_027574615.1. Classification (NCBI taxonomy): domain Eukaryota; kingdom Metazoa; phylum Chordata; class Mammalia; order Chiroptera; family Vespertilionidae; genus Eptesicus; species Eptesicus fuscus. The sequence goes on from NC_072477.1 coordinate 94,705,669, forward strand.
ACATAGTAATCTATATATATAAAAGGCTAAGCAACCATCTGACCCACTGATTGTCCGGTAGGTACGATGCTCACTGACCATCAGGAGGAAGATGCTCAACGCAGGAGTTGCAAAGCGAGAGCAACTGTGCAGAGTACCCTCTTGCACTCCGGGACCCCTCGGGGGATGTTGGGAGAGCCAGTTTCTGCCCGATCCCTGCAGGCCAGGCCCAGGGACCCCAACTGCCAGAGGGACCCTGCTCACTCTGCAGACACCCTTTGAGCTGTGGCACTGCCCCAGGTGCGACTGCCAGGGAAGGACTGTGGGAATTTGGCTCCAGGGCATGTCTGGCCCATCTTGCCAAGTCCTGCCAGACACCGTCTAATTAATTTCCTTTCAATGTGCACAAATCCATGCACCAGGCCACTAGTCCTATCTAATAAAGAGTAATATGCAAATTAACCATCACTCCGCTACACACCCACAAGCCACCCCCACCAGCCAATCAGGAGCGAATATGCAAATAAACCCAACCATGATGGCTATGGCCACAGAGAGCAGGAGGGAGGCTTGGGTTTCCCTGGTGATGGAGGAAGCCAAGCTTTCCGCCTGCCCTTGCCAGCCTAGGCCTCCACTCAAGGTTACAAAGTTTCAATGATAGAAGATACATAAATCCCAACAGAAATGGCTGCCGCCAAGGAGCAAGCAGAAGGCTTGGCTCTGCTCCAGGCTACAAAGTTTCAATTGTATAAGATAAATAAACCCCAGATACCAGGGCCTCCGCTTGGGTCGCCAGGGAGCATGGCCGGCCTGCAAACCACCACAGGCCCCTCGCCCAGGCCGCCCCATGCCCCAAGGGAACCCCCACCCTGATCCGGGACATCCTTCAGGGCAAACCAGCCGGCCCCCACCCGTGCACCAGGCCTCTATCCTATCTTATAAAAGAGTAATATGCAGATTGACCATCACTCCAACACACAAGATGGCTGCCCCCATATGGTCAAAGATCCTCTCCCATGTGGACACAAGATGGCCACCACAAGATGGCAAGCAGGGGAGGGCAGTTGGGAGGGACCAGGCCTTGCAAGGGAGGGCAGTTGTGGGTGATCAGGCCAGCAGGGGAGGGCAGTTGGGAGGGACCAGGCCTGCAAGGGAGAGCAGTTGGGGGCGATCAAGCCTGCAGGGGAGGGCAGTTAGGGGCGACCAAGACGGCAGAGGAGGGAAGTTGGGGGCGACCAGACCTGCAGGGAAGAGCAGTTGAGAGGGACCCAGGCCTGCAGGGGAGGGCAGTTAGGGGTGACCAGGCCTGCAGGGGAGGGCAGTTAGGGGCAAACAGGCTGGCAGGGGAGCAGTTAGGCATCGATCAGGCTTGTAGGGGAGTGGTTAGGGGGTGATCAGACTGGCAGGCAGAAGCGGTTAGGGGCAATCAGGAAGGCAGGCAGGCGAGCAGTTGGGAGCCAGCAGTCCTGGATTGTGAGAGGGATGTTCGACTGCCCATTTAGGCCTGATCCCAGTCGGACATCCCTTGAGGGGTCCCAGAATGGAGAGGGTGCAGGCTGGGCTGAGGGACAACTCCGCCCCCCCCCCTGCCGCCCGGTGCACGAATTTCATGCACCGGGCCTCTATATATAATAAATGTCCTTAGAATGTGTGTGTATGTTTATACAAGTCATGTTTTCCTGTAGAATCTAGTTCTAGAAGTGAAGCTGTTAGGATAAATAGATGACACATTTGAAATTTTGAAACATGCTGCTAAATTTCCCTTCAAGAAAGATGTACCAATTTCATCTACCAACAGTGTGTAAGAATGTCTTTTTTCTCCCATTTTGCAAACATGGTTGTTATTTTTTAAATAAGATATTTATTATTATGACTTCGAAAAATGGTAGCTCATTGTTTATTAATTTGAATTTTTCTGATTACCAGGCAAGGTTGAATATCCCTAGTAGAAATACATAATTTGTTGATCATGAATATTAGCTCAAATTAGGATTTGTTTTATAGGGAAATAATTACCTACTGTTAAATATTGCTATAGGCTTACCAATCAGTATCTTCATTCTCCATAGTAGGAAATTGCTGGTTACCGGTTTGTCCACTCTTTCTTTGTTGAATTAATTCATCGCTGTCATCAGCATCAGCATTACAGAAGTTTTCTGTAACGTCCATTTCACAACTTCTGTGCATCTTTTTTTCTTTTTCAACCTTTAATGAAAGTTGGATATTAAGGACAATTGTTACCACTTTATTCATTAAAAATTTTTTTGTGTTTTCATTAATTTATCATTTGTCTTAGTTTAACTGCCATAACTTATCAATAAACATATTTTTGTGCTTATTTTAATTTTATCATTACAGGTCTTTGAAATTTTTATAAATTCTGCTTTATTTCTGTTTCAGTTAAGAAGCAAAATTTTCCAAGATTTCAAAAAGGGCTTGCTTAACTTTGCGCTCTTATTCACATCTACTTTTTACTAACTAACAGCCCCCTTATTCCCCCTGCATTTGTCTAGGAGAGACAGAGAAATAAAAAGACAAAGACACAAAATTTGTCCTCTTCTGTCTTTCCCACCTGGGTTTTGCATTACACAGCCAGATTTAGAAGATGTGACATTGTGCTTCAGTAACAAACAGGAAGCTTTTGTCTTTCTGTACGAAGCTAATCTTTTCCCCATTGCCTTTTATAATTCTTTTTGCTTTTAGATAGGTTATCAAAAAAGTGATGGTATTCATAAAATATATGAACCAAAGTTTACCACATGACAGGAGCAGAGCAAATGTGATAAATTGTTAGATAATGTAGAACTCTGGAAAATGAGTAATGCTCCCCAAATTTCACATTGAATAATCATAAAATGTTATAGCTAGAGGGCATAGGTATAGAAGTAATTATCTACTTTAGCCTCATATTTGCTGATAATGTGAACAAAACAAAGAAAGGTTAAATAATCTGCCCAAAGCTCCTAAAGTTGCATTACCTAACATTTTATGGTACCAAAAGAGATGATACAATTTTTTTCATTTTTCTATGTTATGTGTCTGAGTATTTTTATGATTATCTAACAACTATGCTGCATACCTGAAACTAATACAAAATAATAATGAATGTAAACTATAATTGAAGTATAAAATAGAAAAAAGAATAAAAACAATAAAAAAGAATAAAAAAATAACTGGAGAAGAGGCAAACTTTAAATTAGGAGCCAAAATCATTAAAATCAATCAAGCAAATTCTGAAATTTTAATTCAAATGATATACTATGATAATTTATGCATTGATATAGTTATTTGGTGCATCCAACTCTGGTATGTTCTAATATTCACTAATGAGAGTGGATAAAAAATTTAATAATATTTTACTGATTTTCTATACTGAAATGAAATAAATTTAAAAGTTATTGTTTGTACCCTAACAGCAAAAGGTTTGATCCAGAAAGGTGTGATTCCTTTAATAGGCAGATGAGTCTATTTTACGACCCCATTCTCCACCTGAATGTAGTTCCTGAAGTCAATTACATAGAGATCACAAGGCAGAATATAGCTTTAACCTTGGCATTAGTGATTAGCAACATGACACTGCAAATTCTGAATCAATGACCATGATTACTTTTTCACATTAATCCAACTCAGTGGCCATCAGTTATATTGCTCATAATTTCAATTGTTTAATCACATGATTCAATAGTTGATGTTACCTTCTTTATCATGTAGGGAAGTAATAAAAATGAAAGAAGCAAACAATATTTAGGATTGTTTGGTCTCAACTACAAGAATAAAGTTTAGCTATCAGTTATTATAGATTCTAACACTATTTAAGCCTCATAACTAGTTCAAAAGTTTTAAAAACTAAATATTCAACTATGGTCTATTGACTCTAAAAGCCTAGCTTGAAAGGTAATTTCAACTGGACTACGTTACATTTTTAAAACAGAGAAAACAATATTATACTAGAAGTTTAAATTTTTACATACCTGTGGGTGGTTATTTTCACTTCCAATAAGCCTTTCTTGTTCTTCCTGTGATGTCATTTCTAAGTCTAGCTCTGCTAACAAATCTACATATTAGTTAAAATGAACTACTTAAACCAGTTAAATAAAAGCTATAATCATTATTAAAAAATTGAAAAATACATTTTATCAATTGAGGGTTAACCGGTTTGGCTCAGTGGGTAGAGCATCGGCCTGCAGACTGAAGGGTCCCCAGGTTCAATTCCGGTCAAGGGCATGTACCTTGGTTGCGGGCACATCCCCAGTAGGGGATGTGCAGGAGGCAGCTGATCGATGTTTCTCTCTGATCGATGTTTCTAACTCTTTCTCCCTCTCCCTTCCTCTCTGAAATCAATAAAAATATATTTTAAAAAAAGAAATATAGTACAAATATATACAGTCACACTATATTCTCTATCTCATAATGGTACCTTTTTAACATCTCCCTAAGTTTCAATTGCCACGTTATTCACAATTTTCAAAATCTGTCACTTTTTATGCCTTTATCAGTGTACACCTTTGTTATATCTGAAATGTTTTCCTCTACTATTCTGACAAATTTCTTTTCAATTTTTAGGACTCAGCACTGGGGCTTAAAGAACATAGATAAGAGGTGTCAGGAATGGCTTTTCTAGAGACATTGCCTCAGCTGAGACTTAAACATTGTGGTTAGCCAGAATCAAAGGGGAAGAGAGCAGGAAAGGGAGACAGACAGCATGTGAGGCTATATCAAGACAGGGAGGAAAGCATACAATAGGATCAATTTTGTCTAAAATACAGAGATTGGTGAGAAGGGCATCACCAGCAGTTTAGTAAATGAGCTAAAGATGGAGAGTTAGGCAGAAGTCAGATTATAAGAGCCTTGGACATTAATTTTAAGAGACCTGGACATTAAATATCTATATCTTTTTTAAACCTCACCCAGCCCTAGAGGGTTTGGCTCAGTGGATTGAGCGTCAGCCTGCAGACCAAAGGGTCCCTGGTTCGATTCCAGTCAAGGGCATGTACCTTGGTTGCAGGTTCCTCCCTGGCCTGGGCCCTGATCAGGGCTCATGCAGGAGGCAACCTGTCAATGTGTTTCTCTCACACTTATATTTCTGTCTTTCTCTCTTTCTTACACTCTCTCTAAAAATCTGCTCTTTCATCATTCAATGATGCTCTCTCATCATGCACGTTTCTATCCCTCTGTCCCTCTCTCTTCCTCTCTGAAATCAATTAAAAATATTTTAAAAATCCTCACTCAAAGATATGTTCATCGATTTTAGAAAAAGGAACGGATATATCTAATCTAATAATAGACAAATAATGCAAATTGACCGCACCTTCGCTACACCTAAGCCACGCCCACCAGCCAAGCCACGCCCACCAACCAATCAGGACGCGTATGCAAATTACCCCAACAAAGATGGCGGCTAATTTGCATATCAAGACAGTGTCGAAAGAAGCCAAGAGCTGCAGAAGGGAGTAAAGCTTCGAAGAAGCAAGCAAGCCGGGGGGAGGGGGGAGGCGGGGAGGAGAAGGGAGGAGCGAAGTCAGGGCCTGGGGCGAAGGGAAAAGCAGGCGGGCTGGAGAAGGCGGGGCGGGCGACAAGGGCGGAGCGGAGGTGGGGCCAGGGGTGAAGGGAAAAGCAGGCGGGCTGGTGGAGAAGGCGGGGCGGGCAACAAGGGAGGAACGGAGGTGGGATAGAATGCAGCAGGAAATCCTATTGCAGGATTTTTCCTGCAATGGGAACGCTAGTATATATATATTAGAGAGAGAGAGAGAGAGAGAGAGACAGATACACACATCGATATGACAAGTATCCATCAGTTGCCTCCCTTACATGTTCTTACCAGGGATCGAACCTGCAACCTAGTTATGTGCCCTGACCAGGAACAGAGCCCGCAACTTTTTGGTGCACAGACTATGCTCCAACCAAATGAGCTCCTGGCCAGGGCAACATTAATGTGTTTTAAACAGTGGCCTATGGTCATATTTGCATTTGAGATACATCACTCTAAATGCTGTCAAAGTGATAATTTGGGGGGTATATAAATAATGGAGGAGGATGAATTAGAAGGCAATAATGCAAAATAGAGGATACAGGCCTGAACTGAGGAAATGTTTTCAGAAATAGTTAAGATATAAAAACTTCAGGCGACAGTATATATAATAAAACTTTATTCAATGAATAAATATACAAATTCTGGGTCAACTTGATTCTGCTCATCCTATATAATAAAAGCCTAGGTGGCAACCAGGCCTGCAGGAGAGGGCAATTGGGGGCAACCAGGCCTGCAGGAGAGGGCAATTGGGGGCGACCAGGCCGGCAAGGAGAGGGCAGGTGGGGGTGACTAGGTTGGCAGGGGAGGGCAGTTGGGGGCCATCAGGCTGGCAGGGGAGGGCAATTAGGGGCGATCAGGCCAGCAGGGTAGGGCAGTTGGGGGCCATCAGGCCGGCAGGCAGGCGAGCGGTTAGGAGCCAGCAGTCCCGGATTGTGAGAGGGATATCCGACTGCCGGTTTAGGCCCAATTCCGCAGTCAGACATCCCCCAAGAGGTCCCAGATTGGAGAGGGTGCAGGCCTGACTGAGGGACACCCTCCTCCCCCATACACGAATTTTGTGCACCAGGCCTCTAGTTATTTTATAAAAGGTATCAAGTATGAAGAAAAAAATACTAAAACTACATTAACTGTGTTCAGTTGCTTGAATTTATTTTGCAGTTTTTCTGTTTCACATACTTCTGTAATGAGGGAGCTTATGTAGGTATTTTCTTGTATCTACCAAGTTCATGAAGAAATGAAACCCTTGTATAGACAGGTAAGTAACTGAATTTTAGCTTGAAGTTACTACACTAGGAGATAATTAAAAATCTTTTGTAAATACATTGTTAGCTCTAGAAGTAAGAAAAGAAGATGAAATTATACATGTTTGTTCTATTACTATACACCTGATCATATGACTTTTAAAGGTTACTAAGTTAATAGTACATAAAGTGGAACATAGATGTAGTTAGTCCATATAATGAGTAAACTAGTAGAATTAAAATTGGCTTTCCATGCATTAATTTTAAATGATAAAGTGCTCCTTAAAACCAAAATTCTTTGTGAACTATGTAGTTGTTAAAAAAATAAAATGAAGTGACAGTTGATATGAACACAGCTGAGAAGCAGGTACTATGTAGCAAATTCTCAATGATTCCCATTACCGCTGGAAAGCCTATTCTATGTATCAAGCCATAGAAAATATAAGAAAAACTTTAATATTCGGTTTTGGATGGTGCTTTTTCAGTTACATTTAATATAGTTATAACTAATACTTGTAAATTGAGAGTTATAAAAATATAGGTAAGAAACCATGTTTTGTTTGAGTATGCAATCTTTAAATCTCTTAGTTTTCCCATCTAGTCTCAAAGTTCTAAATTTAATTCTGCTACTTACCCACAAGCGTATGCTAAATACTAATGGAAAGGAGCTTACTCTTTCTTTGTAATTCTCTTTATTATTTAAGTACATGTTACTTTGGTTACAGTACAGGAAGAATGCAAATGTCTTGTTAAAAGATATTCTGTTTGGTTGTAGGTTCCATAAAAGGATAAAACATAAAGTAGATTTTGCCACAAAATGACTTTTGAAAAGTTAAAACTATGGTAAGGCCACAGAGGTGGTCTAGAGATGAACTCTGTTTCTTTTTTCTTTTCTTTTTTTTTAATCCTCACCCAAGGTTATTTTTCCACTGATTTTTAGAGAGAGTAGAAGAGAGGGAAAGATATAGAGAAACATGGATGTGAGAGAAACACATCAATTAGTTGTCTCCTGCAGGAGCCCCTGACTAGGGCCTGGCCAGGGAGAAGCCTGGAACCACAGTATGTGCCCTTGACCAGACCAGAACCTGGGACCTTTCAGTCTGTAGGCCGACGCTCTATCCACTGAGCCATACCAGCTATGTGTCTGTTTCTTTATTACCATTTTTGCCCTCTTTCTTTCCTGGTAGCTGCGATTCACACAGGTCATGGAGACTATAATTTCCTAATAGAAACAAAGCTCTGATATTATTCTTTTCTTTATCTATTAAGGTCATCTGTCTAAAGTCTGTGGATGCTGACTGACTTTTGGTCATTGATTGTAATACTAATGGACATTTATCATCAACCTTAAAATCCTCAGATCTACGACAAGTCTCATGTTTGAGAGTCAAACTAGTAGTAGACCCACATTCTGAAGAACCTGAAAATAAAGTTTTCATTTATTAGAATGTAAATAATTATACAAATTTGCCAGACTTGTAAAAATTCTTTCTTCAGAAAAGTAGTTCCATGTCCACCTCTTCCCCAAAACACACTATTCCTTCATTGGACGTTTTACTTTTTTATGTGTCCTATCCTTTCCGTTCACATAGAGAAGTTTAACTAAATGTTGTCTCTCATTTTTGTACTTTTTTTATTTTCTCATACTACTTATTTTTATTCACTCAGCAATTTCTATTGTATTCTGTTTTCCATAAAAGCTTTTTTTTTTTGTCAATAGTTAAGATTCTTCAGGGCATACGATTTTTGTTATTATAAAAATTTATGTCTAACAACTTATTTTAAGTTTAAATATGCATGACAAACATGGGTTTAAAAAACCTTTTAATGAATGGTACAACTTCAAAAAATAAATTAGACCCCTAGCCAGTTTGGCTCACTGGATAGAGCATTGGCCTTCGAACCAAAGGTCCTGGATTCTATTCCGGCCAAGGGCACATACTTTGGTTGCGGACTCTTCCCTGGCCTGGGCCCTGGTCAGGGCTCCTGCAGGAGGCAACCAATTGAGGTGTTTCTCTCACATCCATGTTTCTCTATGTCTTTCCCTCTCTCGTCCACTCTCTCTAAAAATCAGTGGAAAAATATCCTCATGTGAGGATTAAAAAATAAATAAAAACAAACAAAAGAAAGAAATTACATAATTACAACACAATGGTCTTTTCTAGGTGCATGGGTATCTTCAGAATTCACTCTTAAGCCTTAGATAAATTCATATGAGAAATGAGAGCCTTGAGTGACCTCATTGTCTTCATGCAAAAATACAATCAGTCTAGGTCCACACTACATCCAATGAGTAAGCAGTGCATTGACACAGGAAATGAATATAACAAAAATATTTTCCTTTTATGTCAGATTTAAACTTTTAAAAACAAGTGAAAGCAAAAGGCAACAAATGTATAAATAAAGCTTTAAAATTGTTTCATCACAAGGGTCCCTTTATCATTTGACATCCATGAACCTCATATATAATTTAAAACAGCAGTATTCAAGTATCACATGAGAATCCCTTAAGTCCTAAGATACCCTGGTTCAGGGGGTCCAAGGGATCAAGACTATTTTCACAGTAATACTAAATATTTGCCGTTTTCACTCTCATTCTCTTGTAAGTATACAGTAGAGCTCTCCACAGACATGATATGTGACAACATCATAGCTCTAATGGTTAATAGAATTTATGATTGTATTTAAAATTTTTCAGTTTGAATTTCTAGTATTGTACAAATCAATAGGTACTTCCTACTTAAAAAAATTCTTGGAATTCTCAATAATTTTTAATAGTATAAAAGAATCCCATGGACACAAAGTTTCAGAATTACTGTTTAAAAAGATTGTGTCTACCAAACATTCACTATGATTAACTACTTCCCCTATTTTTAATACTCAAAGACACCATAAACACACACACACACACACACACACACACACACACACACACACACACACCATACACACTGAGTCTGCTAATCAGAACATCTGGTTGGTTAAAGATCATCAGTGTAACAACTCTAAGATGAAATAAAGTTAAAACACTATTAACATGTTAGCAAATGAAGCTTTACTCTAGGTAAAGGTCAGAATTCAAATAAGTACTTTATAACAATGGGAAAATCTTACAGTCTAAAAATTAACCTCTGGAAATCCCTAATAAGTGTAGGGATTCCAAACTTAGAAATTTAGGTTACCAAAACAAATGTAAAAACATCTTCCTTAAAGCTTACATTAAAAAAAAATATTTTCTTTTAAATTTCCCTTTTTCAAACATGGATACCAACAATGACATCTACATTACTTATGTCAAAACCTACAATTAAACTTGCAAAGCAAAAAAAGAATTAGGGCCCAGCCGGTGTGGCTCAGTGGTTGAGTGTCGACATATGAACCAGGAGGTCATGATTCGGTTCTAGTTTAGGGCACATGCCCGGATTTCGGGCTCACGGGCTCAATCCCCAGTAGGGAGATGTGCAGGAGGCAGTTGATCAATGATTCTCTCTCATCATTGATGTTTCTATCTCTCTCTCCCTTTCCCTTCCTCTCTGAAATCAATAAAAACATATATTTTTTAAAAAGGGATTAGGAATAAAAAGACTGTGAGCATGTCAAGTATTTTCCTGATTCCTTTCTAGAGTTAAATATGAATTACAGAATTCACCTGATTTGAATGCTTGTACATCCTTCATTCCTTGTGCTTTCTTGGGAACAGGATCTGTCACTACAAGGGTAGGCTGAATGGGTTTGAAATAAGATGATTACTAAATAATGTACTTTTCATACGATCTGTAGTTAATACTTAAATGTAAAAATATAGAAGTTATTACCTTCAAGTGAGGATATTTTCCAGGAGAATCTAAGAGCAAGAGACATATACTCAATTACATGAAAATATGGAAGCCAATTATACATTCATGCAGAGTTAGTATGGAGTTGAATCCCATGCTTAGCTTTGGACATGATTACATTGGGTGTTAGTGGGGTTTTTGTGTGTTGTCTTTCCCCCCCCCCCAGTAGGCAGGTGGATTAGGACAACAACTAGGCAGAAATATGAATCTACCATAAATACTGAAGAAAAAAACAGGAATATAGGTTTAACAAAACATGCAGTTGAGATTTCAAAAGATTATGTTTCAAAAGACTATAACTAAAGTAGAAGTGTGGATATACCAATGTGAACATAATGCTTGATGGGAGAAAAGTGATCTTTAATCAGAGGAACAAATCATGACCCTGACAAGATAAATGTGAAACAGAATGCAACAGCGTATCTTTAATGCAATACATCAGAATCACTTATACATTATGCTACAGGTATTTATCATGTTCTTCAATCTGTCTTGTAATTTAGGAAGTACACAACTGTGATGACAGTTCAGTTGAATGCATAATCCATTTATCAACAGAGAAAGTGTTATGAATTGATCAGCTTGGATATACATTAATAGAATACTAGTTAATAAAAATATTCATATTTTCATACCAATGCAGGCTACTGGTATGCCTATATTTCTTGTATCCTCTACTTTAGCCATCTTAAAGCTTCTTGATCCATTCATGCAAGAAGGTATATAAAGCACATCTAAGAAATAATGTAAAATAAGCTTTCAATTTTAAAATATGGTTACTAAAAATTAAAAGAATTTAATTGCCACAGAAATATTAGATATTAAAAATCTTTATTTCTAAATCTGTGTAATATATATTGAAAATAACAACTGCAGCACTTAGGGAATATACTCTACTTTCTTTTCTTTCCAAAATCAGTTTGGTATATTATGCTAGTCTTTAAATGAGTTTTATAAAACAGCTATACTTTCAAAACCTGAGTTACCATAAAAAAACAGCCAATGTTTCTATATTCAAATTACTCTCACTGGAATAACAAATACTGATGTAACATATATCTTTGATGCCTGATACTTATGAGGAAGATAAATGAGGAGCTACAGTTTACCCCAATTCTAGCACTCCCTCCTGCTTCCAGTATTCTCTGGATGGAACAGCAATTATCTAATCTTTTGTTTCAATGCCAATATCCTAAAGCCATCTAAAGTAAGGTCTCTTAATTTTCCTCAACTCTAAAATGACCTTAGCTAATGCCTTTCTTTCCTCTTCCTTCTCTTCACTATCCCCCTTTCCTCTTCAAAAGTAATTTCTAGATCTGTAGTCTTAATTCTTCTCCTATTTCCACTCTTTTGTGAATTATTCCCACCACTTCTTCTTTCCTATTTAGCAGTAGTATCTTACATCTATAATTTCTATTTCTTCATCTCTTTGCTTCCCTTTGGCTATAGACATGCTCAGGAATAATCACAAAATAATGCTTTTCATGAATCCTTTCATGTCTTAAACTACCTATCCAAAGGCTCTTCTTCCAAATTTCTCTGAAGAGAAGTCTCATGCCTTCGACTCGGACACACAGGGTCTGAGGACCAGCCATGTTGGCATCATCTGAGAGCTTTGAGAAATGCAGAATAGCCAGCCTGCTGCCATCATTTCTTCAAAATTGAAACTGCACTCGAAGTCATAAACTTTCTACTGGACTTTTTATCAGGCTATAGCTTCCTTCATCTCCCCATAACTGATCCTGCTCTCTCCTTCTTTCCAATGCTCTTATTTTGTACTACATAACACTAACCTATAAAGTAGCAAAATTTTATGACTTCAAAAGTATAGGCATTCATAGCTGACCATAGGTGCTTATGCTCATCCATGGTAGATAAAATACAGCTCTACTTGATCAGATAACTTAATCCATAATGCCTTCCCACAGTGAGGAGAAGAGTAAGAGTGGGAAAATTTTGCTGTACTTCTCTGACAAGTTTTGGCACTGGAAGCTGTCTTTACAGTCTTCCCACATTGCAAACACTCTGCTCCTCCTTTTTTTAAAGAATTATTTTATCACCTCCCACTATATATACCTACTTCTTTTCCCTTCATTTACTCATTGTCATTTCTGCCTTTCTCATTCTTCACTCCCTATTTGATTCTTCTCCTCTTCCTTATTTCCTGACTTTCCTCAGGTCTTAGAGTTTCTTGAAATGGAACAAATAAGTTAGCTCCTGCAGTGGCACTCTCAATCTAATAAGATATTCAACTTTTCGCCTTTTCACTTCTTACTTACTATGCATCTAACAGGTGATTTTCTTTGGCTATTAGAATATATAAATATTCATGTTTAAATCAACATTCTGTCAAAAGACCTTTTTATAAAATACATTCTTACCTTCTACTTGTTCATTTAGTATATATTTTCCTCTTTGATCTGCAGCTTCAGATAAGTGGTCAACATACTTCTGTGGAAGACTTGTAGAGAAACTCTAAAAATTTATATCAATAATGAGTTACATAAAGATTTCTGAAGCCCTTTCTAAGAAAAATATCTCAATTTCTTACTTTAAAAGCAAATAGACTTAAAAATAAGAGAAGCATGTGTTGACCAAAACATTTAAATAGAAAACCTCATATATGCTCTCTGTATCAAGTTTTCATTTATCTTCATTTGGCTACTGACTGTATATTGAGCATGGAAAGCTAGAGAAAATGCTTTCGTACACAAAATACTGATATCTATCCACATTTCAACAGAGCTAACTTCATAACACCTAATTCTACATTGCATTCCCCATCAAAATAAGAGGACATTTTGAAAAATTACCCTTTTAAACAAATTATTTAGTAAGTACACTTGATATAAATTTAAAATGACATATTAATGACAGAATTCTTTTTAGTGTTAAAAAAAGATACTTGAGCCGAAACCGGTTTGGCTCAGTGGATAGAGCGTCGGTCTGCGGACTGAAAGGTCCCAGGTTCGATTCCGGTCAAGGGCATGTACATTGGTTGCGGGCACATCCCCAGTAGGGGGTGTGCAGGAGGCAGCTGGTCGATGTTTCTTTCTCATCGATGTTTCTAGCTCTCTGTCCCTCTCCATTCCTCTCTGTAAGAAATCAATAAAATATATTAAAAAAAAAAAAAAAAAAAAAAGATACTTGAGCCCGGTCGGTGTGGTTCAGTGGTTGAGGATTGACCTATGAACCAGGAAGTCATGGTTTGATTCCTGATCAGGGTACATGCCCGGGTTTCAGGCTAGATCCCCTGTAGGAGGCAGCCAATCAATGATTCTCTCTCACCACTGATGTTTCTATCTCTCTCTCTCCCGTCCTCTCTCTGAAATTTTTTTAAAAAAAGAAAAAGAAAAAAAGATACTTCATATGATAGGAAACCTTGGAGTATGTTATATTGAATATAAACAGAACACTGTAGTACTTGCTTCATTTAGGTACACTAAGGCTTAGAATAGATAAAGCTATTATTTGATAAAATTTTTGATAGGAAAAATGGTTGAATAAAATATCAAAGTAGTAAGAAAACCTTTTCTTTAAATTATGTTTAAATAACTGCAAAAAACTGTATATACTATTATGCAACTCTTCCAAAAAATTATAGTAAGCTTTATAACAGAAGAATAAGAACATTTATTCATTAACCACCTAAAATGTGCCAGCCACTTATTATGCACATTTTGTTTCTTTTCTATGCAAAACGATAATAAAAATGATATGAAGATGGTTAATCCGCTTCCTGCTTTCTGCTCATTCCAAGATGTTAGAGTAAAATGATAATCAGATGTGATCTATTGTTCTCTCTGTCCAGTATGTCCTTCCCTAGATCTTCACATGACTGGCTCATTTACTTGGCAAACTTAGTCACACTTAGGAAGATCTTTTCTGACCACCTAAATTCCATTCCCACTCCCATTCTAACTATAAACTCCCCCCATATTCTCTAACCTAACATTCTCCATTTTCTTTATATGAAGCACTTGTAGTGACTTATAATGAACTGTTGTTTACTTATTTTTCTGCTCTTCCCACTCACGATAGCCTAATCCCTCAACCTATACATTCAGTGTCTAACTGCCCAGCACATAGCTGCTATACAATAACAGAAGTTTACTTAAGGTCAAAACATGCAAGATCTCATTAAGAAGACCTCAAGTACCAAAGCAGTACATACCTATAGGATATCTCCATTAATAGTCTAAAAATATTTATCCCCCAAATTAGAAATCCTCATACCCAAACTTGCCCATTTTTTCCTTGATACTACTGCCATTTTATTGCCCTTCAGGTTTATAAAAAGTGTCCTTAGTATTTAGTAAGTCACTGTATACCACTGTGATCTTACATTTCCATAGCACCCTTTACAGTTTACAAAATGTTTTCATATTGTTACCACATTTGTTCATCACACATACACGAAAGGTAGATCTACAGTGGAACCTCAGTTCTCGAACCTAATTTGTTCCAGAAGACTGTTCGAGAAGTGATTTGTTAAAAAACCGAATCATTTTTTTCCCATTAGAAATAATGTAAATTGAACTAATCCATTCCAAATGATTCCCTGCTTTAACCTTTCTTATATACAGTACATGTCTAATGTACTGTTTAATCCATAAATAAACACTTCTTTTCTTAAATTTATCGAACCACCCCCTCCTAGCCTTAAACAAATTTTTCATATATCACTGGCTCTGAAATGCTATCACTGGCTAACTGCTTTTCAGCTAACTGCTTTTTCATTTATCCAATCAACAACAGTTTTTCTAACAATTCAATTGCCTGTGATTGTTGTTTTGTGAGTACTTTCACACTGCTAGCAACATTGGCACTCTTGATGGCCTCTCTGTGTTTTTAAATTGTGCTAATCCTTGATTTTGCCAGCAACAAAAGCATTCTTTCCTTTGTTTGCTGTGTGAGAGATGCTTTTAGTCATGCTCAGGTATCAGCAGGAAAGGGTTGTCAGGTCAAGAACTGAAGTTTTGGTCAACAATGGAAACATTTTTTCTAAGACTGGTTGAGAACCAAATTGTTCCAGATGGGAGAAATTCGAGAAATGGGGTTTGACTGTAGTACCATTATTATGAATGAGGTCACCAACATTCCAACAGGATACTAGTAAAACAAATTTTCCCAAGATCCCATAGCTAGTCAAAGACTGTTCCATGATCTTAGTGTTTGTACTATTAGGCAACAGATGCCTATATCCAAGAGATCACAGCTGTTACCTTAGATCAGCTTATCATGTTTTTATATCTATATTACTACACTAGAGGCCCGGTGCACAAAATTCATGCACTCAGGGGACGGGGGTCCCTCAGCCTGGCCTGCACCCTCTAGCAGTCTGGGAGCCCTCGGGGGATGGCCAACTGACAGCTTAGGCCCGATCCCTGTAAGCCGGCAGTTGGACATCCTTAGTGCTGCCACATAGGAGGGAGAGGCTCCCACCACTGCCGCTGTGCTTGCCAGCTGTGAGCCCAGCTTCTGGCTGAGCGGCGCTCCCCACTGTGGGAGCGCACTGTCCACCAGGGGGCAGCCCCTGCATTGAGTGTCTGCCCCCTGGTGGTCAGTGCATGTCATAGGGGGCAGTTGAGTGGTCTTAGCATATCATTAGTATATTATGCTTTGATTGGTTGAATGACCACTGGATGACTGGACACTTAGCATATTAGGGTTTTATTATATAGGATGTATTGCTGTCATAAAGGTACTCAATGCATGCTGTCTTAACCATACAAAACAACTGTTACTTACCAAAACACCACTAGACCAAATTGTTATTATTATAATCCTACATATATTACTATTCACTATGCTTTTCTTTCTCTGGAAATGTTCCTTTCAGATCTACTTGACTGGTCGACTGGTCATTCAATTACTTTGGCTTTTATATATATAGGTAGTTATAAAACATAAAAATAATTTTAAAAAAAATAATTAAAAAAATAATAATAATTTTTATGGGCAAATGTAGAGGTGAGAAGTAAAGTTAAAGCATCCCTTTTATGTTTTAATATCATCAATGCTTATATTTAAAGTGATAAGAATAATAATGATAAATAGTACCTCAGAATCCCAAGGTGATTCTATATCTTCGTCTTCTCCTAATCCTAATGCTGACATTTTATCTATAAAATGTAGTCACAGATACATTAATGTTAACATTTTTACTATGAATTTTAAGTATATATATATATATATGTCTATCACCATTTATGAATATTTCAATAAAATAAAAAAAATAGCAGAAAAGACTTTCAGAGGGATGAAGATTTTCAAGAAGAAAAATATGATAGCAGTTGGGATACTTTTGAATAAAGATAGCAAAAAATTTCTTTTAAAAATGAATAACACTTGGATCTATTCAAATTAGATTTGTTTATATCAACATTTAAGAATAGGAAAAAGTTCATAGTCACTAACTTACCACTACTACTATTTTTGTGTTCTCCATCAACATAGGTCAAATTGTCATTATTTGTTTGGCTCTTTGGAGCACTTTCAATAATATCAATACCATTTTCTTTTTTTTTAATTGCTGGCTTTGTTGTGTCTTCCTATAAAAACGAAACAAAAACCCAACTTTAGAAAATGTCATATTCATTCACTTGCTCAGTCACTCGGTAAGACAACAAACATTTACTGTATCTATCAATCATAGGCACTAACCCAGAAGCTATAAATATAAATAAAAGATTTTGTCCTATATTCTAATAAGGGTAGAGATATGTGGAAACATAAAGAGAAAAGTATCATTTGCTAGTTCTACAACTGAAGTGAATAAACTACAGTAAGGGCACAGAGGAGATAACAGTGGGTTGTACCTGGGAAGCTCAGGAAATGATAGACATCAATCTTGAAAGATATACTAAGTGCAGTAGGAAGGCATGAAGGACATTCTAGAAAGAGCAGCATGAGCAAAAGTATAAGGTCTGAGACAACTCAGTAAGTGAGGGTACCAAAGTAATGTGATAAAACTGGAATGGGGAAATGGAATGGAGAGAGAAAACTGGAGAATCAGAGCCTAATCAAAAAAGGGAAGTGTCATGCTTGCATATGAATTTTACCCTCAAGTAATGGAGAGACACTAAATAAACAGAGAAGCTACATCATCACAAATGTATTTTAGAGCAGTCACTCTGGCAGCAATGTAAAGATGAACATAAAGGGAGCCAAACTAGAAAGAATATTTAAAAATTAAAAGTGAGGAAGTAAATTACTATAATAAGTAAATTACTGATATAAAATGGTAGCAGGTAGAAAATATAATACTACTTGAGTGACTAGAGGTGGTGATTTCAGGGAGGATTGAAGTCCAGGATTTTTCGTGCTTCAGTGTTTTAGTGCTGCTATGTAGGAGGATAGGAAAACAGATTACAGTAGATTACAGAGAGTCAGGGAAGAGGAAAGGGTCAGGGGCAATGTCTTCAGTTTGGGACATATCAAATGTGAGGCACCCAGGGGACTTAGAAGAAAGATCTAGATAAATACACTTGAAGTAAAAATAGATGATCTTATTCATGAAAAGCATATGATGTTAAAAAGGTAGGTTTTGTAAAATACACTACACTGATATAATTCAATAATGCAAACCTACACAGAACTTCTGAAATTCTAAAAATAAAAACAACATAAAATTCAAATGTTTAATTATACATTTCAAAATTTGCTTCAACAACATAACATAACCTTTTACAAATATATGCAAATATTTCTGGGATATTTTGGTAATAAGCATTTTAAGTTTAATGAAAATGTAATGGTAAAACACCAATTCATAATTGTAGAAGACTCCTTTTTAAAAATTAAGTTTAAAAGGCAAGTTTTAAATTGTAGAAGAGAAATGCTTATGTGACTATAGAATTATGAGGCATTTTTAAGTATCATTATGATGTATGAAAGAAAACCCCATTTTAAAATTCACATGACTTTCTTAATGGCTCTAATTGCCTGTTACTCCATATAAAATGGCAATTAAAGATGTATAAAAATATCTAGTATAAAAACTAATAAAACTATGATTATCCAAGTTAAAGATCAAAGTCTTCAGATACATCTATGATTAGCAAGGAGGAGTGAATGAAACAGGACTAAAAAAATCAAGTCACTAGGATGTCTGAGATTTAGATCTGAAAGAATTTTTATTTTAGGTTTAACAACTATGTATACCCAAGTTAATAAAGTTTCTTAAGAATAATAAGAAATGCACCCATTGCTGGAGTTGGAGGCAACCAGGCCGGCAGGGAGGCACTAAGGGGTGACCAGGCCAGCGGGGGGGGAGGGGCAGTTGGGGGCAACCAGGCTGATGGGGGGGGCAATTGGGGGCAACCAGGCTGGCGGGGGGGGGCAGTTAGGGGTGATCAGGCTGGCAGGCAGAGGTGGTTAGGGGCGATCAGGCAGGCAGGCAGGTGAGCAGTTAGGAGCCAGCAGTCCAGGATTGTGAGAAGAATGTCCAAATTGGAGAGGGTGCAGGCTGGGCTGAGGGGATCCCCTTCCCCCCATGCACAAATTTCGTGCACTGGGTCTAGTTATTTTATAACAGCAAGAATTTTATATCAAGAAAATAATAAATTTTGATTTCATTTATTTGATGTGTGCATATCTGTCCATTAATTGAAGATATTATCAGGAAAAAGTAAAAATTTTCTTTCCTTATCTATACTAATAAAACGGTAATATGCAAATTGGTTATGACGCCCTCACAGTAACAACTGAAAAGCAGGCTGCATGGGGCGACCAAGCCGGCAGGGGGTTAGCAAGGGATGACCAAATGACTGACCAGCAGGCTGCATGGGGCAACCAGGCCAGCAGGGGGGGCAGTGAGGGTTAACCAGGCCGGCAGAGGGGGACAGTGAGGGGCAACCAGGCCGGTGGCGGGGAGCAGTTGGGGGCGACCAGGCTGTCGGGGGGGCAGTGAGGGGTGACCAGGCTGGCAGAGGGGGGCAGTGAGGGGTAACCAGGCCGGCAGGGGGGTGGTAGTTTGGGGCGACCAGGCCAGTGGGAGGGGACAGGGAGCAAACCCACAACCCAGGTACCTGCCCTTGTCTGGGAATCGAACCTGCAACACTTGGGTCCAAGGGCCAACACTCTAACCACTTAGTCACACTGGCCAGGGATATGCTGTACATTTGAAACAAATATTAAATAACACGAATTGCCAACTGTAATGTTAAAATTATAAATAAAGGAAAAAAACTTTAAAAAACATAAAACAACTTACCTTTGTAAGACCTATGACTGCTGAAGACATAGGAGAAGCTTTTAGAAGAGGTTCAAGTGATGAAAAGGCAGGTTGAGAAAAGCCCTGGATTTTTTCTGATGTGTTGGGAAAGGTTTCAACCACATTTTCATTTTCACTATGAAAATTATTGTCCTCATATGAGGTCCTATTTTCTGATCTCACAGTGGCATATTTTGCTTCTACTACAGTAAAACAAAGTAAAGAACACATTAAAAAATCTGTATCTTCAAATCAGTGAATAACACAAGAACAGACAGTCTTCAAATAACTTACTGTTTTTCTGGGATTGTTGAATAGCAGTCTTTAGCTTTGCTAAGCTTGGCTTCATGAAATTCTAGGAAAAAAATCATATCTTTAAGTATCAAATTTGATAACAATAATGATAATATTCACATTAGTATGTGATCTCACACAAATATGGAATTATTCAGATGTAGAGTTGTATTCCAGTTCTGCCATTTACTAAACCTACATCTTCTCATGGGGTTAGGATTATGAGATGACACAGTAAGCCCCAAAATGTTACCATTTTTACCTGTAAATAAATATTATCCAAATACTTTGATATCAATTAGATTATAAAATTTATCCCTAGGTAGTTTACAGGACTGTTGCAAAAAACTAGTATTAAGAAATGTAAATTATTTGTTGTATTTTGTAATGTATTTGCATGATTTATATTGATATGAATTATCTCTTGTGGGGGGAAATATGAGAGTTTAGTTTTTAGTAATATCATGTTTAAACAGGTTGGAACTGCAAACAGTATAAAATTGTTTCTTCTATTCTGTTTATCAAAAAGCTAAGAAGAAATGATTGTTTAACTTCAACTCCCTCCAAGAAAGAGAATAGAAAATATTAAATCTGTGGGGCAGTGACTCATGACTGAGAATAGTAAATAGAAAGCCATGACCAAATATGTTGACAATGGAGACAGAGATGGACTGACAACACAGACACTGAAGAAATGTTTTCTACAATTTTTTCCTTGTGGCTGGTGGTAAATCAGAAAGAAAAAGGTGGGGGAAGAGAAAGGAAAAAAAAAGGGATATAATCAGTTAATCAAGTAGTAGAAGCTTAAGACAAGAAAAAAAAGAAAAGCATAAATACAATATAATATGCAGAGAAAAATATGTAGAATTTTAGTACATATGAATATCTTTATAATCTCTGAGTAACACATTAATTAGTGTTATTAGGAATATACTATGAACAAAAGCCTGTTTTATATTTCATTATATTACATGAAAGTACACAAAATTTTATAAAACTATATAAATAGATTACATATAAAATATTACATAAAGTATATAAATTTTATAAAATAAATATATTATATAATACATATAAAATGTATAAATATAAAAAAACACATAAAATAGAGGTTTTGTTCATAGTATAACCCTAATAAACTGATTTACAGGAGAAATGTATGGCTTGAAAAGACATATTTAATGGAAGATGAGATGGGGCTAAGAAAAGGTTAAAACATTTTAGTCTAAAATCATAAATTGAAGGATACAAAAAAATACTGTAACCCAGTGTCTACATATCACAAAGTTCTCATGTCCTTATTTATAACATATTTCCTCAGCATAACTCAATAGAACTTACACATCCTAAACATTAAAAAGGACTATTATGGTTAAGCCATATTTCTAGAAATTCAATTAATTTAATTAGGATTTTTGATGTCTAATACATTACTTGCAACATTTCATTACACAGATCTCCATTTGTTCATTTATATACATTTAAAAATATAAAAAATGCTTCTTAAATAAAGACCTTATAGGTGCTCCAGGATATGCACAATTATATTTCCTAACCTCTAGTAGCTTATAGTGATGCAGGGAATTTAAAATGAATGTTTAAATAACTATAATAATAAAAATCTGAAACTTGAACTTTTAAAAGGTGATACAGGACTTTGGGTAACTTTTTTTTTTTTTAAATATAATACAAAACTTTATATTCTTGGCTCCTGGTCAAGATGGTGGAGTAGGTAATGCTGTGCTCAACTGCTCCACAACCACATCAAAATAACAATTAAATTGTAGAACCACCACCCTTGAGATCCACCTGAAGACTAGCTGAGCAGAATTCTTATTAATAAGAATATCAAGAAGAAGCCAAGTTAAGACTGGTAGGAGGGGCAAGATGTAAAATGGACTGGTCCTACACCCATGTTTGCCAGTTAAGAATTGGGAGGGATAACGCAGCTTCATTGGTCTCTCAGTGATTGAGCCCAGAGCAGCAGTGTTGGGAAGAGGAGTCCCCACAGCATCTGACTTTGAATATCAATGAGAATTCCATCCTGTGAGACAGACGGCTGGTAGGAGGGGCAAGAGTCCCTGGCATTTCTCTTAGAGTCCACACACAAACTCACTTACTCACTCACTGACACACTCACTTAGCTGGACAGCAGCTTGAAAAGCATCAGGGACATAGGAGTAGGAACTGAATGGTCTGATTTCAGGGCAAGGGTGGAGGAGAAGCTCACTCCACCATTTTGTTCTTTTATTTAGACCTCCCCACACAAAACTGGCAGGTGTAGGTGAACTCCTAATCTGAGTCTCCATCAAATTCCCCACACCCTGGTGATTTCCTGAGAACCCACCACAGCCAATTCATGCACAGGCCAGGACTTCTCTCTGTGGCTCTTATTCACAAGCTGCTGGCCTCGGCCCATGCTGTGGATTTCCCTAACATCTCACAAAGGTCCAGGCCATGGCATGCCCTGTAACTCTTGCAAAGCAGCCCTCAGTCCCAACGGTGGCAGCCAGATTTGGATCACAACATAGCTTCTCCCAGGAGCCTCCAAGCCACGCACAGGTACCTACCAACCACAGATCACTTTGAAGCTCCTACCAGGGGTCCCCAGGCAATCGATAAGCAGGAGCTGACAAGGTACTGCACTGGAACCCTTCCCAAGAGGCCCCAGAACTGATACATCCAGTGACAAGCTTCAGACCACACTAGAGCACTACCCAATTAGCTCCACAAACCCAAAGGATAGACTCAGCAGGCACCAGAGCCTGCAACAGTAAATTTTACTCCGTGAGGTTGATCCCCCAACACAACAGCTCATCCACTATAGTCAGGACCAGTTATCACAGAAGGTCACCCTGAGGTGCAATTTCACCCACCGATGTGGCAATAGCAATCAAGACTCAAGTACAACATTAAGGCACTTACAACCCACATAAGGGACACCCCTAAAGCACCACTAAAGGTGATCAGGGAGACTATGCTATACCACTGGGCCCCACAGAATACCAACTACATAAGGTCACCCTGTCAAGACTGGAGACTTAGAAACTCTACCTAATACATAGAAAAAAAACAACAACAGACAGGCAGTCAAAATAAGGAGACAAAGAAACATCCCAAATGAAAGAACAGGAAAAACATTTCAGAAAAAGAAATAAACAAAATGGAGGCAAACAATCTACTAAATAGAGAGCTCAAAACATCGGTTATAAAGATGCTCAATTGATTTAAAAGAAGAATAGATGAACCTAGTGAGAACTTCCAACAAAGATAGTAAACACACAAAAAAGACATAGAAACCATAAAAAAAAAAATAGGTAAAACCGAAGAATACAATAATTGCAATGAAGAATACATTAGATAAAATCAACAGCTGATTAAATGATGCAGAGGATCAATTCAGTTTTTTGAAAGACAAGGTAGCGGAAAATACCCAAGCAAAACAGAAAAAAGAAAATCCAATAAAAATGAGGATAGTTTAAGGCAGCGGTCGCCAACCTTTCAGACCTCGCAAACCACCGGTTGGCCACCGCTACTCCAAAGGTTTCCTTAAACCAGCTGTCGCCAACCTTTCAGAACTCATGGACCACAAGTGGTCCGCGGACCACTGGTTGGCGACCACTGGTTTAAGGGACCTCTGGGATGACATCAAGCATAAGAACAATAGCATCATATTGGTACAAAAAGGATGAGAGAGCAAAGAATTAAAAACCTTTTGAGGAAATAATAACTAAAACCTCTCTTTCCTGGCAGAGCAAATAAGAACACAAGTCTAAGAAGTGTGGAGAGCCCAAAAAAAGATGAACCCAAAGAGACCCACATCTTAAAAGCAGCATAAAAAAAATCAGTTGTATATAAGGGAGCTCCCATGAAAGACTGTCAGTTGATCTCTCAACAGAAACTTTGCAAGCCAGAGGGATTGGTACTACACATTCAAAGTAAAGCAAGGACCTACAACCAAGATTACTATCCTCATCAAGGATATCATTTAGAATCAAAGGAGAGATAAAGACAAGAAAAAAAATGAAGAGTTCATCACCACCAAACCAGTATTACAGTAAATGTTACAGGGATTTCTTGAAAAAAGAAAGAATAATAAAAAAGTAATAACTAACTGCCCTGACTGGTTTGGCTCAGTGGCTAGAGCGTCGGCCTGCGGACTGAAGGGTCCCAAGTTCGATTCCGGTCAAGGGCATGTACCTTGGTTACTGGCACATCCCCAGTAGAGGGTGTGCAGGAGGCAGCTGATCGATGTTTCTCTCTCATCGATGTTTCTGACTCTCTATCCCTCTCCCTTCCCCTCTGTAAAAATTCAATAAAATATATTTTTTTAAAAGTAATAACCACATACCTATAAATAATTACTTTAAATGTAAATGAACACTCCAATCAAAGAACAGAGGGTGGCTGAATAAATCAGGAAGCAAGCCCCATTCATGTGACATCAAACTAAACAGTTTTGGCACAAAAAACAAAAAAACAAAAAACCATCAACAACAAAAAAAAGAAAGAAAAAGGCAATCTAATAAATGGGGGAAGATTTTTGCCAATGACACACCCAATAGGGTTTAATATCCAAAATATATAAGGAACTCATAAAACATAGCAACAAAAAGATAAACAATACAATTAAAAAATGGGCAGAAGACCTGAATAAGCATTTCTCCAAAGAGGGCATACAGATGGCCAATAGATATGAAAAAATGCTCAATGCCACTAATCATCAGAGTGATAACAAATTAAAATCAATTTGAGATATCACCTCATTCCTGTCAGGATGTATATCATCAATAAATCAAAAATCAAGTGTTGGTGAGGATATGGAGGAAAGGGAATCCTTGTACACTGTTGGTGGGATTGCAAATTGCTACAGCCATTATGGAAAACAATAAGAAGGTCCTCAAAAAATTAAAAATAGAACTACCATATGATCCAGCAATCCCACTTCTAGGTATTTATGCTAAGAAAGCCAAAACACTAATTCAAAAAGACATATGCATCCCTATGTTCACTGCAGAATTATTTAAAATAGCCAAGATATGGAAGCAACCATAGTGTCTGCTGATAGATGATTGGATAAACAAGATGTGAAACATACATACAATGGAATGTTACTTAGCCATAAAAAAGAATGGTATTTTACCATTTGCAATGACATGGATGGACCTAGAGAGTATTGTGCTAAGTGACATGTCAAAAAGAGGAAGACAAATACCATGTGATTTTACTTATATGTGGAATCTACAGAACAAAGAAAAGGGACAAACAAACTAATAGATACAGAGAACAAATGGTTGCCAGGTGGAAGCAGGGGTTGGGTAAAATGGTGAAGGGATTAAGAAACACAAATTAGTAGTTACAAAATAGTCATGGGGATATAAAATACAGCATAGTGAATACAGTCAATCATATTTTAATAACTATGTATGGTGTCAGAGGGATACTATCTTTATTGGGAAGGTCACTTCATAATTTCTATGAATATCTAACTACTATGCTATATACCTGAAACTAATATGCTATTGAATGTTGATTGTAATTGAAATAAAAAACTTTAAAAAGCAAAACCAATAACACATTTACTGAAATCTGAAATTTTACCATCTATAATAATAAAAGGGTAATATGCTAATTAGACCAGACGTCTTCCGGACATCATTCCAGACGTCCTTCCTGATGAAGCCGGGGCCTGAGGGAAGCCAGCCCGAGTCCATGGTGCCAGAGGGAAGCTGGTGCCAGCAGCTGGGGGAAGGAAGGCCTACTCTTGAGTGAATTTTTGTGCATCAGGCCTCTAGTCCTATATAATAAAAGGCTAATATGCAAATTGTCCCCTCAACTGAGAGTTCAACCGGGAGTTCATCCAGGATTTGGACCAGGGGGCAGGGCCAGCCAGCCCACTGCCCGTGGCCCCTCCCCCTGGCTGGCCCCTCCCTGACTACCCTCACCCCCTATTGGGGATGGGGCCAGCTAGCCAGACCCCACCAGTGCACGAGTTCATGCACCGGGTCTCTAGTATGGTTATAAAGAACTTCTGCTTCTAGATCTGGTTATTATTTTAGGCAAAACATGTATTTTTCAATTAAATAAATAGTGTTAAATAGACTTTTAATAGAATGATTTAGAACACAGTGGAATCCCTTTGTAATACAGTTTTCAAGAAAAAGAATTTAAATTCTTAAGTTTACATATTTTATAATATTATTTCAGTTCAAATGTGGAACCCAGGTTAGAAAAAAAATAACTCTCACCTAACCATTATGTGATACCAAAATAAATATGGTCCAAGAAAAAAATAGATATTATATGATATAGTTTTAGAACTGAGAAGCACCAGGAAGATTTCATGATTATTACAATAAGTAATTAGATCCATTTAAGAATTCATTTATTTAGGCATATTATAGAAGTCATGTTGGTATGATTTAAAAGTCACATTAAAAATTCTTATCCTTGCCGAAACCGGTTTGGCTCAGTGGATAGAGCGTCGGCCTGCGGACTCAAGGGTCCCAGGTTTGATTCTGGTCAAGGGCATGTACCTTGGTTGTGGGCACATCCCAGTAGGGGGTGTGCAAGAGGCAGCTGATCGATGTTTCTCTCTCATCGATGTTTCTAACTCTCTATCCCTCTCTCTTCCTCTCTGTAAAAAATCAATAAAATATATTTAAAAAAAAAATTCTTATCCTTGACCAAATTTCATATCTCCTCTATTGTGGGAAACTTTTCCCAAATGTAATTTTCTATCACTATATATTTTCCAGCCCTTTCTCTTTTTCAGCCCCTACCTTCAGTACTTACCAAAATAAATAAAAATGCAATGCATCATATTTCTACAAATATGGTTTTCTCTGACCAATTTTCCATTATAATCATAAAATGATAGGCAGACCACTACTAAATTTTAAGAGTAAATACTACACAAAACTAAATTCAGAGCAGTGGAAAACTAATTTTATGACAGAGCACTTCACCTTGGTATCTAAATCGAAGTCTTCATCCTCTGATGTAGGCCATGAATCATCAATGCCAGGTTTGCTGGAAAATAACCAACAAAAATAATTGAGTTCATTTTTTTAAAAGATCAACCAAAAAAATTGAGTGAAAGGTCAACTATCTGTGTATAAGATGAAGTTTCTTGATATAACTAAATTTTGGCCTGTTTTTAAAAAATTTTTTAGTTACCTATTTCTACCTCCATCACTCATCCAGCCTATGAACTATTCAATAAAGGCACACTCTCTGTTTCCATAAAAAAGGGTAACAACCAATATATTGGCAAAGCCTGAAGTTAATTTGTTTTCACCAAAAGTCCTGAAGTCTGAATTGAAAATCCAATGATGGCTGACATAAGTTAAAAAAATCTGATGACCTAAATCAATGTAGAAAATACACTGTTTCTTCTCCATTGCCTGTCCTTGGTTCAAAGACTAATCTATATCAGTCAAAAATGACAGTCTTGGTTATTTAGGATGAAAACCACCTAATAAGGGGACTCCATTTCTTCCTTTTACCCTAAAACAGTACAGGGAGTTCCTTGAAATGTTTAAAAGTTAAATGTCCAAATGTTGAAAAAAAGGCTTATTTCTTAGCCTTCCCACTCTCAGATCACTCTTCTACTCTTCCAAAGGCTCCATGGCAGTCTCCAAACTTTAAATCTTCAGCCTCTGAAGGCACAGACTGCTGAAACAAGGATGGGCTCAAATGACCAAGAATAGGAGCTCTCTATTTTGCCTGCTCCTGGAAAACAAACTAAATAGAGTCGCAATGATCCACTCATAACATAGGTGTGTCACCAACTACCCAAATCCATTACTGATTTGACAGCCAGTCCTCCTGCCCAACCCTCCATGCACATGGGAAGCACACCAGCTAATTGGGAAAAGAAGTAGAGGTGAGAAGACACCTGCCTTGGAACACAGATCTATGCAGTTCAGCATCTCCAGTCCCCTAGGACTCAAGGGGACCTAAGCCCCACTCTGAAAGTCATAATTCAGGTAGATGATACCAGTCCTGTTTGCAATAAAAAGAATCTTTCCAGTGGCTCAAATGATTTTAATATCTTTCTACAGAAACCTTGACTTTTGCTAGTTCCTCCAATTAAAGAAACAAAAGACCAGCAACTTCTTCTGGACTCCCTTGAACACTTTATTTTATTTTATTTTTTAAATACACTTTGTTAGTATTATAGATATCTCCCTTCCCCCCCCCCCCCCCGCCTTTACCCTACTCCTCCCAACCTTTACCTTCCCCCAGGTTTTCACTATCTTATTGCCTGTGTCCATGGGTTACGCATACTAGTATAAGTATGTAAGTTCTTTGAATCCTTTATTTTAATCTCCCTTTCTAGAGAACTCCTAACATCCTGTGGTCTTCCTTGCTGTAACCTATCTTTAACTTGTCATAAACCCCAATATTCTGATCTCTTTTCCCTTATCTGATCTCTCATCTCTTTTTTAAAATCCAGAAACTTGCTGTTCCTCTTGAAACTTGGATTTACCTGTTAATTTCATTCTTATCTTCCTCCACTGCATTCACTAAACCCACGCCCTACTTTTCTATGATTAAAACACTCACCTACAAGATGATAAAAAAGAGTTCTAAACTTAGAAACCTGAATTTACATCTCATGTCCACCACTTACCATATCCAAATAAGTCATTTTAATCTCTTTGAGTTTCAAATTCTCCATGCAAGCAACCAGTTGGCCAGGATGTTAAAAACAGGTTGAAGTACTAAAGGGTGTTTGATTAATTAATCGCTAAGATTCCTTAAACTCTTAAAATTCTATATGCTTTTGATTCTGCCTATAGAAAAATGGAGAACACATAGCTGACAGAAGTGGAGAAAATAACACGAGAAAAACACCAAGAACAGCAGAGAAGAAAATTTAAAAAGTCATGGAAGAAAAAAAAAGGACTCTAGGAAAAAACTTCATACAACTAAGCAAAGTCAGTAGCCTGAAGGGAAAACCAGACTAGGAAGTCAATGAGGAGAGAAATCAATTAGAAATACCCTCTTAATAGATGCTGAATACAATTGACATAATATGGTCCATACATAGACATTCTTCACTTACAGAAAAATAATTCATTTCAAGAAGAACAGATACCATTATACTTAAAAACACTTGCCTGATTAGGGCTTCTGTAAGTAAAACATTTGGTTCTGGCCATAGCTAACTGAGATGTGCCATAAAATCTTTGATGGGTAAAACAAGGTACTATTTAACACTGCAATTGTCAAGTATAGTAAGACAAATGCTTGGACTAACTGGGCTTCTTAGGAAAACTCTAAATCAGAGTTAATAAACAATTAGATTTTACTTTCTGAATTGATCTGATTAGCATCTGTATTTCGATGCCAGTGCTACAGAGGAACTTATTAGTGTTTGTTGAGGGACAATAGAATAATTTGGGAGCCAAGCAGGTTGATAGTCAAATCATGGGTCAGCCATTTGCTAACTATGGAATTATGGGTCAATTAATCAACCTCCCTGAACTACAGTTGCCTCATTAATAAAAAGTAGGCTACAACAGCACAGCTACTTTGCAAAGCTATTGTGATGACTATATAACACGTGTTAATTACATAATATAGTGTCCAGCCCAGGTCAGAACACTTCAGAACTGTTAGTTGCTTTTCACTGCATTCCCTTAGTTAATACATAACTTTTAAAAATCCACAAAATCCTACCTCCTTAAAGAGTCTTCTTCAGAGCTCTCATCCGCTATTAAAGAAAAAAAAAATACATTTAAAGACAACAGAAAAATACTCCCCTTTATATATCAAATGCAAGGGAAAAAAAGAAAAGAAAAGAATGGGATCTATCATAATTTGACACCTACAAGTAAACTGCTATTTACAATTATCATAATCCTAACCAAACCCCATCAGATTGACAGAAAATGGTATCATTAGCAGAATCAATATCATAAACTAACAATGTCAAACTTAAATAGCATGATTTTTCTCAACTCCTTCCATTAAGAGCAGTTAGAAGAGAATGTACTTATTTTGCTGTAACACAATACAACTTTTTCAGCTCTTCGGTGAAGACTAGCCAGTTCAGGATGAAACATTATCACAAAAAAGCTTGGTTGCTAGGCACTATACTTTACAGCACAGCAAAACATAGGAAACAGACTCTTTCTGGGCCTATTTCCAATTGCAAGACATGTAAGAAAGACAGTGATTCCAGTTGTATAAAGTGTAACCCCTGGAGATCATCTCCTTCCATTGCTAGAGTCTACCTAGACCAGTGGTCAGCAAACTCATTAGTCAACAGAGCCAAATATCAACAGGACAACGATTGAAATTTCTTTTGAGAGCCAAAATTTTTAAACGTAAACTTCTTCTAATGCCACTTCTTCAAAATAGACTCGCCCAGGCTATGGTATTTTGTGGAAGAGCCACACTCTAGGGGCCAAAGGGCCGCATGTGGCTCGCGAGCCGCAGTTTGCCGACCACGGCCCTAGACCCACCTCGCAGAGCAGGGTGGTCCAGACAGTGCTCTGCAGTAGTGCGTGAGGTCATTTTTCTCAAACCTCCCCATTCTATGGCAAATGCCTGTAGAAATCATGCTTTTGAGCTTATATGGCAGATGTCAGCAGAGCCTATGCTGATGAACAATAACAACAACAAACCCCGAAGATCAAAGAACATCTTGGATAACTATGTTCAATTACCTTGAAATTTAAAATTTTTAAACATTCAAAAAGATATCCTCTGTATGATTCCAACTATATAACATTCAGAAAAAGGCAAAATTAAGAGGACAGTAAAAAGATCAGTGGTTTCCAGGGTTTAAGGAGAAGGGAAGGATGAATAAGCACAGCACAGAGGATTTTTAGGGCAGTGAGATGATCCTGTAATGGGAGATATGTGTCATCACACATGTGTCAAAACCCATACAATGTACACCACCAAGAGTGAACCCTAATGTAAACTATGGACTTTGAGTGATAATGATGAGTAACTATTTAGGCTGATGTGTGATACATGATGACAGTCAGAAAGTTAATTCACAGAATACCTGTCCTTAAATTAGTTTTTCTTGGTACTTGTTTTAGAGATTCTTGTAGATCTATATCCATTTGAATAAAGGCATGAAAGGGATAAATGAAACAATGATGTCAGAAAATAATGTGAAACAAGCAATAATCCTATTTTAATCAGTATAAAGAATTCTAATGATTGACAACATATTCTATGGTATGAAACTTTCTATAAAGAAAATAAAAACATCACACTGCCAATTTTCTCCAACTAAGCAGGGTTTAATTTCTTTTTATAATAGTGGTGAATCAATCAAATAACTGGGATAACCACAGAAAAACAATAATTACCATATCTTACCTAATAATAGACAAACATGCTAATTGACCATACCTTTGTGATGCCCACAGCCAATCAGGAGTGAGTAACCAACAAAGATGGCGGTTAATTTGCATACGTGGCCGCCAAGCGGCCAGGGGTGGGGCGGGCCTCTGAGCAGCGTAGGAAGGTGGAAAGGCAGGTCCGGACCAGAGCGAAAGCGGTGCCGGCAGCCAGGGAAAGGAAGGCCCATTCTG
Organism: Eptesicus fuscus; assembly: GCF_027574615.1. Taxonomy (NCBI): domain Eukaryota; kingdom Metazoa; phylum Chordata; class Mammalia; order Chiroptera; family Vespertilionidae; genus Eptesicus; species Eptesicus fuscus. The sequence goes on from NC_072477.1 coordinate 94,737,333, forward strand.
GCACGAATCTTCGTGCATCGGGCTTCTAGTATAGTACAATGGTATAGTAGTAATTATAGAGTCCTTTATTTGTTCCTAATTTTTTCTTATTTTCTTGTTAAACTAAAAACATAGCTCAGCTATTAAAGGCAGCTATTGATAATGGACAAGTTGAAAAGCCAAAGAAATTGCATCCAAAATATAGGATGAGTTATCCATGGATATTCCATCAAACTAAACATGTATGGAAAAAAAGCTGATCTTTCCTGTTGACCTGTTGCTCTTCCCTGTTCATGTGATAAAGTCCTGTTCTTCATGTCCAATTTAAATGCCAGTGCACAACCTGGAAACCTATGAATCATATCAATTTCTCTCTCCCCATTAACTTTTTACATTCAATCATCACTAAGTCATATTAACTGTACCTATTTTCTGTCTCTGCTTTTATTTTACCATTCCTTTGCCCTAGTCAAACATGGGCTCTTAACAGATGAGGAGGCGGGCGAGGGGGACAAAACACTACCAATTATTGTTGCTATTTCTTAAATAAATAAGATTTTTTAAGCAAAACAAATAAAAAACATATAGGCCTAGAAAAAGACCACATTTTTTATTAAATAAATTGAGCTTCCTGAGTTTTTAATTTCAACTTCATAATGGACTGATTCTAGTCCAAGGAAAATTCTACCCACTTTTTAAAAACTTAACTCCCCATTATACACTTGAAGTGTCTGGCACATATTATGCAATAATAATAATTATGAGCTCCTACTGGGTGCTGGCACCTAGTAAGCACTGAATAAAGTATAGCAAATAATAAAAATTGCAATAATAACAACAACCTCTTAGAGCGTAGGGACAGTATTTTTTAAATGTTTGAATTCTGCAACATCAGAATAATACTTAGTGCCTAAAAGACAATTGAGAATTAAATAGCAAACCAGTAAGCAAACAAATTAATAAATAAATTTTGAAATTTTTTTTGAAAATTCTGTTTTAAGAAAACCACAGAAATAAACCAGGGACAGGTCTATGATATGACGAGCATCTTAAAGGCCAAAACTCTATTTCATCTTTGTTTCCTATAACTTGCAAATCCAACCTACACAAGTTCTTTGATTAAGGTCTACTAAGTCCAAGTTGTCCTCATACAGTTCAGATTGCACAATGAACTGGGTGCCACATATGAGTAGCACAGTAGCATTTTTGTTATAATGAAATATTTTTATACTTTTATTGTAATTTGTTGAGTCCTGAGTTGGGCTATTTGAATATCTATTATGATTATTTTTTGACCAATGGCAACAGAGCACCTGTTCTAAAGAAATTACAGTGTCATGGCAATTATCCAACAAACAGAAGGAAACTTCTTGTAATGAAGACAACATATCTCATTCTGTTTTGCCTTCTGAAGAATGAAACTGATAATAGTGAGACCTTGTTGGTATAAGGATATGTAAAATAACTTATGCTTCTCAACAAGGCATTGCCTTTCTGACTTCTGTACTATGTTGGTAAATATCTTTAAAAAACCAATTTCATTGGGATTGCAGCACACTGGACAAATATAGTTCTTATTGTTTGCCATTTGTTTGTGGTACCAGGAAAGTATTAAGCTCCTACTTTTAGTAACTTTTTTTATTGAAACAAAGCACTATGTAATAACAAGTATTCATTTACTAAATGTAATCCATTTGCTGTAAAAAATAAACAAAAGATCACCCTGGCCAGTTTTGCTTGGTGATTAGAGCGTCGGCCCACAGAAGGGTCGTGGGCTCGATTCCCAGTCAAGGGTGCATACCCTGGTTGCAGGTTCAATCCCAGGCCCTATTTGGGGCACATGTAGGAGGCAACCAGTCTATGTGTCTCTCTCACATAGATCTCTCTCGATCTCTCTCTCCCCCTCTCCTCTGTCCTTTCCACTCTCTAAAGATTAATGGAAAAAATATCCTCGTTGAGGATTAAAAAAAAAATAAGTAAACAAAAGATTCATTTTTATAACAAGTCCAATTTGTTATAATGTGATTAGAGAGAAAACATACAACATCCTAACTTTAAAATCTCTTCTTTTGTACATAAAGATATCATATGGGATTTTAGGGGTAATAATTATATAAATGAATTTCTTTTCAGACAATATTGCCCCAGATTTTTTTAATTACCTACAATTACTTTTTAAATAATTCTGAATATTGAACTATTTTAAAGAAATTAAGAAAAAAAACTATACATGCAATTTACACATTTTTTTTTCACTGCTCTTTCATTATCAAAATTTCCTTACTCTTACTTTATCTATGGTGGGACCACCAAGAATAATTCACTATTAGAAGTCTTACCAAAACTTTTGCTACTTTCAGAAGACTTTTTAGCTCTCCTTTCTTCTTTATATTCAGACATTACTTGTTGATTGCTGTGTATAAAAAAAGGATGACAAATAATATTACTATCTTAATACTAATATAAAAAATATTTTCCAAATATAATATATTCTTGGGATATTTCAAATAATATCAAAGTTAATATTAAAACTTTAATTATACCATACACTTCAAAGTTGTTAAGTTCTATAAACTTTTTATTAAGCATGTAATTTTTAAAAGGTAACATGAAACAGTCATGATTTGAGGGCAGTATACATAGTTCAGTTAATTAGAGTTAGCTTGACATAATGGCAAGTGTCTTGAACTCAGACATCCTAGTTCTACAATGAATAGCTATTTATTCTCAAGCAAGTCACTTTTCTTTGGCTCAAAGTCCTCTAAAAAATAAAAATCTTACTTTACAAGGTTGTTAGGATGATTAAATGATAACATAGCAAAAAGTGATGCTCGGAGAAACAGTAAGGCAAAGGAAAAATCTGTTCATGAACTTTATTTGTTGAAACTATTTTGGAATCCCAAATAAATCCCAATATTGGTTTTTCATAGTTTGTAACATTCAAATGTTACAGTTTTCAGAAATTATTAACTTTGGTTATTAGCTATTCTTTCTTTGTGGTTTATAATTCAGGGTATCTCAGCTATTCTATAACTTGCAACTAAGTTTATTTATAAATATACTAGAGGCCCAGTGCACAAAATTCATGCACAGGGGGGAGGGGGAGGGGGAGAGAGGAGGAGGAGAAAGGGTCCCCTCAGCCCAGCCTGCACCCTCTTCAATCCAGGACCCCTCGGGGGATGTACAACTGCCGGTCTAGGCCCAATCCTAGCAGTCAGACATCCCTCTCACAATCCTGGACCACTGGCTCCTAACCACTCACCTGCCTGCCTGCCTGTTCGCCCCTCACTGGCCTTCCTGCAGACCTGGTCACCCCTAACTGCCCCCCTGCCAGCCTGATCACCCCTAACTGCCTCTGCCTGCCAGCCTGATCTCCCCCAACTGCCCCCCCCCCCACCGGCCTGGTTGCCCCCAACTGCCCCCCTTGCCTGCCTGGTCACCCCACACAGCCTGTTGCTCGGTCATTTGGTCACCCCTCACTAACCCCCCTGCCGGGCTGGTCGCCCCACGCAGCCTGCTGCTCGGTTGTTTGGTTGCCCCTCACTAACCCCCCTGCCAGCCTGGTCGTCCCACGCAGCCTGCTGCTCGGTTGTTTGGTCGCCCCTCACTAACCCCCCTGCCGGCCTGGTCGCCCCACGCAGCCTGCTGCTCGGTTGTTTGGTCGCCCCTCACTAACCCCCCTGCCGGGCTGGTTGCCCCACGCAGCCTGTTTGGTCGTCCGTTCGGTTGCGATGGTTGCTTAGGCTTTTATATAGATAGATTACCTCATGAAGTCCAATAACAAAATGTTACCCTATCTTTGTAACAAACGCAGAAAACCAATAGAAGTCAGGACTTGGCCTGGACTACTACTATCCCTCTCTACCTACTCCAACTGTGAACCTGCAGATCTTTATGAGAATGATGCTTAACCTCCCTGTCCACCCCCAATTGGCTTGTATGATATAATCCTACGCATGGATACTGATGAGTCATGGATGGGACCTTAGCAATTCTAAGGATCAATAACTTTTGATTCACAGCTTTCTGTTGACTGGCTTCCATGTGAGGCATAATTTAAAATATTTTGAAACCTGAGGTAAATTCGATTTACTTGGGAAAGTTTCATTGTTATGGCAAAGAGATCGCCTGAGGGACCAACCTCAATTATGGAATCTCAGGCAAGTTGGTGCCTACTACTCTGGGAAAGGCGATATGGGATCTTCCACTATCTAAACAACAATGCTACAGGATATAAAGTACCTTAGGGTACAGATCTGGTAACAAAGGAGAAAGGAAAGTCTGGTCTTTTCCTGCTGGATTATTTGAACCTCTCTGACAACTTACAATGGCTCCTAGCAAAAACACAAACAGGAAACTCAAAGGGTGACTTGTCCACAAAGGTCTGGGCTAAGAAGTGAGCTCCACATAGGCTTTCCAGTGTGAGCGGGGGGGGGGAAGGCTGTGGGTGGCTAAAGCTAGGAGGCCCAGATTTCAGAACACGGTACTGGTAATTGGAATAGTGACTGAGCATACAAGCATCTGTAGATAAACTAATAAAAAGCTGTAATTTTCAAGTAAAAGTGTGAATCAACATGAAAGCTCAGGAATCTGGATCAGCAATGGCCACCTGGGAGCAAAGGTCAATCATGACTACAGAAGCAGTTTCAATAGCAACTCTGTAGCAATAGAATCAATGGAAACAACAGAAAGACTAGACTCTCCTTTTTTACCTCTCCATCTGACTTGAGAAAGAAGGTTGTCCCCCTTGGACTTAGGTAATTCTTTAGGTTCTTGAAAAATTCAAGGGGGAGAATATAGGAGATAGCCCCCAGAAAATACAGTTTTTTCTGCTAAAGTGAACACTTTAAAACATCAAATAACTAGTTAGAAAAATCAGTTATTTGTACTCCAAGCATAAGAGTTCTACATGGAATGAAATAAATAATGTTAGGATGCCTAAAGATAAAGGTCTTAAAAGTTCTGAGATAAAGAATCTGGCCCATTGCTACTTCTAACTAGTTGAGCCTTTTTGCTAGGTTTCTGGCTGATGACATAGACTAACCCACTTCCATTCCCAAACTGCCTGAACCAAACTATGAAATCTCACCTGTTACGTAAAAAGTAGCAGTGAAATTATTTTAAACCTCAGTTTAGTGATTACTAGCATTTTAATGTAAGCACTTACAAATTAAAACTACAACAAAAGCATACTCTTCTGCAGTCTACCCAAGTCATCTTGAGAAAAGACATCAGTACCTTGCTGAAAAAGAAGCCTGACTACATTTTCAGATTCATCATTTATAGCAAGCATGAGTGTTGTATATATAACACAGAGATCACTTTACCCTCAGGAACTTCAATTATGTTATTTAAACAGCTAATTTGATATACTTACCATATACCCTGCCGTCTATCTAGAATTGACCGTTTATGTGCTGAAGTGTTCACCTTTGTAAATTACCTCGAAGGCTAAAATAAAGGGACAAAAAGGAAGCCTCCTGTCCTACTTGGGTATTGCATAGTAGAAGTTGCTAATTTAAAATCCTCAAACTGATAAGGAACTATGCTGAGGTCACTAATCTGAAGTAGGTGAAGATTTAAATGTAGAATTTCCTGTTTCATTCTTAGTCTGATATTATATTTCAAAGTGAGCTAGAAGTCAGAATAATAAAGCTATTTGGCAGGCTTAAAACAGTAATCTACACTAATAAAAGAGAAACATGCTAATTGACCGTACCTTCGCAATGCCCACCAGCCAATCAGGAGTGAGTATGCAAATTAACCCAACAAAGCTGGTGGGTTAATTTGCATATGCAGGCGCTCTGAGCGGTCAGGGGTGGGCGTTCCGCACCACCCCAGCCGTTCCAGTCCTCTGGGCAGTGTGGGAAGGCGGAAAGGCGGCTCCGGCCAGAGCGAAGCTGGTGCCAGCAGCCAAGGGAAGGAAGGCCCATTCTTGCACCAATCTTCGTGCATCAGGCCTCTAGTGTTAATAATAATTATAACAATAATAGCCATACTTAAGAGTTAATGATGCTGATAAGCAGCTACTAGCCACTAAATTAAATGCAAGATAACCTTATACACGATCACCCTAGAAGGATATAGTATTATTCTCCATTTTATATGAGGGAACATATTTGATAATAAGTAATTAAATACCAATTAAAAATAAAAACATCAAAATATACTGGAAGTTAAAAAGGATAAAAACTGATGAGCCCACAGTGTCTGGTAGCAGTAATTCATAGTCATTAGGGATAACCTAATAACATCAGTATTCATCAAAGAAAGAAATCTAAAGCAGAGTCATCCAAATGACAAAATCAACTCTTAATTATGCTTAATATACATTTTTTAAGGAAAACTACATACCAAGTTAAAAAAAAAAAAAACTACAAGAGAGACTAAGTCCACTATCTATATATATAAAAGCCTAATATGCAGTGTTCCCTCGGGAGTTCGACCGACCGGAAGTTCGATCGCTCAATATGACATGCACTGACCACCAGGGGGTGGCGCGGAACGAAGGAAGGCTCTGGCCAGCAGCCGGCAGCCAGGGAATGAAGGCCCCGGCCAGCTGCCGGCAGCCACTAGATATCCTACCCGTGCACAAATTTCATGCACTGGGCCTCTAGTTCTATCATGAAGTAAACTAACAGAGTCCATATAATATCTATAATAATAAAAGCGTAATATGCTAATTAAACCGAACATCCTTCAGGATGAAGCTGGGGCTACAAAGGAAGCCCGGTGTCGGCAGCTGGGAAAAAGAAGGCCTACTCTTGCATGAATTTCATGCATTGGGCCTCTAGTAAAATTAGTAAGAAACTCCTCTATTTAATATAAGAATATATGACCCAAAAAATCATATTACAAATGACATCAGTCAGTATTATAAATGAATATGAATCCTGCAGTACATTGTTTTTCCAGTTTCCCAGTAGTCAGAATAATTGCTTTTCTACCTAACTGATGTGTTGATATTTCTCACTATATAAAGATAAGTTAATCTTCTTCTTATTAACTTAATTTCTGACTTCAGTGATTATGACCACTCTAGAGCAGCATTAAGGTTTATAAAAAATGAACTGTACCTTTCCATCTGATCGACTGTGTGTATTCTTGCACCTCTATTTACTAAAAATTCCACCATATGATCTTTATTTTCACTTTGAGCAAGAGAAAGTGGTGTGAGGTCATCCTGTAAAGCAGCAAAAACATTTATAATTTATAAAATTACATATATCCAAACTGAATTTTAAAACTTATAAAAGATCCTCTGGACTTAAACATCCTATATAATAAAAGCCTAATATGCAAATTGTCCTCTCGGGCAGTCATTCAACCAGGAGTTCAACCACTCGCTATGACATGCGCTAACCACCAGGGGGCGGCATGGAACATGGTGGGCATCAGCAATGTGCTACAACCTCTCGCCAGCTACCTGGGGGTGGGGGTGACGGGAATGGAGGTGCGGTGAGGATGCAGGGTGTCTGCCAAGCTCGCTCTCACTCTCCCCGCTACCCTCTCCCAGGATGCCAGGGCTCATGCACCAGGGGAAGCTCCTGTGCTCAGGTGCTGGGCACCCGCGAGGAGCCCACCCCACACCCTCATGGCCTCTTCTGGGTGAGTTGGACCGCAGCCGCCTGGACCACAGGGGCCAGTCGGGTTCCCCGTGGGTTCACACAGGAGTCGGTCTGTGAGGACGGATGGGAGAGTGTGCACTGCCCGCACGGCTTCCATGCAGCACCGCTGGGCAGCCCAGAGGCCCACGCTGCACCCTGGCCCACGGTGTCCAGCCGTGCTCACCGCATTCCGCAAGGGGCCTCAGGCGCTGTGACTCAGGCGTAGGAGGTACATGGGGGCCCGGGGGCCCAGGTGCTGCCCAGGGCCCAGAGGTCAGCTGGGACCTGCCCTTCCACACCAGACGCTCGTGCTTCGATCGCCAGCCAGGTCTAGGGACTGCACTCGTGCACGAATTTCGTGCACTGGGCCTCTAGTATAATATAGAAAGTAAATAAAAAGTAGCCCCTTCCTTCTCACCCCTGTGCTGTCACTGGCTGTTCCTTCCCTTTAAAATGCCCTCCACTCCCTCCTTCAAAAGATTAGCTGCAACACCATTCTCTAAAACTCACCTCAAACATTTACAGTACTGGTTCCAAGAATCTTTGTTCCTGTCACAGTATCTATCGTGCTATAGTGTCGTTATTTTATTGCTCTTCATCTAAACCAAAAGCTTCTTGGGCCTATTTTTTTATCTCTGTGTCTCCAAACTATAAAACATAGTAGTAAATGCTTTAAATATTTTTACTGAATAAATAACCTAAATGATTAGCTCTAGAGTAGTGTTTCTTAAATTATATTTCAAAGAATATGTAGTTTACCAGAAGTTCAGTACTTTACCCCAATAGAAAAAGGATCCAGAAAGATCATCTGAGTTTAAGAAATATTACAAAACTTACACTGTATGCCTAGTACTAAAAATGTTTAACTTCGCTTAATCCTGATTTGACAATAGTTTTCTGTCGCAAACATTAACATTTGAAAAATTACAGGGTTTCAGGTATACAGTTTTGAGAACTTTTCAACAAAGGTGAAGGTTTTCTCCAGGTTACACACAGCTGATGCTCTTCTACCAATGCTATCAAGAACCCAGATGTCAACATCAGTCACTCCTGCTCCAAAAGGGTCTCTAAAAAAATTGACTAAATTAATAGGCTTCAAATGAACTCTGATTGCTTATTACTAAGTGGTCCATGGTTTTCTTCTTTTATGACATGATAGCTTTTTATTTTAACTGTTAGAAAGCTCAATACGAAACTATATACTCAATTATGTTGATAGTCTTGGGATGTTGCAGTGAATCTTTTGAAGAAGGGAGTGCAGGGCATTTTAAAGGGAAGGAGCAGCCGAAACCGGTTTGGCTCAGTGGATAGAGCATCGGCCTGCAGCTCAAGGGTCCCAGGTTCGATTCTGGTCAAGGTCATGTACCTTGGTTGCGGGCACATCCCCAGTAGGGGGTGTGCAAGAGGCAGCTGATCAATGTTTCTCTCTCATCGATGTTTCTAACTCTCTATCCCTTGCTCTTCCTCTCTGTAAAAAATCAATAAAATATATTTAAAAAATAAAAAAAAAATAAAGGGAAGGAGCAGCCAGTGACAGCACAGGGGTAAGAAGGAAGGGGCTCTGTTTTCTATGCTCAGTAGTTCACTCCTAATCCGCTTAATCGAATGCTTTGTTTCTCCCCCCCCCCCCCCCATGTTTTTATTGATTTCAGAAAGAGGAAGGAAGAGGGAGAGAGAGAAACATCTATGTGAAAGCAGAACAACAATCTGCTGCTTCCTGCATGCCCCTACCAGGGATTAAGCCACAACCCGGGCATGTGCCCTGACTGAGAATCGAACTGGCAACCTTTCAGCGCATGAAAGGATGACCAACCAACTGAGCCATACCGGCCAGAGTAGAATATATACTTTTTAAAAAAATTGTTTTTATTCTGATTTCATTTTAATTTTACTTAAAAGTATTTTATATTTGAGACAAAATATAAATCAGAAGCAAAAATATAATGGCTTATCAATAAAAGGTTTAACACTGATCTATATAAATTATTTTTAGCACAATGAAAGCTACTAAATCACTTGCATTTCTGAGGAACAATGCTGAGGAGAAAGATATAATATTGTCTGGAATATGTATCCCCCTATACAACTCTAACCATGATTAACCTCATGAGACTTATAGACATTCCAATGAGAATATGATTATTTACAGGACATATAAAGGAAAAGAGTTTTTTAAAATAATAACCTATAAATTCTAACTTGAAAAATTCCATTCCATTCTTGGAGATTAATATAAAACATGTATTATAAATTAATGTAGATGATCTTGAATATCTTGAAGTTTTTAATAAAATATACTATAAAATAGGAATTGTAAACTCAAGTGCTTATGGAGGCAAAGTAGGTGAGCCAAGTAAGTGAGGAATCTAGGTGAGGACAGCAGCAAACTAGAGAACACATGTTTCAAATGCAAGGGGCAGCTCTGCACAGCATTCCAAACAGCAGTGGGGGCTTATGGGATGCCAGATTTTATTCCTTAGAGAAGCTTGAAATTCAGATTTCTACATGAGTCTTCTAAAATTTTAATGTTGAGTCAACTTATGAAGGCAAACTAAACATATCCAGGGCCCTTATTTAGTCAGGAGCCCACTTGTGTTTTTATATTTGCTATGTTTTTAAATGGTCATGCATGAAGCAAATATTTGTATGTAAAACCTTTCCTTTCATTTGTATCATGTTTTATCAATATTTTTGACCCCAACATGTAATAAAAATCATTATTTAGACTGATAATACTCATTATAAAAAAAATCTTGCTAATACATATTAAACTACAATCGATTTACGTATATTTATTTCTCCCAGATTGTTGATGTGGGACAAATAAATAATTAGTTCATAGAACTGCTGGAACTAAATTATTAAAGCAATTCTCATCTTTATTGTTACTAATTTCATGGTTTTTGATGTATATCTTTTTAATAATTTATTGATTTTTAGAGAAAGAGAAAAGGAGAGGAGAGAAATATCAAAGTGAGAGCACAACATTCACCGGTTGCCTCCTACACACCCCCTACAGGGATCAAGTCGGCCACCTAGGCATATGTCCCTATTGGGAATCAACCCAGCAACCTCTTGGTGCATGGGACAATGCACGACCAACTAAGCCACACCAGCTAGGGCAGTTTTTGATGTTTTGATGTTTAAAACTGCCAGCCTGATTATGCCAAGGCTCTGTGAAATTAACAGACACACTGAGACAACCTATCACACAGCTTCAACTAAAAAGAGGGCTCAAGACTTACGCTATTGCAGGAAAATCCTGCTTGTAGTAAACATTTGGTGATCTAAGGACTGAATGAGAAAGGATGAAAAATTCTTAAAGGGTCAGATTCTACTTATTAACAGACTCCCCGTAAGCAAATTTCTAAAGACTCTCAGTGTGCCAGTAAATGATTGATGGCTGGAAGGAAAAAGGTGT